>NC_140172.1:26586273-26759956 GCF_963971535.1 Notolepis coatsorum
GTTAGGACATTTGTAGGGGCCAGTTTTGAATTGCAGTCTCCCGTAGGTGTTCTTTGAGTGTTTTTGAAGGTGGGTAGTGATTCACATTCCTTTACAGCTTTGGGTAGGGCGTTCCACATTGTTATGGCATAATTGCGAAACGTGTTTAGTCCCTTGTTTGAGCCGAATCTGGGTTTTACATGATTTGTGGAGCTCCCTCTGGTGTTGTGATCGTGGTATTCACTGACCTTTGGGAAGTATTTTGACATGTACATGGGTACCTTAGTCGTTTAGTGTATCTTGTAGACCAGGCCCATTGCAAGTTGCTGTACTCTGTCGTCTACTCTAAGCCATCCTAGGTTGGCAAAGTGTGCAGGGGTGAGGTGGGTTCTAGGAGTCAGGTCGACAAGCAGTAGTCTGACTAGTTTGTTTTGAGATGTTTGTAATTTGGTTTTTAGTGCCTTTGAGGTGCTTTGCAAGCATAGTCGTAGTACCCTTGAATGAGTGCTTCTGCCAGAGTCTTCAGGGTATTCTTGTTTACCAGAGAGGAGATCCGGTACAAGAATCGAGTTCGTTGATTGACTTTTTTTATTACATTGGATGCCATTTTGTCACAGGAAAGATTAGCCTCTAGGATGGAACCCAGGTAGGTAATTTCATCTTTCCTTGTGACAATGTTGTCACCCACTGTCAGGGGTGTAGCTCCAGATTCTGGGCCCCATGAAAGAATGTATTTGTAGGCCCCCAGTGAATGCGAGCGCGCGTAAGCGCGCGGGCTGAATTTTTGTGTGCCATTTTTTTATTGATGAAAACGCATAATATGGTTTTTACCTATACATTCGGATCAGCAGTTCAGCACCTGCACTGTTGGTGGGTGAGCCTAGTAAAGGATGTCTCATTGCGTTCATCTTCAATGAATGGACCAATGCAATAGTCTACCAAAGCCCCCCCCTCTCTCTCTATATATCACACACACACACACACACACACACACACACACACACACACACACACACACACACACACTTCAGAAACAAACATAGTATCAATGAGAGCATCAATAATACACCTGAGTGATGTCTAGTAAAAAAAAAAAAAATGTTGGGGCCCCCCCCAGTGCTGGGCCCTTGGAATCATCCTAAGCTACCCCCCCCCCCCCCCCCCAGCTACGCCCCTGCCCACTGTAACTGAGAAGCCGTCGGTCTTGCTGAGTTTGTTATTTGAACCGAAGAGAATGGACTCTGTTTTGCCCATGTGTAATGATAGTTTGTTGTCTGCGAGCCATATGCAGATTTTGCCTAGTTCCGAGCTGAGGGTTTTTTCAACCTGTAACTTGTTCTTGTCAGAGACCAGCAGGGCTGAGTCGTCCGCAAACAGGAACAAGTTGCAGTCACAAGCTGACGACATGTCATTTGCATAAATTAGGAACAGTAGTGGTAGTGGAATACAATAGAAATTCTTTAATAATCCAGAGGGAAATTCACCATTACAGATCGCTCACATTGAACAACAATAACCATTTAGGTAGTCGATGGGACTAAAATAGGAATAAGAATATTCCTATATATATATATATATATATTAAGAATAAAATGGAATAAAGAATAAAATACAATCCGGGATATACATTCTGGTATGAATGAAAAAGTTTATTTTTGAACATGTATTCTCCATATTCCTCCAAACAAATCCCAATATCAAGCTCCGTCATACATAACAATCTTAATGAAAAAGAAATTAAGCAAAAAGTCAAGAGCAATGTAGTTAGTTTGTTGACATGTTCAAAAAAGGAGTAGAGGGAAGCTAAGCTTATTGATCCCTACCCCCTTACATTTAATTTTTTTTTCTTCCATTACATTTTACTTTATTTAACATAATTTAGTATAATACATTATATACTATACTTTGACTTATAGTACAAAAAGAAAACTTGAGTCACTTGATAGCAGTAAATAGTACAAACAATACCACACTACATAACACAATATAAGATTACTTTGTTTATCCGCATTACTCAATTCTATATTTCTCTAATGTATTTTCTAAGCTGCTTTTTAAATTGTGCAATATGTTTACTCATTTTGGTGTATTCAGGTCAATCATTCCACAACTTCACTCCACAAACGGATATGCACATGCTTTTCAGCATAGTGTGTACCATTGGTTGTTTAAGATTCCCTCTCCCTCTTAAATTATATTCTCCTTCCCTGTCTCTGAACCATCTTTGAATGTTGCTGGGATTAATTTATATCTGGCTACAGGGCCTCACTTTTGTCCCTCCTGTCCAGTTTATTGTTCAAGTGTACAGCGACCAGTCATTTATTAGAAAGGCAGTGAATCTAAGGTATAATACAGATGTACACATGTAAACAGACTGGAAGTCAATCTCTCCAGCTACGTCCATCAGCAGCCCATGGGAAATATGCAGACCTGTGTAGTGGAATTGGATATCCCCCCCTCCCATTTGTTATTCAATTGTCTCCAATACTTAAAGGAACATGCAAACCTTTTGGGAAATTTGCTTATTTGCCATCTACCCTGGAGTTAGATAAGCAGATACATACCCTTTTCTTCTCTGTGCATGCATTAGGCTTAGGGAACAGCTGCGCCGTTAGCCTAGCTTAGCGTCATTCACTGGAAGTAGGTGTGCCAGTGTAGCCTAGTTCCCAACAGTCACGAAATACACTCTAAATACAACTTAAAAACGTTCCTGTAAACATGTTGTGACCTGTGTATTTACCACATTCATTTACCCATTAATTTCCCTCTTCTATCCTTCAAGCTACAATGTGTATGATTTTCCATCTCAGTTATGTTTAGTTGAATTTCACTGTTGGGCTAAATATCTTATCATCCCGATTGTGCTAGCAAATCACTTTGAAATGACTAACTAATCGATTTATGAACTAAAACAGGTGCTCATTGGCGCACATATGTCCGTGGCATACTATAGTAGGTCAGAAATGGTTCCACCCAATGAATGAAGGTTGTATAGCTGCATGTACACGTGTGTTTTATGTCATCTCTTCTGGCCTTTTGATTTGAAGCTAGAGTCCCTCATTGGAATTGATCATTTTAAAGACACCTTGCCATGGAGTGCTCGTGTTTTTTAATATTGTCTGTTTAGTATTTGTGTGCTCTCACTATTGTTTTTATTTGTGTTTATTTTAATGTTCTATATTATGTGAACATGTTCTGTCTGCTGCCTCCTTGGCCAGGGCCCACTTGAAAAAGAGCTGGAAATGACCCTGGTTAACTAAAGGATCAAGCGTGTAGACAAATCATGTTAGGATTTCTCAAAAAACACTAACTGAGAGACACACTAGCTGGTGGTTATGTACAATAGTACAGATTTTAATGGTGATTTAAAAAGTTTCAAACTAATATTCTGACTGTACAACCAGAAGTTGGCAAATATTATGTTGAAAACCAAGGCTGAGGTGATTATTTCAAATATCACTCACGCTCATGGTTAAAAACACAAATAACTAACTGGGTTTAAATGCACTATAACATGGAAAGGGCCAATAAACCACACAATTATAACATTTGCAACACTTAACAACTAGAACTTGGCTGATTTTGAAAAGGCCTTCGCAAGAACTTTTTATTATTTAAAATCAAAAGTGTCGACCAGTTTTCATAGGAATTGGCAAATGTGTGTCATTATTATGACCCAAATTTGTTACGGCTAATCACACAATTTTGGTTAGCACTCACAATATTTATAGGACAATTGGTTTATAGTCTGGCCCCTTGTGTCTGTGCAAATTTTTTTAATAAGTAAAACTATAATATTTTTTAAATAAAATCTTTTATAAATGGTGGATAATTCAATATGGCAAACTTTGAATGTCTCTGGTCTGTCTGACTTTAGGTGTGAGAGCTATTTGTTGTGAGTGGTCTTGAACCCCAGAATGTTTTCTCTGGCTTCTGTTATTAATTGCTTTGTGCCGCTATGTGATACACATACATGCCTCCTAGAATTATTAATATTTGATACTTTCCATGTTCCATAAGGTGGCTGCTGTGGCTCAGATGAGAAGACCTACGTGGTGGGAGGATGGTCCTGGGCCTGGTGGCTCATCTCGGACATCCAGAGGTAAGATCTCTCCCTGTGTGGTTCTTCTGTACTGGTTCCCAGGGTGTATTCGCCCAAACCAGAAAAAGATCTTGTAATTTTACATTTACATTTTACATTTAGTCATTTAGCTGATGCTTTTATCCAAAGCGACTTACAAGTTTTGTACAACAAAACAGCAGGAAGGGTACAACTCTATCAGCTGAGTAACAATGTTCATCAAAGTGTTGAGTGCTTGACATTAAGGTTAGTTAGGGTTAGAGTTATATACCGGTATATATTTTTTTGTAATGTAATGTCCCTTTGTCAACCAATCCAGTCCCTCTCGGAGGGCACACAGCCGACAAAAAGGAATAGCCTTATATATAGAGGGAGAGAATCTAAAACTATATTGTGTTTTTAAAAGATAATTTTCAATATGACTTATCTTTTAGATTATTCATTTTTGTAATGGATAACACCACCAGTTATTTGCGGTGGATTTGAGTTTCTGTGAATGTTGTAGCACAAAAGATAACGTTTACTGTCGGCCCCAATGAGCCGACGTACAGGACATCACTAGGGACAAACTGGAGATGATTGATTGATGGGTGGGGCTTAGAGAATTTGATCAGATATTGACATAAACACTGTGATCCACCCTAAAACAGAATTAGCATATTATTATTATTATATCAGTAGTGGTAGTAAATAGTAATAGCAGTTTATTTTTGTATAAACACATTTGTCTCCCCCTAAACCTGGAGACCAAATCTTTAATCTGTGATGTAATTTAAGAGATATTACGTAAAGTTTCTCACTTGACAATGGATGGGATACTTGATATTGTGGGCTTACATGCTTAATTGTACTGCTGCTAATGTGCCCATACTGGTTCTGGCACTTTGTTCACAAATTTGATTTCCCATTGTTATCTGCACACAGTGACAGGGTTTGTCTCTTCTTGATGACATCATCAGGACTGTCTGGGCTATAGCATGTGTCCAGCTTTCCAGCTATGCTGAACTGTCCCAAGATTATAGGAATCGCATGAATTCTATTTTAGGGTGGATATTCCCCATAAAGTTTCTGTCGGTTACAAAAGCAGCTATAAAAGATGACAACTAAATCTTACTAACCCACATTTCTGGAGGAGCTTTTTTACTGTTATTGTTGTGTTATTTATTGCTTTGTGTATGTCTGGCTCTTATTTGTCTCTTTGTTTCTGCCTCGCTAACCTGCTTTGCCCTGTCTGTTTTTTAATCTTACCCCATGTCTACCCTGTTGTGTCTGTCTGGTAACCCTTAGCCCATAAAAGTGCAGGTCTTGTTGCTAGGAAAGATAATGTAAATGTCAGTCATGGTCATCTGGAATTCTTAGGTTTTCAACCATTTCATTGGTCATGAGACTGAGAGAAATGTTTTTGCTTTTCCTTATACAAGCCTCGTGTGCACAGTAACTGTACAGCATAATAACGGACGGGATGACGGCGAGGTACAGCTGTAGCTTCCCGTTAGTGATGCAGTAATCACGTTAGTGTCTGGCCCTGTGATCCACTCTCCTGGGAGTGAGGCGTTGCAGAGTCCCCTGGTCTGCGTGACGCTGCCTTCAGTCTCCCATCAGTCTGGGGTGTGACCAACCCTGGTTCTCTGAAAGGCTGTCGGTCTCTGTAAACAATGAGACGAGGCCAGTGCTGATGTGATCACTAATCATTGAAGAAGAAGTAGATGATACAGGGAGGGGTCCTGTTGGCTATTGTAAGCATTCCTCTATAATCTCCGTGCTGACATTGTCTTGGAGTGTGAGTGGGGACAAGAATGCTGTCAACACTGACCACTGATTCTTGCTCTTTGTCCCAGTTTGGGCATTAGTGGAGGCATGACCTGCTGTGCTTGTGAAATGACTTGCTATGTTGTGATTAGCTAGGCCTACATTATGCTTGTTGTGACATTGTGTTAGGGCTGTACTTGATTAAATCGTCTTAATAGTCATGGAATTTGTCTGATCAAATCGTTGATTTAATTAACCAATCTGTGGAAGTGTTGTTTCCAACATGCAATCATGAAGACGGACCTCTTTTAAATTGGGTGCTCGTGCTTCCCAGAAATGTGTTCATGATCTTCCAGGAAATAACCAAATTGATAGATTAATGGACCAAGTGGTGGTGACGTTACTAGTTATTTTGTGGTTGTGACATGACTACTACCAGTACCCAGGGCACGAAATTAACTTTTTGACTCACTGGCCAGTGGCGGGTAGATGGGAAAATTCTACCCGCCAAGCATATTTCTTACCGGCCAAAAAAAATACGCATTTTTGTGTCACATATATAATTTTTTTTCAGTACATTTCAAGTAGATAAGCTATTACGTTGAAGAATAGACACTTAAAGAGGCCAGAGTTAAATTTGTACTCTCTCTCTCTCTCTCTCTCTCTCTCTCTCTCTCTCTCTCTCTCTCTCTGAAGTGACTTCTCGCTATCTGCAAACAGCTCCACTGTCTGTGTGTATACTTAGTAGCCTCCAGATGCAGCCAGGATTCTCCGGCGCTGCAGCTGGACCCTATTGGTATACTGTGCGTTGGTCAAATCACATTCAGCATGCCCTCAGCTCGAATACACATCGAATCAATGTTATAAGACATTGATATCAGGAGCTATCTGTAGCTACTGCTAGCCGGCTAGATAACGTTAAGACAACGCCTCAGTGAACTATTTAGTTTACTGGGACATATAGAGCTAACGTGAGCTGACGAGCGAACGGAGGCGAGGTATTATGCACTCGACTATTGCTGGAGCATTTGTTATCAGCAGCTATCAGTAGCTAGCCAGCTAGATACCGTTAGACAATGCCTCATGTATTAAAACTAAAAGTGAATAGTTGACTGGGTAATTGTTTAAACAGTAACGTTAGCTCACGGAGGTCCGCACTAGATTAGAGCAGACTGCCTCTGTGTTGATACGAGCAGAAGCACGGACTGGGGCGGATATGACTCGTTGCCACGTTCTTTTTCAAAATAAGAGTATCATATGAACCGAACGTTGCTAACTGCTGGAGCCATCGATATTATGACTGGAGCTGCGCTTGGGGCGGAAATGAGAGTATCGATATGAACTACACGCTAGGTGGCGGGCAGACCTCTCAGTGTCACTCGCCAAACCTAAAATATGCCCGCCATTGGCGGGTTGCGGGCTCTAATTTCGTGCCCTGCCAGTACCTACATTTTGGTTGTGACATCACTACCAGCTACATTGAGGTTGTGACATTACTACACTACACATTGTGATTGTGACATGACAAGCTAACTACAATGTGATTGTGACATGACTTCTAGCTATGTTGTGGTTGTGACATGACTAGTTGTATTGTGTTTGTGACATGGCTAGTTGTATTGTGTTTGTGACATGGCTAGCTAGCTACGTCATGATTGTGACATGACTAGTTGTATTGCGACATGACTAGCTACTACTAGCTATGTTGTGATTGTTACATGACTAGCTAGCTATGTTGTGATTGTGACATGACTAGCTAGCTATGTTGTGATTGTGACATGTCTAGCTAGCTACGTGATATTGTGACATGACTAGCCATGTTGTGATTGTGACATGTCTAGCTAGCTACGTGATATTGTGACATGACTAGCCATGTTGTGATTGTGACATGTCTAGCTAGCTACGTGATATTGTGACATGACTAGCTAGCCATGTTGTGATTGTGACATGTCTAGCTAGCTACGTGGTATTGTGACATGACTTCTAGCTACATTGTGGTTGTGACACATGACTACTAGCTATGTTGTGATTGTGACATGACTAGTTGTATTGTGTTTGTGACATGGCTGGCTAGCTACGTCGTGATTGTGACATGAGTAGTTGCATTGTGGTTGTGACATGACTGACTAGTTGTGTGGTTGTGACATGACTAGTTGTGTTGTGGTTGTAACTTGTGACATGACTGACTAGTTGTGTTGTGACATGGCTACTAGTGGTTGTGACATGAGTAGTTGTATTGTGGTTGTGACATGACTAGTTGTGTTGTGTTTGTGACATGGCTGGCCAGGCTAGCTACATCGTGATTGTGACATGAGTAGTTGTATTGTGGTTGTGACATGACTGACTAGTTGTGTTGTGTTGTGACTTGTGACATGGCTACTAGTGTTGTGGTTGTGACATGACTAGTTGTGTTGTGGTTGTGACATGACTAGTTGTGTTGTGTTTTTGACATGGCTGGCTAGCTACGTCGTGATTGTGACATGAGTAGTTGCATTGTGGTTGTGACATGGCTGACTAGTTGTGTTGTGGTTGTGACATGACTAGTTGTGTTGTGGTTGTAACTTGTGACATGACTGACTAATTGTGTTGTGGTTGTGACATATTGGCTACTAGTGTTGTGGTTGTGACATGACTAGTTGTGTTGTGATTGTGACATGTAGGGCTACTGGCATCATTACATTTTGTAATGACAATTATTGTCTAGACAAATCATTACAATTACTGATTCAATTGTCTTAAATCCAAAGTGTAACCAGATCAGCGATGTCAATAGATCACTTTGCAACAGAACAAGATCCACGTTGCTCACTGTGCTACATTACAATAATCACATTGGAGCAAGGGAACCATTTGTCCGTACATTTCAAATGGTTTGCGCACAAACTGAAATGGCATCTAAACCTCCTGCACAGAGATGTAGGCTATTTAACGTGTAGATTGATCTGAATCAACCTAAAGCTATTTAACGTGCAGAGAATCAACCTAAAGCTATTTAACGTGCAGATTGATCTGAATCAACCTAAAGCTATTTAACGTGCAGATTGATCTGAATCAACCTAAAGCTATTTAACGTGCAGATTGATCTGAATCAACCTAAAGCTATTTAACGTGCTGCAGATTGATCTGAATCAACCTAAAGCAATCACTTGAGACAGACGGTCGCATGCAGAAATGGAAAATGTAAGAATGAGTGCCTTCTCTGTTCCTTGCAACAGGTGAAAGACAAAAATGACCAGAAATATTGTGGCGGCTTTGCATTGGAAGTAGCATTTTGATTTGATGTGATGACTATGAAGAAGGTTCAAGGAAATAAAATCACTCTTCCCCCAAAGGTGGATGACATCCTGCCCCTGCCTGTTGGTACATGCCCGCCGTAGTTGAGAGCTCTAAAATAACTCGTATAAGAGCCAGAAGACTTGACTAGAGGCCTAATGAGGGACGTCTACAATAGGTTGCGCAGTCGAAAGTGTAGACCGTTTTCCATGGAATTGTGTTGCTAAGGAACAGCTAGTGGCCCAAGTGTATTTCTTGTCTGCTATTGTATTAGCAAACACTGCAACGGTAAATATACACATGATGGGCCCATTTCAAGTTTGAAAAGGTCTAGAGGCCTATCGCTCATGCGACTGCATGGTGCGTTACAAGCATCATGAATGGATCGCATGCTGTGTTTTGTATAGTTTCCCTTTCGCCGGCTTTCCTATATCAAATGCATTGGGTTGCGCTGTTGAGAATCCTGGTGGTCGTGGATGAGAGAATTGTTAGGTAGACGTATCGCATCGGAATTGTTTTGACAGGAATCTGAATTGGCATGGATGAAACCCATTCTATGCCCATCGAGTGGTATGATGATGGTGTATGGCAGCAATACATCGTAGATGAGCCTTTGGGCTAAAACCAGTACAATGGAAGGTCTTATTACTAGTGTGTCTTTCACCCCTTCCCCCCTCCCCCCTCTTCCTCCTGACCTTGGTTACTGACATTCCTAACAGCTGTTGTCCAACTTTTACTATTCTGCCTCTGCTGTTCCCACCGCCTGCCTGCCTGTAGAATGTCTCTGGAGGTAATGACCATCCTCTGTCGCTGTGAGAATATCGAAACTGCGGAGGGTGTTCCCTTGGATGTGACAGGGGTGGCTCAGGTAATGCACCGGGGGGGGGGGGAAACGGAAAGACTATAAAATAAAAACAGGCAGGGATGGTGGTCGATCGTGTCGCCACAAAAAAGGGAAAATGGTTTAACTAACGAGCACATTGCCGGGTGTGTTTCTCTTGTTCCCACCTCCCCCGTCTTCATGCATTTTCCTCCCTCTGCAGTGGAAAGGGGGGGAGAGAGTCAGCTGTCAATAACTTGGGCTTTGCTAACACAGCTAACCTTTTATGTCACTCCTTTTAACTCTGGCAACGGGATACCCCCCCCAAAATGAATGCTTTTAAGGAAGGGCTGTGAAGAGAGCTTGCGTTACTTAATGCAAAATGCTAATTGACATAATATTTGGATCTTGGTCAACAATAGTCATCGAAATTGTGCATTCCCCATGTTATCGTCCTTCTACAAATTAATGCTAAAGATTCCCACCAGGGGAACAGGGGTCCTAGTAGTTCCCCAGTAGTGATGTATTCAGACCCAAAGATAATTGGCTCTGAAAAGCATTCCATTCCACCCCGTTGCCAACGAACTGGAGTCCTTGGGTGAATGTTGTTTTTATTTTTTCTCCTTTTTCTGTTTTGTTGTTTTTGTTCTGCTCCCTTCTCCTCATTTGCTTCCCCCTTCCCCTCCGAACATGCCAATTTCCTTTATTTTTTATTTTCATTTGTCACATTTTCCACAGGATAACCCTTGAGATTATGACCCTGCAACCCAAGTGTGATGATGTAGAGACTGCGGAGGGTGTAGCTATTACTGTCACTGGGGTGGCTCAGGTAAATCACCACACTCTCTCTAGGAACGCCTCTGTCGGCTCTAGGCAGGTTCAGCCTCCACCCCAACCCCCCCCTCCCCACCTTCCCCTGACCCAACCGCCTCTACCCCCCCCCCCCCCCCCCCTTTCCGTTCCCCCATCGGATCATGTTACCATAGTCATGAATGAGGGTGAATTATTCTGGTGGCTGCTATTTCACACTACAGCTAGCTAACTAATACTTCATGTGTTTTCATGAAATCTCTCATTGGCTACAAAATGTAATTAGTATCTAATGAAGAATGTCGGGCAAAGATATATATTATGCCTGTATTTGTAAATGAGACATTTCAAAAACAGTTATTTTAAGTATAATTGTTGAGTCATCCAAGCCATCAGAATGATTAACCCTCGTGTCAGGGCAGAAAACCTCCCGTCAGGCCTCTCTGCTTGGACGTCTTTCCCGGCAGGTAGACGGAAGATCTGAAGAAAGACTGAGCATTTCAACATATGCATCTTGATGTTCCCTAACCTGTTGTTACTTGTTTGGTCGTTTCATTCTTCTCAGTGCAAAAGACAAATACCGGGTCAGTTGCCAAAGAAAGATCCACCCTAAACATTATTCATCCTGTAGAATGGTCATTTACTTTTCTGTTTTTGAGTACTGTTCCAAAATTGGATATTTACCATTTTTTAAATAAAAGAATGTGGTGCCTGCTCTCCTGTCATGAAACTAAGCATACTTAGGAAGTTATTAGCTTGACTTTATTTGTCTCGTGTCTGGGTGCCTCAAAAAGCACTTAAATAGTTGTTGTTGTTATTAGGGCTGCAACGATTAGCCGAGGAATTGTTTGCGTCGATTAGTCATAAAAAATAAAATAATTATTATTATAATTTTTTTTATTTTATTTTTTTATTTTTTGCACTACCTATCTTTGTGAAAGTGGCTTCTCAGCTCTGGTCCAGCCAGCTGAAGACTTCTTAGCTTAACATAACAGACCGACAGTAAGTTTGGGGGAACTAATGGGATAACTGGGGATGTTGTTTGGTCCTGACAAGAGTCTCAAAGCAACTCTGAGGTCATGCTCAATGTCCAATCTGTTCCTCTGCTCTGTCTTCAGCTGGACCAGAGCTGAGAAGCCACTTTCACAAAGATAGGTAGTGCAAAAAAATATATATATATATTTTAATTTTTTTTATATAATTGTTTTTCGATTAGTTTGTTTTTCGATTAGTCCAATAATCAAAAAAATAATCGACAGATTAGTGTCGACTACCAAAATAGTCATTAGTTGCAGCCCTAGTTGTTATTATTAATAATAATGTGATGTCATCACAGATTAGTCATGGCTGTAGCTCAAGGAGCGGCATGTACATAAACATTGCCGGACTGTCCAACATCACAGGAATAACATAACTTGTCTTGAATTCTGTTTTACGGTGGATTTTCACATTGACACAAGCTTGTTCTCCCCTGAAGTCTACATGTAGATAATTTGTGACATGTATATACTAATTACCAGCATTTTCAGGACATTCCGCTTGTTTTCAGTTTTCAGTCGTGGCCCGGCCTCGAACTTAAGGCCCTCCTGTCATCCCGGGGCCGATGAAAATGGGAGGCTGTAAATAAAGTTTAAGACAAGAGTCGAAATTGACATTCATTAGTTCATATTCGGATGCCTTGTGCTCTCACTGCACGTCTGTATAGAATAGAATTTAAATACTTTATTCATCCCGAGGGAAATTTGGCACTACAAATCGCTCACAGTAAACGGTAAACATTTAGGCAGACAAAACAAAGAATACAAATAAGCCTAAGAATAAAATGCGGTCCGGGATATACATTTCCTGTTATGTATATCCATTCTAATATAAAATATACAGTACAAATATACAGAAATCTACAGTAAGTGTAATATTGAACAATGTTGTTTTAAAAGTCCAGGAAGATGGTAACTGTCACCCTGTGCTCAGTGATGCAGTGAGGTGAGGCACAGTGATACATTATAAAGTCTGATGGCTGTCGGAATGAAGGACTTCCTGTGCCGTTCAGTGCTACATCTTGGGAGTCTTGACTCTTAAGGGTGCTTTCTCACTAGGCACCCGGGGCCGTTTCCCAGCACGATTGCGCCAAAAGTAGTGTAATGAGAACGCTGCGTTCCGCTGTGTTCCGTCCCCACGGAACGATTGCAAATGTGAGCACAACTGTGGTACCAAAACACGGAAGAGGCTTGCTGTAACAAGTGAGTTTGAAGGAGGGTGCTAACCTGCTTGCCCAGAATAGAGTTGTATTCATACTTCAATTTTAAAATATTATTTAGGTCCGTTTGGAATTGTGAGAGTCTGTAAACATGCTCCAACGAGGGAAGCTGTGTTTCAATTTCAGCCAAGCGCTTACATCTCCCTTGCCCTCTCAATACCACCTTAACAGCGCTGTTATAGTTATAGTACAGTGTTGATTCATTGTGTAATTTTGGAGTTGTTATACTTATAACGCTACCATTACAAACCCCTATTTCCACTGCCGAGGTATGATGACTGCTCCAGCCACTTAACGTTATGCACGTTTATAGTACTGTCTTGATTCATTGCGTAATTTTGGAGTTATACTTATAATGCTAACGTTACAAACCCCTATTTCCACTGCCGAGTTATGATGACTCGGCAGACTCTCCAGCCACTTAACGTTATGCACGTGTAGCTCTGCCGCAGTCTTAAAAAGCTTTGTATATGAAAAATATGAATGCCCAGATCGCTTCCAAAGTGCAGGGAGCGTCATCTGTGTTATAGGTCGTATATACCTTTTATAATTCATATATTACTGGGTTGTCAGACACCGCAAGAATCAGCCTATCCTCTGCCATGATCAGTCTCCCACAATGTGGCGTCAGACATCACCGGTTATTCTATGAAAGAGTGAGGAGGCACGTGCGGAAGTGGCAGTTTTTCAAAGTAAAATACCCGGAAGACAAATGAAAATAATAGACATTTCTTTTTCACATCGGGGTGTTGCTCCCTTAAGTGTGCTCGGGGACGAAGCGAGATTGGTAGTGTGAAAGCTGGCCAGTGGGGGGGGGGGGGGGACTATCGTTCTCGGTAGGGCTGCACGATTTTGGGAAATAATCTAATTGCGATTTTTCTGACAGATATTGCGATTGCGATTATAAAAAAAAATATATATATTATAAAGTATATTATATATATATATATATATATAAGCAGCCCCACAGAGGTTTATTGTAAAATGCGGCTTGCATCTGGCCTACACGGTGGGTCTGTTCGGGACGCGTGTATGCTTTTACCAACGCAGTTGTGTTTCCGGGTTCCCGTTTTGCGCTCTGATTGGCCACTGACCTACACGCGTACGCCCCCCTCGCTATCGCCTTTGGGGGCGTGAGATATGAAGACAGATTTAACTGGGTATAGGAAGGCAGTACCATACGAGCCGCAAATTGAACATGCAGTGAGTCTGCGACAACAACCCAATAATAAACACCCGAAACAGCTATTACCAGACGATTACAACAGCAGTGGTGCCTGCTTCAAATGTCACGTATTATAGGCTATAAGCCCGTGTAGATCTATTCGGAATAATAAACATATACACCCTCTAGCAAAACATGACACAATGTGATCCTATCTCCGATAGAGCGGCTGGTCGCAGAGACGCGAGTTGAACGAACACATCGGGAGGAGAATGAATGAATGAATGAACCTGATGTAAACAAGACAAAAGTCTTTCTCTGGTCTGCATCCCCTTAACAATTGTGTGTATTGAGCCGTACTGTATTGTACCCATTCTGCAATCTGTTAAATAAAGTTTTCATTCATTCTCCTCCCGATGTGTACCTCCTCCCAACGGTACCTTTTTTTCTGTACTTTACTTTCCCTCTCTGAAGTCTAAACTTCACAACACACAATCTAAAACCCCTTACCTCCCTCTCCCAAACTGTTCAACAATAACAAACCCTTGCAAAGGAGATCTTGTATCTCAATGGGACTTCCTGGTTAAATAAAACAAATACGAAATTAATAAAAAGTGCTATTTTTCTTTTCTTTCGATTTGCTAATTGCACCATTTAAAATTTCGATTTAAAATCGATTAATCGTTCAGCCCTAGTTCTCTGGAACGGAACGGAGGCAACCGTTCCTAATGAGAAAATGCCCTTAGTCTAGCACTGAACGTGCTCCTTCTGTCAGCTCCTTCTATCCATCTGAATCTCCTCTTGCCTTGCCTTGGGCACAGCAGAGGCGGGGACTGAGTTCATCCAAACAGATCAAATTAATTATGGGCACACAACTTGCTACAGGCGCTATGTCGAATAAAAGGATGTCTGTCATCTTATCAACCATGATGTGCTTTCGTCCGAAATTTGTGCGTTCCATAGACTGTAAAAAAAATAGAATGTGTGCGTTCATAATTGTAGATCTCGTTCTGACTCGCTCACTCCCTCTGTATGCAATTACTATTCAAACCAATGACAATAATTGTGTTGGGATTTCTTGCGATTATGAAAAAGCATGGGGGGGAGGGGATTTATAATAGAGGATTCTGAATACTTAAAAGTTCAAATTACTTTGATTATTTTAAACTTGATTTTTAAGTGAAGCCTTAGTGTCTCATCCGTTGTCCTCCCTTTGTGAGAGTCCTTTGTTTGCGGTGTGACCGATGGTGTTTAATCTAATCTTTTCAGATGAATTTAAATAGAAAGGTTGATGATTGATCAGCTAATCATTTGTGTGATGTTTTATTTATGTCAAAGGTCACTTTGAATGATTTAAACTATAGTAATAGAGTAGACAAACAAAACATAAAACAAATTCGGGGACGGTCCACATTCATTTGGGGATGTTTTAGAGATTGTACTTCGGGACGGTTCCGTGAGGACGGTGAAACAAAAAGTGAGTTAATAGCCCCGGCGCCCATGTTCCTCCTCTCCCCGGCGTTCTAGTTGGCACGCTTACAATGAGACTACTGTGAGGAAAAAAACAGCTCACCTCACCACTGATCATCTGATTGGACGAGCCCAAATGCAGAACCTGTTTCTTACATCTTCTGCCTTACACATGTCAGCGTTTCTGGTTGATTTAGTCTGTTGGCCATATTGGTTCCTTATATACATGTTCATTCCTTTATCGTTTTATGACCTTTGGGGGAGAAAAGCATGTGTCATGGAAACGGGTTTATCAAGAACAGATATAGGAAGACAATTTACATTTCATATATTTCCTGTATTTGTGCTTTTTTTGTGTTACAATTCTGAATGGTGCAGAGCATGGAGGAACTGTGGTTTGGGAGGGGGGGGGGGGGGGGGGTTAACCGTCGCACGCAACAGTCTTCATTCCAGCGTGGTCCCTGGCACCGCTCCCCCTCTCGTCTCTGTGAAGTGGCCTGTTGTACGTTGTCTATTTGGCTTTCTGTCTGTGTAGTAATTTTCTTTTTGACATTGGAATGAAAGCCATCTTCCCTGACATGAACCCTGTTATGATTATAACGCATGCGCCCCGGAGGAAACCATGTCCAGACCTCTCGCCCTGCGGAACCAGCTCACTCTCTCTTTCCCTTTCAGCTACAGTGGAGTTGCACAACCCAGAACTTCTCCTCTGCACTACTTTTTGATTTCTTTCCCGTCCTTTAATATAAACCTTTCTCACTGACCTCCTCAGTAGAAAACCTCAGGTCATTGCCATTGATTTTTATTATTAATAATAATATTAATATTATTACTTTATTTCATTTTGTTTCAATGATCCCCAGGATGATCCCTGTTTTTAATCAGCTCCGAACTTGATGCTCTGTATTTTTGTAGAAATGTATCATAATGTCCCAATTTCTCCATTGACCTACATAGTAAAATTGGACTGGAAAAAGTAACACATCTGTACTTTCACTTATAGTGACAGGAGGGGGATGATATTTGTTTTCTTTGAACCCTCAGGGGACTGGACTTATACCACCCATAAGTAAACCACATGTCCCATACTGTATTTGACTATTCTGGTGGAGAATCTACTGTACACCTTAAAATCCCGAGTCTCCTTCAAATGTACTGAGGGGCATTGGTCTCTGCTTTTGTTGCCAGGAAAGACTAAATAATATCATGAATATTCATAGATATGAATGACAAGAGGTCCTAGCTACTCAGGCGATCAATAGAAAGTACAATCGTAATCAGAATATACATCTAATTTAGATCTTTGTTCATAAGATTTCTTGCTTAGAATCATGACATGCATGTTTTTTAAACAAATAATTATTACTTGATAACCTTTTTTTTCTTTGAACAATTTTATTCTGCTAATATTTGTTTTATCAAGCTGGTAAAAAAAATCATATTTACCTTGGGTGCCAATACCTCGAAGGCATTGTATATAGAAATAAAGAAATGTGAAGCTTGAAAATGTGCAACATTTTAAAACCCTACATTGATTACAAAAAAACAAAAAATAACGGATCAAAATAGTCCCTTATAGGAACGCTAATGTCGAAAAAGGTCCTTCTGAATATTTTGATATCCATCTTTTTCTAATGGTGCTTGCATACCAGTATGTAGCAGTGGATACACAATCATGTAATAATAGATTTTATTTTTTTCAAATGCTGTCAAAAAAAAATCAATATATTTTGAACATTCAAAATCATGTTAATATGTAATTGTCTCGGGAGGATTCAGCTTTTTCTAGTTAATATTATGGAGTAGTTGAAAGTATAGAAATGCATAACGGACACGTCTGGCTCATGTCTCCCCCCGCTGCTCCCCGAGCCTGTCTGTCGCACAAGATAAGAATGTCGTTTGTGAACTCGTTAAATTAAGAGCAGTGCATGGTATTTAACCCTTTCACTACCACACTACCAAATGGTTAACCCTTTCACTACCACACTACCAAATGGTTAACCCTTTCACAACCACACTACAGAAGGTTAACCCTTTCACTACCACACTACAGACGGTTAACCGTGGTAGTGAAGGGGTTAACTTAGTTGGGTACACTAACTTAGTTGTGTACACGGGAAAGGCATAACCTTTCCCGTGCCGTTTCACCAAATCACATCATGTAACTTAATGATGCATATTTTATAAAGTAAAAACTAAAATCATAAAAAAAAGTTATCTCAAGACACTCATACATTGCATCAAGGTTTGGCTAATGTTTGATAGAGGTATTGATGCCATTTATACTGGGTGTTGGATAAAAAGGGATATTAAGACTGGAAAAATGATATATGGTTATTATTGTTATTATTATTAATACAGTTAGAATATAATTATTGAACGGTACCATCTAAGTGTGTGCGTGTACATGAGTACATGTGTGTGGAAATGCGTGCGCCTCTATTTGGGCTTGTGTTGTGTCAACCTGTGTGTCTGTGTGTTCAGCTGAGATGTGTTGTCTCCACCAGGTCAAGGTGATGGTGGACCACGAGCTGCTGGGCTACGCTTGTGAACAGTTCCTGGGCAAGACGGTCACGGAGATCAAGAGTGTCATCCTGCAGACACTCGAGGGTCACCTGCGCTCCATTCTTGGTATGTGAAACACAGGCTTGTGCGAGATACATGCAGGGGGTGGCGTTCCCGTCGCCGTGCATGGCGGTGTGAGTGGCGCGCGGACTGTTTTGTGTTTTCCTTCGGTCATGGCGTGCTTTATGGGGGGGGGGGGGGGGGGTGCGCGTCTTGGATGGGGATGTGGTAGGGATTGATGTGTGGGGTGTTTTTGGGGGGGACTGACTGTTCCGGGGGGGTTCACATGCCTTCGGGCGACATTGTACGCCATTATTAAGTAGTCTGCACGTTCACATTGCACTACTTTTATTGTCTTTTATACCTATTCTTATGTCTGCAATTTATGCATTGTTTTTTCTATTCTGTCAATCTGTGTGCTGATTTTATGCCTATGTTCCTTTTATACTATATAGGTGGTTATTAATATTTATTATTGTTATATTGTAGAAATGTGTGCATTGAAATGTCTGTAAAGTCTCGACGACATTGAAAATGAGGGTGACCTCAATTGTCTTTTCGAGAATAAATAAAGGTTGATGATGATGACATATCTAGATATTAACATACGGCCTAGACTCAGTTAATGGCAATTATAATGTTAAGAAATTAATTGGATAAGTGGTGGTCTCTTCATATTACCCTTCAGGTATGGATCTCTAATTATTAAAATGAATATCCTTTTGATTGAATAATATTATATTCAGAATATTATTGATTGATTTAATATGACATTTGAGTTGCTGTAAACTTGTGACTTCCTTTTATGGTCATGGCCTTCTTACTCTTACTCGTGGTTCAGAGTGCAAAGTTGCACATCCCATACTCACAACATCATGGATTCAAATCAGGCTCATGCTTATGTGGTATTTCATCTGTTCTCTTCCCCGGCTTTCCTGCCTCACCACTGTATATACTATCTAACAAAACAGAAATGCAATAAGATGTATCTACTGTTAGGGGTAAGGGTCTGATTCCCATGGGGGGCAACCCATAATACAAGATGTATGCACTTCTGGTGCTGTTAAGGCACTTGGGATAAAAGCGTCCACCAAATGGTGTTAATGTTTTTGTTACTCCAGGAACCCTGACGGTGGAGCAGATCTACCAGGACAGAGACCGCTTTGCCTGCCTGGTGCGAGAGGTGGCATCGCCGGACGTCGGTCGCATGGGTATCGAGATCCTCAGCTTCACCATCAAGGTGCGAGAAAACAGGAACTTCAGATTAGATTCGGATTCAGAGTTTTATTTGCCACATGGAAGTAATATAAATCATACAGTTTTCATACAAAAACATAAATCCAGTCCACATCAAGTGACTTTAAAAGTGCCTCGCGCACCTACGCGGCCGACCCGGGTTCGATCCCAGCTCCCGTCGTTATTTGTCGCATGTCTCCCCCACCTCTCCTCCCGTTCGCCCTCTCCTCTGTCGGTCCTGCCTGACCAATAAAGCTGTAAAAATGCTAAAAAATTATAAAAATAAAAATAAAAAAGAGGAACATCAAGTGACTTTAAAAGAGGAACATCAAGTGACTTTACAGGGTGTCCGCGGGACCTTAAAAAGTCTTAAAGTCTTAAATTCAACTATCAACTATTAAGGCCTTAATTTGTCTTAAAATGTCTTAAATCCGACTTTCGGAGGTCTTAAAAACATGCCATGTCATCTTATGTTTCATTGTGAAATCTGGGGGGAAACTATTATTAACGGGAGATAAAGTCAGGCTTTTTTTTTTCTTTCACGCAAACGGTACGCTGCGCAGTGGGGCGGAACCAATTTATGGTCCTTAATGTGTGTCGCCGTCGGGAGCTATTTCAGAACACCGGAGCATAGGTAACACGTTATTCAAGCCGTAGCGATAACGCTGACGTTTAGTTTAGTTTAATTGATTTGTATTTATTTGCACTCGTTAATTTAACATGGGAAAGTGCAAATTTTATGAGAACTGGCTCGAAAACCCTCTGTTTGCACCGTGGTTGGTCCCAGTGAAAGTACGAGGCCCGCTGCAAACTCTGCAAAAAGGATTTTAAACTGGGAACGATGGGAATAAAAGCAGTCGAGTCACGCATGCACAGCGCTAAGCATGTTACCTCTACAAAAACCCGCCTGCAGACAACTTCAATATCAAATTTCTTTTCGACGCCGTCCACATCAACTGCTCAGGGACAGGTAGGTCTACCACCAATTACATCTGCACCTGTCCGGGTAACGTTCGGCTCCACGCCAACCCTTGAAGCTGAGGTACTGTGGGTTCTAAATACGGTCGCAAAGCATCAGTCCTACAATGGAAATGAGGGACTAGGAGAGGTGTTTCAAGCGATGTTCCCTGACTCTGTTAGGATCTATGCGTAACAGTAGTGTATATTTGCATATCATGTATGTCACAAATGTAACGGTAATATATACCTGTATGTCATGTATATCCCTATGCCATAAATGTCATGTATGTTGTGCATGTCATAAATGTCACTATGAATTGAAAATGGGGGACCCTGATGTAAACAAGACAAACGTCTTTCTCTGGTCTGCATCCCCTTATTATTGTGTGTATTGAGCTGTACTGTATTGTACCCATTCTGAAATCTGTTAAATAAAGTATTCATTCAACCAAACCACAAAAACAAAACAACTGGATGAATGAAAACTTTATTTAACAGATTGCAGAATGGGTACAATACAGTACAGCTCAATACACACAATAATAAGGGGATGCAGACCAGAGAAAGACGTTTGTCTTGTTTACATCAGGGTCCCCCATTTTCAATTCATATTGACATACACAACATAGAATAGATAGAATAGAAATACTTTTATTATCCCGTGGGAAATTTGACACTGCAAATCGCTCAACATTTAAACATTTAGACAGGACAGGTCACGAATTAGAATAATAACACAAATCAATAAAGTTGCCTAGGATAAGAGTAGAGTAAAATAGAATAAAAATGAAATAAAATATACAGAAATAAATACAGTAAAAACATACATGACATCATGACATACAGGTATATACTGTAGTACTGTTACATTTGTGACATACGATATGCAAATAATATACAGTACTGTTACCCAGAGATCATAACAGAAAATATTATATATATGATGGGGATGAGACTGTACATTAGGAGGGGGTGGGGGGGGGGTTGGACATTTACGGTGGCCAGTTTCGAATTGCAGCCTCCCGTAGGTGCTCTTTAAGAGCGGTTTTGAATGTGGGCAGGGGTAAAGTGGGTTTTAGGAGTGAGGTTAAGCAGTAGTCTGACCAGTTTGTTTTGTGATGTTTGTAATCTTGTTTTTAGTGCCTTTGAGGTGCTTTGGTACCATGAGGTGCAGGCATAGTCGTAGTACCCTTGAATGAGTGTACTGAGAGTACCCATGATTTTTGCCATTTTGTTATCGTGAAATTGGTATTAAATTTAATTCTGAGTGGCATTAAAAAGCCTTAAATCTGACTGGGCTAAACCTGCAGATACCCTGCTTTAACTCAATGGAAGCCAACCACGTAATATTACGTGTTTGCCCGACAACCGTTGGGTGCCAGACCACGTAATATTAAGCGTTTGGTTAATTTTTATTTTCTCCGATTTTAATATCCTATTTAATGCCAGGGACCCGTATGTTGCCGTTAGAAGCCCTACTGCGACGCCGAGGGTGCAGTACCGGCCAGATTCTCCCAGGTGGCGGTATCGAGCTGCAGTAAACCCTGTTCCAGACCCTTGTGTTACACTGTAAGGTCTCCGGGCGCAGATTTTTACTAGACGGCAAGGCTATAGGTTCAATCGGTCGCATCCAAACGTCTACGGGACATCCGATGCATATGCTGTGATTGTTTATGCCGTGGCCCTAATCGACATTGGATGCATCAGATGGCGATCAAACAATTGGAATATTATTTTTGGAATACTCCCGGCCACAGGTAAGGACTATCTGACGTAAATTCTGGCTTGATTGTGCAATGTTTTCAAACCGATCCAGATGATTAGCGTTTTTAGCATTCAATGCTAATGCCGTTGCTGGTAATCAATAATCAGAAATTCCTTCCCCCCCCCCTTTCATGTATTCATGGTGGAACATAATACCGATCATATGCATTTGGATTTTTAACTCTAGCTTGTGTAGGGCCGAAACGCCAATGGATTTAATGTTATTAGCTTAGCGCCTTATAAATGGCTTTGCAGGAATGATCCCAGATCATTCCGATATAACACTCATATTCATCACGGTATAAAACGGGAACGTATTGATGAAAAAATATTTCTTTATGGCATATTGAAAGGAAGGTTCATACTGTCAATTGACAATGACATTGGATACATAGCTATAATATAGAATATAGTTATAGCTCTACAAACAAGGTGACGCACTCCTATCTTTTAAAGCGTGGCATTGCTACGACGGGCCCCGTCTAATAGCTGGCAATCAATGAGTTAAAAGAGGAACATCAAGTGACTTTAAAAGAGGAACATCAAGTGACTTTAAAAGAGGCACATTAAGTGACTTTAAAAGAGGAACATCGTCCATTTTAGGAAATCCTATCCTTCCTGTGCCCCAGGACAGTTCAGACGGTATTTGTGAACACACACCACTCGCCCATTTGTTTATATTTGAATAACTGATTTGGCCTTTTTAATGACATATCAGTATTTTTTTAAAGGTGTATTTCCTATCCTAGCCAAGGCGCACACTTTTTTGTAACATCAATAATGAAAGTGCTAACCATGCTATTGTGTTTGTTTTGTGTGTCTCTCCCTTCCTGGCAGGATGTGTATGATAAAGTGGAATACCTCAGCTCCCTGGGCAAGACTCAGACGGCTGCAGTACAGAGGGATGCAGACATCGGAGTGGCCGAGGCGGAGAGAGATGCGGGAATCCGGGTACGAGAACCTAAAAAGTAGAAATGAACTCAGGCTGCCCCTTCTTAACTGGTTATTTGACAAACATTGTGAGACGATTACCGTAGTCATTTTATAATGATTTTCTTATTGTGTTAGTCATTACTGGAAATCCTACACAACTCTGTGTGGCATCCTAATAGTGTTCACAGATACGTATTGGTCTTTTAGATTTTTGAATTGGATAGAAAGGTTCAATTGAAATGGTTACGTTTATTTGCAAGACACAGTACACAAGATTTGATTAATGAACATCCCGTCACCATTAGTCGAAGAGAAGACTGTGGAGAAGATATGAGTCTTGAGGCAGGACGATTGGAAAATTGAGTCTCTTTTTTTTTTTTTCCACTTTTTCTCCCATTTTTTCTATATTTTTCTCCCATCCCAATTTTGTATCATCCAATTCAACCCTCCCCTGTCACGGATGCTGTTTCTTGCCTCCCACAAGCTGGCTGCAATGTGGACTAAGTCATACATAGCACAAGTCCCCTCCGGTACTTGAGGTAACAGCAGTCGCATCTTTTCACCTGCGCAGCTCGATCTCTGTGGCGAGGAGTAACGTGTGGGAGGCTCACGCTGCCCCCGACACTTCCTGATTCTACTGCGCAGGCGCAACAACCGACCTGTAGGAGTCGCTGTCCACAACGCCCGATCCCCACCCATCAGTTTCCCACCCCCTAATACGGCCAATGTGTATTAGTACGGACGACCAGCTAAACTGAAAGCAAATGTGGAGCGCTGGGCTCGAACTGACGATCCCAGCGTCTCCAGCATTTCGTGGCGAGCGCCTTGCCCACTACGCCACGTAGCCGCCCCTGGAAAATTTTGTCTCTTGAGTCTCTAATGTCTTGGAGGAGGAGGGAGTTCCAGAACCTGTGAGCTGCCCTGGAGAAGACTGTCTCCAGGATTTGGTGTGGGTTGTCGAGCAGATGCGTTCTGGACCATTTGGAGTCTGTTGATGGAGCACTGATGCCGTAGAGAGGATATGCTATGGATAACCAACTTCAGTGTTCTATCTCTGATGTTCTCTTTAACCTCTTAAGCCCATCAGCCCGGTACCGGTACCAGATGTATTTCACGTCATAAATGGATCAATACAGTCTTTATTAGTGAATGTTGCATTTCTTTTTCAAATGTAGCCAAGAGCAAAGACCCTAACCCTATCAAAACGGCAGTCAAAGTGTATATTTTCAGCACTATGTTTGTTTACCAATGATTTTAAGTGTTATTAGCGAAATATGAACTTATAAAAAATCTTTGCGCATTGCACCGGAAAACGGATGATTTAGACGTGAGATGAAGGCAAGCACTCATGAAATAGTTGTAGTCCTAAGAAAGAGGAGACCCAGGGCTTTCGATGGACCTTGACATTTCATAAAACTACACCACTCAATAAAGCGAGTCAGTGAACTACTCATCCTCCTCATTACTCGCTTTCTTCCCCTGTTGCCATGAATAGGAAGCAGAGTGCAAGAAAGAGATGATGGATGTCAAGTTCTTAGCAGACACATTGATGGCCGATTCTAAACGAGAGCTGGAAATGCAGAAAGCCTCTTTCAACCAGGAGGTCAACACAAAGGTATCAACGTCGTGGACCCCCACCCTTTTTCATTCAACATCACAATCCCAGTCATCAAACAGTTGTGATTGGAGGATCAACAAAAGAGGGTGGGATTTGAGATGGGTCAATTTCAAGTAGGCTAAAAGTTGATTCATTATGCCTGAATGTACTTATGTGATTTATTTATTTATTTATACCTTTAATGGTTTGGGGAGTTATTGCTTTACATATGTCTATTTAAAATGTTTGTCTAGTGCCTGCTCCATGCACATTTACATTTATTGTTTAAATGTTTTATGTCTTTACTAGGGATGCTCGATATTGGCTTTTTTAACCTATACCGATATTGTCCAACTCTTAATTTCCGATACCGATATCAACCGATATAAACCTCTATGACTCTCTTGTCGTGTAATTAACACAACATTATGCATACTTTGACAATAAATAAAATAATACTTTGTTCTTACTTGCTTGCCTGGGTAAATAAAGGTTAAATAAATGTAAAAAAAATAATATATATATATTCTTTTTAACCGATACCGATATTTTCCGATATCACATTTTTATGCCAATATCGGTAGGCCGATAATATCGGACATTCCTAGTCTTTACCAATTATGTTTAAAGTTTTACAAGTTATTATATTAACAATATGTTCATTTGAAGCCAGCTTTATGTTGGGGTTTGTGTTACAATGTTACAAACTTCTACATTAAAACGTTCACTTTTACTTCAATTGAAAATTGGTTAAACCCTAGCAGGGTTTCAGTTTGTTTATTCATTGCGTTATGAAAATATTAAGGCTGTCAATCTATTAAAATATTTAATCTGATTAATCGCATGATTGTCCATAGTTAATCGTACATTTTTTATCTGTTCTACCTTAAATGGATCTTTTTCAAGTTTTAATATTCTTATCAACATAGAGACTAGACAAATGCTTGCTTTATGCCAAAAAATGCATGTTTATTTATTGCCACAATGAGAAATACTGGCCAGAATCTTCAAGTAACTAAGATGTGCAAACTGCATTGTAAAACAAAATGCTGAAATCATGAAAAAAAAAATTATAAAAGCCCCAAAAAAAATAACAGATGGGCATACCAATTTACTAACTGTAACATTACATAGTAATGATTACTAACACAGTAGTGTGTTGAACTTTACACTTCCCCATTTTTTTGTTTAAGCAGCCAAAAAAGGATGACCCTCATGCATTGCAAATGTGCATCAAATTCAATGCATGAGGGTGTGATGCACAAAATAACTTAAAAGAAAATAATAATTTAAAACAATGAATAAAGTGTGCATGAAATAATAGGGGGAAGAAAATGTTAGGAACTTGTTACATTCACCCACACAAGGGCTGAGGACTGACCCCCCCCCCCCCCCCCCCCCCCCTCTCTCTCTCGCTCTCTCACACTCCCAGCTCTTTCTCTCTTGCCCCTTCCTAATCGCTCACACCTCTCTCTCTCTCTCTCTCTCTCTCTCTCTCTCTCTCTCTCTCTCTCTCTCTCACACACACTTTGAGTCAGAAACAAACATAGTATCAATGAGAGTATCGAACCTACCCTGGGTTTAAAAAAGAAGAAAAAAACAGCCTGTTAAACTTGCGTAAAGAAAATGTTTGCCTTTCCCTTGCCAGAAAGCCGAGGCCCAGCTGGCGTACGAGCTGCAGGCGGCCAAGGAACAGCAGAAGATCCGTCTGGAGGAGATCGAGATCGAGGTGGTGCAGAGGAAGAAGCAGATCACCATCGAGGAGAAGGAAATCGACCGCATGGAGAAGGAGCTCATCGCCACGGTGAAGAGGCCTGCCGAGGCAGAGGCCTTTAAGATGCAGCAGCTGGCAGAGGGACATAAGTGAGTTGGATCCCTTTTGTTTGCTTCTCAGTGAACAGAGCCGTACCTGATCCATAATAACCACTGTTAACATCTTTTAATTGTACCCATATTGCAGTCAATACAAGGCTGGAGTCAATACTTACATTCTATTACATGCATTTAGTTTACTTATCCGCGAGATCAAATAAAATGTTTGTAAGGCACGACAACACACGTTAATGTCCCCATGTGCCGGACACGTCTTCTTTAATAAACAAGTCAAGAAGAAACATCACAATAAATCAAGAACAAAACAAAAGTTTTGGTGACCGGGCTTTCTCACCCTGACTCTGGAACACCCTCCCTCAGACCATCAGAGACTCTTTCTCACTCTCCACCTTCAAATCCCATCTCAAAACCTACCTGTTCTCCCAAGCATTTAACCTTCCCTACCCATAACCACCCTCCTCCAACCTGTTGCCCCCCTTTTCCCCTCCCCTACCCTCTGCCTCCCCTCCCCTCCCCACTCTGCCTCCCCTACACTCTCTGCCTCCCCTACACTCTCTGCCTCCCCTCCCCTCCCCACTCTGCCTCCCCTACACTCTCTGCCTCCCCTCCCCTATCCTCTCTGCCTCCCCTCCCCACTCTGCCTCCCCTACACTCTCTGCCTCCCCTCCCCTATCCTCTCTGCCTCCCCTACACTCTCTGCCTCCCCTCCCCTATCCTCTCTGCCTCCCCTCCCCACTCTGCCTCCCCTACACTCTCTGCCTCGCCTCCCCTATCCTCTCTGCCTCCCCTACCCTCTCTGCCTCCCCTCCCCACTCTGCCTCCCCTACCCTCTCTGCCTCCCCTCCCCTACCCTCTCTGCCTCCGCTACCCTACTGGCTCCTGTATTTTTGTTATCTGTTACTGTGGCTCTACGTTCCTGTGCATTCATATTGTTCCCTGTTTCCCTGTGGTTCTTTGTTTTTCTTTTGGCCTACCGTCAGCGACTTCGGGTTATTGAGAAGCGCTTTATAAAATAAATGAATAATTATTTATTATTAAAAACAGTGAAATACAAAATAAAATGTAAAATAAATAAATGAACCCCACGGTAAGGAAAAACTCACAAAAAACCTAGCAATAGGAAAAAAGCACCACAGGCAATGTGGAGGGGAGAAACCTTAGAAGGGCCGTTCAAGGGGGGGATCTCCCTTCTTAGATGTCGGTGATAGTAGTGTTGCTATAAGACAGGCGAACACTTGGAGTTGGTAAGCATGTACATATACATGAACGAGCTCACGTTCTCGTCTGTGTTGTTCTGCTCTGTTCCGCTCGTCTGAACCAGGGTCAAGAGGGTTCTGACGGCTCAAGCCGAGGCGGAGAAGATCCGCTTGCTCGGCGAGGCGGAGGCCGGCTCCATCGAGGCGATAGGGAAAGCGGAGGCTGAGAAGATGAGGATGAAGGCGGAGGCCTACCTGCAGTATGGAGAGGCAGCCAAGACGGCCCTGGTCCTGGAGGCCCTGCCCAAGGTCTGTGGCCCACCTGCTAACCCTTTCTCTACCACACTACAGACGGTTAACCCTTTCACTACCACACTACAGACGGTTAACCTTTCACTACCACACTACAGACGGTTAAAGGGGAGATGAAGCAGTGAACAATGTGATCCTAGTTTGTTTGTTGTGTACCTTGTGTAAGACAGGGTCCTATAATAAAATGTGAAATCCTGCTTATTTGTCTGAAAAATCAAATATAATTTCCCTGTTTTCGCCATGGGCGGCGCCATTTTGTTGCTGACGTCACGGTGTTGGTTTGGTGTATACACTGCTGGTTAGCTGCCTATAGTGAACATGGATTGTCGGGTCAGTCAGTAAATAAAATGTTGCCTACAAAACAACGGGACCGCAGTGGTTCTTTTTGTATTGCTCCTGGCTGTTCAAACAAATTTTACCGTGTGAAAGAGAGAGGAAAGTTGGTTAATTTCCACAAACTACCAGTGACAGGACAGGGAAGGAGGATCTGCAGCGAACACTTCATTGCCTCGGATTATGTTGTTGGGGGTGGGAGGTTTGTCCAGAAGACCACTAATCAGCTGAAGCGGTTCCCTCGGTCTTCGACAGACAGCCCGCGCAGGCAGTTCAGCGTCGCGGAGCATTCAGCCTGCTGGCTACCTAGATCCACTTCAACCAGCCGAGCGTCGGGAGCTCCAGCAGCTTGTCGATGTGCTAATAGCCTGGAGTCAGCTACCGTTAGCTTGCCGAGGCTATTAGCACATCGACAAGCTGCTGGAGCCAGCTACCGTTAGCTTGCCGAGGCTATTAGCACATCGACAAGCTGCTGGAGCCAGCTACCGTTAGCTTGCCGAGGCTATTAGCACATCGACAAGCTGCGGGAGCCAGCTACCGTTAGCTTGCCGAGGCTATTAGCACATCGACAAGCTGCTGGAGCCAGCTACCGTTAGCTTGCCGAGGCTATTAGCACATCGACAAGCTGCTGGAGCTCCCGACGCTCGGCTGGTTGAAGTGGAGCTAGGTAGCCAGCAGGCTGAATGCTCCGCGACGCTGAACTGCCTGCGCCGGGCTGTCTGTCGAAGACCGAGGGAACCGCTTCAGCTGATTAGTGGTCTTCTGGACAAACCTCCCACCCCCAACAACATAATCCGAGGCAATGAAGTGTTCGCTGCAGATCCTCCTTCCCTGTCCAACAGGCTGATCGCGCCCCCTGAGTGCAGCCAGCCTGAGCCAACGTGCCAACAACACTGTTTTTTTCACTGGTAGTTTGTGGAAATTAACCAACTTTCCTCTCTCTTTCACACAGTAAAATTAGTTTGAACAGCCAGGAGCAATACAAAAAGAACCACTGCGGTCCCGTTGTTTGGTAGGCAACATTTGACTGACCCGACAGTCCATGTTTACTATGCAGCTAACCCACAGTGTATACACCAAACCAACACCGTGACGTCAGCAACAAAATGGCGGCGCACATGTTCATAAATGCTACATAAATGGACATTACAAATAGTTTTTTTCTTAGAAACGCCTTATTTTTATAACGTGATTTTTTTTCTGTGGTTTATCTAAATACTAATTTGATGCTATGACTGTGTTTATCGCTATGCTTCATCTCCCCTTTAACCTTTCACTACCACACTACAGAAGGTTAACCTTTCACTACCACACTACAGACGGTTAACCCTTCACTCCCACACTACAGACGGTTAACCCTTTCACTACCACACTACAGAAAGTGAACCCTTCATTACCACACTACAGAAGGTTAACCCTTTCACCACCACACTACAGAAGGTTAACCCTTTCAGTACCAGACTACAGAAGGTTACCCCTTTCAGTACCACACTACAGACGGTTAACCCTTTCACTACCACACTACAGAAGGTTAACCTTTCACTACCACACTACAGAAGGTTATGTGTGCGTGCATTGTTTCCTGTCTTTTTTTTTGTATTTTGTGAAGCACTTTGTAGCAAACTTGTGTTTTGTTTTTTTGAACACTGAACACTGAACGCTGACCAGACTTGATTTGCGGGCGACAGTGGCTCGGGAGGTAGAGCAGTCGTCTGGTTATCCGGAGGTTCCCGGTTCGATTCCCGCTCCTCCCGGGGCAGCGTCTCGAAGTGTCCTTGAGCAAGACACTTAACGCCTAACTGCTCCCGATGAGCAGGTTGGCACCTTGCATGGTTGCCTCCGCCGTCGGTGTGTGAATGTGTGAGTGAATGAGTAAAATGTGAGGAACAAATTGTAAAGTGCTTTATAAATGCAGCCATTTACCATTTGACTTTTTAACAAATAATTGAATATGCATAGTCTATCGGCAAATAAACTTTCTGTATACATTATGAATTGACTGAAATGACCTATCTCGAACTTAAGCTATGTCATCTAAGGATACTTGATGGAATGTGTGATGGAAGGAATCTGGATACTTGATGGAATGTGTGATGGAATGTGTCTTTCAACATTTCAATACTAATGTGAATCATCATGTTTATCTCTGACCAAATCTACAAAGAAAACTTTTGTCTTCTTTTTATTTTATTTATTATTTTTTAACAGATTGCTGCCAAAGTGGCTGCTCCGCTGGCCAGGACCCATGAGATCGTCATCCTGAGCGGAGAGGGGAGCCGTGTGACGTCAGAGGTCACCCGCCTATTGGCCGAGCTGCCCGTGTCCGTCAACGCCCTCACCGGAATTGATCTCACCAAGGTGACATTTGGCCTAATGGTGCTCCCCAACACTCTAAAAGATGCAGTGTTAAGATTTTCAATCATTTTGAAATGAGGACCGTGTTGACCCACCCACCCACATACAATTGACCCGTTTCAAACCCTGCCCTCTTTTCTTGATCCTCCAATCACAACTGTTGCTTCCCAACAAAGCAGCGAAAAACTAAAACTATATAGATATATATAACTATATAGGTCTGTGTTTGGTGGTTATAGGTATAAATGATCATATATAGATATAGTGGTCTGTGTCACTGTTTGGTGGTTATAGGTATAAATGATTATATATAGATATAGTAGTCTGTCACTGTTTGGTTATATATAGAAATTATCATATATAGATATAGTGGTCTGTCACTGTTTGGTTATATATAGAAATTATCATATATAATGGAACGTAGACCAATCTCTGTCACTCTCTTTGTCTGGGAACGCCCAAAACCAAATTCGGTCACGCCCCATTTTGCGTGACATCCAGGCTTTTTTTTACTGTCAGCGTTTGGGAATTTCATGTCGACAGGTAGGTGAAGTGAAATTATACTTATTTTAGAATATATATATCAAATTTCATGAGTATTCATCTATATTTAGTCATCTAAAGACTATTAGATATGAACGTATGTACCAGTAAAAAGTGGGAATCTCTAGAATGTGTTTTGGGCGACGGTCTTTACAAGTGTGCGGGTAGCCTCTCTAATCAACTTGACGTTATACACAACACTTTCTGTTGTCAGTAGATTGCAGCATTGGTTTAAAAGGTGCAAATGTTATGACTACAAAATGACTACAAATCCCAAGACCTTTATCACCTAGTTAGGTCAGCACCGGATTAGGAAAATGTGATCTCAACACAGGAGCGTTAAACTATTAATGCGACCTGCATATAGTGACTGAGAATGGTCACCTAATTATCTTAACAAAAGTGCATCATTAGCATTGTTTGTTGTCTAAAGGGCAACATAATGGTACAATTTAAGATTTTAATGTTATCCGCATATAAAGGACAAATAAAACATTGTTAATTTGTAAGAAACCTCAATGAAAACGGCGCAGGGTAAGTTATATTCGCTATTGTTATGAAAATGTGATAGAATCCTATAAAAATGTGGATGCATTTGGTCACCGTGATGTTAGTGGTCTGTGTCACTGTGTTTGGTGGTTATAGGTATATAAATGATAACTAATGTTTGTTTTATAACTTTCTTACTTTAGGAAAACATGAATTAGATGTATGTAGGAGAAGTCATGGACTGGGAACATCACAGCTTTTATTTAAACAGTTATATACATTTCAAATATACAAGCGGTCACACAGGGTAGCACTGGCAATGCTCCATTGATCATTGATCAGCCATTTTGCTCTTATGTCGTGCTCAGGTTGGGTTCCTTTCCATCCTGTTCCAATAGGCCTCTGTGTGAATATGGTCAATCGCAGCTCCAGGATTTGTCTCTTAATGACTTCCCTCATCAAGAGTCTATGCTTCGGTGTCTAGCTTTGGGAGGAATCTACTGAAGTGACAAAGTTCACAGGAATACCGTATGCATTCTGTTTGACCATTTCCCCTTGAAAGCTCAAATTTGGTATGGATTTGACCAGCTAAACATTGGATATATTCACATTTGTTCTGGAGGAGTTTCAACATGCACATGGAAAATACGCTTTTTAGAAATGTCTCTGTCTCTCCTAAACTCAATAAAACATAGTCTATTTTACGCCAATGTTTACAAAGATACTAATGTAGACAACAACCCACCTCTGAAACATCACTAATGTAGACAGCCTTTGAATTCCAGTAAAACACATGTTAAGGTGTCCTACAATGTTGAGTCTATATAAATGCAGTCCATTTAGCATTTACAACTTAACGTTACATAAAACATCGATTACTGAATTCCGGTAAAACTCATGTTAAGGTTTCACATGATATTATTGAGTCCTTGTATCAAAGGCTCGGTGAAATAGTGGCGACTTATCATTTGGGAGTTGCGCACCGCACACTATAAATGACCGAATCCAGATGTTTCCCCCCGTTGTTTGGGGAATGTACTGATTCATTGTTTCCATGACTCCCGTTATCCCAGTGAAGCAAGCTAATCCTCTCTCTCTCTCTCTCTCCCCAGATCCCTCTTCTCCAGCAGCTGACAGGCGCCCAACGCCAAGCTGTCTGATGAACGGAGACAGAAGCTAGCAAATTGAAAATCATCTTCTCCGTCTGCCACAAGCATGATACTATTTGTCTGACCTCCAACCCCTTATGCATCTGTGTTATGCACTCTTTATATCAACTGCCTTCTACTAGAAACACCAACTAAGATGTTTTTTTTTATAAACTAGAGTGAAGAGGTATTTCATTTTCTAAAGTCACTGGTGCCTTAGCTCTAAAGGACCAGACTGTGTTGTTGTTGTTCTGCGTTAATTACCCGCATTGCCCTTTTTCAGGCTGTGCCAGTTAGCCGAGGACTAAGTTCTGGAATTCTGTTTTTTTTTATCTAGTAAAGTCTGGCCTAATCCTGCTCTGGTAAAGGTGCAGCTCACCCTAGACTACAGAGTACAGTGTGAAAAAGGGCAAACGTTTATCACATCTTTGGTTTTAAATGGGACACCCTGTTCTTTTATACTGTCTGGACTTGTGTCCATTGTCAAAACTCCAGTGTTACTTGGGCCAGTACTTTAAGCCTTATGGTTTGTTACTTCCTAATAACTTGTAGCGCAAAAGAAATGTGTTACAATATTTGTTATATTATAATCGTACCTTGAACAAGCCCTTTTTTCGTGTATGATTTAATAACCTTGTGGTATATTGTGTTTTGTCTCATCGCATGAGTGTCGCCGCACATGAAATGTGCAGAGCAAGTTCAGTCGGGGAACTCTTGTTGGCAGCTGCTCATTGGTCAGCTTCAACATTTGCGTTCTCAAACCAATCACACGTCACTAATGGAGCGCTCTATTTTAAACTTGAGAGGACCAACCTGTTCTGCCCTGCTTGCTTCTGCTGCTTCTATGCTGATCCTCTGCTGCTGTGCACTACTTGCTACGCGTGCTTCACTTCTCACCCTCCAACCCTAACCCTATTGTTTGGATCTGCTTCTATGTACTGTAGGGGAGATATAGTACTTATGTACTGTATGGGAGATATAGTACTTATATGTACTGTAGGGGAGATATAGTACGTCTATGTACTGTAGGGGAGATATAGTACGTCTATGTACTGTAGGGGAGATATAGTACTTCTATGTACTGGAGGGAGGGTATAGCACACTCCCTGTTTGCTAGGGGAGATGTACAGTATGTACTCCCTGTTGGATAGGTCACTGTGCACTCTGTGTTAATGTGCACAGATGGAGTACATAAAAGCACATCCATTCGCCACCAAAACCAAATAATTTGCATTCCCGTGTAATATATTAAATAAACAATTTTAAAAACAAACACGTCGAGTTCTCCTGACTGAACTTTTCATCCCGACGTCCAGTGCCTGTTTACCCCTCAAGTGGCCAAACCTCAGGTCAATGGTTTGGCTATTATTTTTTACTTGTATTGGAGTGAACCACTGTCTTATAGATTGATGTTAAAACGCCCTCCCCCTGACTTGGGAGTAACAAATGGTATTTCCTTTCTGTTTTTTTTGGGGGGGTGAAATGGGGACTCTAGGTAAATGATAGATGCACTCTTGTTGACACATTAACGTGAAGCCATACCACTGTAAAGAATTAGCCTTAATACAGACCCAGGAAGTCCTGCCAGGTGTACAGAACATTTCTCACTTACCTCAACAATGGATCATCAACCTACTACATGATCTAGGCTTTAATACACTTCTGTTAATCTTCTATTCCTTCTAATGCGATGTTTTTGTTTTTATTCTATTTGTGATCCTCGTCATTTCACTACAAGACACCCTTCTTTTTTTCATCTTTGTGATTTGCCTCCATGGTTCCTGAACTTTTAGTTCAACTGATTACTGCCATCTCTCACTTAATGGGAATGTTGCCACTTGAATCTAGACCTAGTCATAATCACACAATCATCTCTTATTGTTTTGGGGAATCCAACCTGCTTCCTGCGGCACCCAATCAAGTTGGATGAGCCCCCCCCCCCCCCACCATGTTGTGTTTTTCTGCTGGTATAAATGCTCATGGGTCGTAACTTCAAGGGGTGAGTAATGTCTTACCACTTCCTTAGAAGCTGTTCTATGTGATGTATACAGCAGATGTGATGTCTATGTCCAGTTTGATGGTAATTCGCTATCTTTTTGCAATTGACAAGAAGCGTGTTCTGTTTTGCTTTGATTTGTAAAGATGTTGTGACTATATTTTTAGCGGTGAACCATTGCCTTTTGCTTGCTGCAACCGCAATGACGTTAACCTAACAATACCCGTTACATGTGTGATGTTTTTTTTTTTAGTTTGTTGCCATGTTCTGAAATGAAGTTTAAAAAGTGAAGTGGTTCACTTTTGACCATGTTGATGAAGAAATTATAATAATCTGTTATCCAATAAAATTTGTCTGTCATAATGCAGATTTAAGGTGATGTGTACACTGACAGATTTCCCTTTCCTTGCAGCATAAATAACGTAATTTCAAAACTGATAATTCAACAATTGGCTTATCTGAAGAGAGAGAGGGGGAGAAAAATGTCAATTGCGTATTTCATTTTATAATGCCCCGTGTTTTATGTTGTGAAGTGAATAACTGAACGTTTCAGGTCACCGTGCTTTTGTCACAGTTACATAATGGGACATGGGCATAATTGGTGCAATCCCTGGCTCCAGCTCCATCATGCCAGCCGTATGTGGGCTTCTAAAGGGACCTCTAACCATCGGGAAGGCTCTGTGCTGAAACACTGACCTCATAGAAACACGGAGGCATCACTTTGCAACTCATTTCTAGTATATATTGTTCCACTTTTGTGTTTTTTTCCCTTTTCTTCTATTTTTGTTTATGTATTACACATGTAGTATTTCATAACTGTCAAGTAAATGTACAAGGGAACACGGGTTTTTAGTTGTACACAAGGTATTCTATTTGAATATGATATCCGTCGTGTTTTTAGTTTTAAAAGGTAAGCGTTGGTCTTGGGAGCATAGACCTTTTCAACAGATTCCATTTCATAATTTGGCCTTTATATTTTGTGCCAAAGAAACATTTTAATGATTTGGATTGTCTTGTCAAGAGTAGAAGCAGCTTTCTCTTACCATATTCACTCTGTGGCCATTTTGCTCTTATATCGTGCTCCGGTTGAGATTCCTTTACAATGTGTGAACAGGGTGGAAAGGAATCCTAAACTGAGCATGACATGGCCACCGTGTGAATATGGCCAATACAGATTCTAAAGTGTCTATTTGAGAATAGAATGTATTAGTGTACGACTAACACTGTAGAGACCTATGCCTTTAACTTTATAGATCAATGTGTACATTTATCAACAACCACCATGGAAATCACCTATAACCTCAATAACTGGTTTTGGTCTGGAGAATTAATACAGCATGCATTCATGTGACACTAATAACCATGTCCCGCTGTAGCCAAGTGTTGTGTGTGCAGCCTTTGTAATAAATATCATACCACCTTCTGTAGGCCACACTGTATTCTTCTGTTATGGAATCCACATTTCAATCATTCATTCATTTTCAAATGTTTAAGAATCTGATTTGTGTCAAACGACTTCAGTCCAACCAGAAGGCATTAAATGGAAACATGCATGAGCTTCATGCCCCCACACTTCCACTAATCAATGCTAACTAATGTAGCTAAACATTTAATGCATCAATATCTCTAAAACCAAAACCCTGGCACGAGTTCTGTTTGGATAGACTTAAAGAACTCTGCATTTGTGTCGAGTCGGATAAAAAATGTGGACTATCTCTTTAAATTACAATGGGCTATGGTTTTTGGTAGCTTTGCTACACTCCATTTGCAAAAGGATACATTTCCTAGCTATCATACAATCTGACAACAAATGTTCATATAATCTGCTAAATAATTCTGAAGAGGAAATGGCTTTCAAGTTACACGTTGCACATGTTTTGAATTATGTGAACATTTACAACAATGAGTATAATTAAAATACTAAGATAATTAAGAGTATAAACAAGAAAAGAAAGGAAATCATTTGTATTAATAATCATTTAACCCTTTGCACTGAAGAACCATGTACAAAAAAAGTTGACCTATGTATTTTGCAGTTGTGAAGTTAATCTAAATCACGTGGGAGTGTGCATGTGATATATCACTAGAAACCAGGGGCGTATCTAGACCTAGCACTCTACTGGGGCACGGGGGAATTTTTTTGCCGTTTTTTGGGCGAAAATGGGTGGATTTTGTAATATTTTTATTTTTTTACGTTATTTCGGTTTTAGGGTTATGTTATTTAATTATTTTGGGGAGCCAGCCCCCCAAACTCATGAAATGCATAGAAATCTATGAAATAAATAAAACAATCTGACATTTATATTAAAAAGAGCTAGCCCCCCAAACCCCTAAAATACATAGAAATCTATGCACTTTGGAACAGTTACTATATATATAGTCAAGAAAGCATTTAGTCATACTTAAAGTTTGAAGTGCTTTACTTGCATTGAACATTGAGGACACATCATTAGAAAGCACAATGTATGTTTCCATAGTTACGCAGATCACACACAATTGTACATCTCCGCTGAACCAAATGATCACACAGCTATAAACTCCATTTCCGCCTGTCTCTTAGCAATAAACAAATGGATGACGAACAACTTCCTAAAATTAAATGAGGGCAAAACTGAAATCCTACTAGTCGGTCCTATAACAAAAAGAGAAATGTTAGAGCAATATGGGGCAACTTACTCCTTGGATCAAACCCGAAGTTACAAGTAAGTAACCAACACTGGCTTCCGGTAACATTTAGAATTGATTTCAAGGTCCTCCTCCTTATATACAAAGTATAAAAATTGCGATCATCTACTACTGGTCTATTGAAGGTTCCAAGCCACAGTCTAAAGAAAATTGGGGATGCAGCCTTTGCTAACTATGCACCAAAGTTATGGAACACACTACCTATGGACATTAGGGAAGCTAGATCTCTTAATATTTTCAGAAATAAGCTAAAAACGTACCTCTTCACCATATAGCCTTCTAATACACCCCACTGTTGATTGTACTGTAGCACTATTTTACTCTGTCCATTCTATTGCATAATTTTACTATCTATTCTACTATTCTATTATTGCACTGTATTATTGGTGTGCAAACCAGTCAACTTACAAAAAAGAGCCTGTTGGAGGATTTCAACAAGATAAATGCGACAACAGTGCAAAATATTTCACTATAATATTTCAAAGCGAAGTAAAAAACATTATAATAATTATTTGATCATGTTAAAAAAGGGAAAATAAAAAACATTTGTTGTAGGGCACGTGCCCTACTGATAGTGGTCTAAATACGCCGATGCTAGAAACTATGCACCCTCTACTATTAGTGAACACAACACTCTTAACTTACCATATTTAGATAATAAAGTTTGAAAACATTGTTCCTCTGAAAACTTAAAACGGACTTCGTGGTCTTGTCCGTGGTCTTGAGTTGTCTGCACAAAAAGGGCAGCAAATTAGACCCAGGCAACTACCGCCCTGTTTCTATTCTTACCTCCATCTCGAAAGTCATGGAGAAAATAGTCTACGAACAGGTCGAAAAGTACCTGGCGGAAAAAAATCTAATCTACGAATTCCAATCTGGCTTCAGAACGTCCCACTCCACTGACACATGCCTCCTCTATTTGAACGACCACATCAAACAAGAGGTGGACGCGGGCAAATACTGCGGCATGGTCATGCTGGACCTACAAAAGGCCTTCGACACTGTCAATCACTCCATTCTAATGGACAAGCTAAAAGCAATTGGTTTTGATAGCTTATCAGTGAGCTGGATGCAATTCTACCTGGAGGGGAGAGAACAGATGGTAGAGGTAAACGGTACTCTACCCCCCCCCCCTCACAGTGAGCTGTGGTGTTCCACAAGGAAGCATACTAGGACCGCTACTCTTCCTAATTTATGCAATTGACATGTCGTCAGCCTGTGACTGCAACTTGTTCCTGTTTGCGGACGACTCAGCCCTGCTGGTCTCTGACAAGAACAAGTTGCAGGTTGAAAAAACCCTCAGCACGGAACTAGGCAAAATCTGCATATGGCTCGCTGATAACAAACTATCATTACACATGGGCAAAACAGAGTCCATTCTCTTCGGTTCAAATAACAAACTCAGCAAGACCGACGGCTTCTCAGTTACAGTGGGTGACAATATTGTCACAAGGAAAGACGAAATTACCTACCTGGGTTCCATCCTAGAGGCAAATCTTTCCTGTGACAAAATGGCATCCAATGTAATAAAAAAAGTCAACCAACGAACTAGATTCTTGTACCGGATCTCCTCTCTGGTAAACAAGAATACCCTGAAGACTCTGGCAGGAGCACTCATTCAAGGGTACTATGACTATGCGTGCACCTCATGGTACCAAAGCACCTCAAAGGCGCTTAAAACAAAATTACAAACATCACAAAACAAACTGGTCAGACTACTACTTGACCTGAACCCCAGAACCCACCTCACCCCTGCCCACTTTGACAACCTAGGATGGCTTAGAGTAGACGACAGAGTACAGCAACTTGCAATGGGCCTGGTCTACAAGATACACTATACGACCGGGGTGCCCATGTACATGTCAAAATACTTCCCAAAGGTCAGTGAATACCACAACCACTACACCAGAGGAAGCTCAACAAATCATGTTAAACCCAGATTCGGCTCAAACAAGGGACTAAACACGTTTCGCAATTATGCCACAACAATGTGGAACGCCCTACCCAAAGCTGTAAAGGAATGTGAATCCCTGCCCACATTCAAAACCGCTCTTAAAGAGCACCTACGGGAGGCTGCAATTCGAAACTGGCCACCGTAAATGCCCAAAACCCCCACCACCTCCTAATAGACAGTCTCCTCCCCACGGCATTTATATATTCCCTCCCCGCCGTATGTATATTTCCCTCCCACCCACCCACCCCCTCCTAATGTACAGTCCCCTCCCCATCATATGTATATACTCTGTCAGGATCTAGGGGTAACAGTACTGTATATTTGAATACCGCTTATGTCACAAATGTATCAGTACTAAATACCTATATGTCCCTATGCCATAAATGTCATGTATGTTGTGTATGTCATAAATGTCTATATGAATTGAAAATGGGGGACCCTGATGGAAACAAGACAAACGTCTTTCTCAGGTCTGCATCCCCTTAACAATTGTATGTATTGAGCCGTACTGTATTGTACCCATTCTGCAATCTGTTAAATAAAGTTTTCATTCATTCATTCATTCATTTGATCTGGTCTGAGAGGCACAGTGACACCTGCTGGTTATTCATTACTTGGGCAGACATGACAATCACCATAAAGGTCATATACTATTTTCCATTTCGACTACTACCATAAAAATAATAGTTTTTTCAAGCATTAACATTTGAAACGTTTAATTCAATTTGATGCCAATATATTGCTTGTGACAACGTCATGCTTCCCGTTCTCCCTGCATAGGAAGAAATATAAGTATGGGGGTTGCAAAAAAAGAAGGAAAAACCATTCCTTGTAAGAGAGAGATCATATGACACTCGTGATTAAAAACATATCCATGCTTGATAGATATGTTGTAGCTTAATGTCCCTGTTATTCTCCTTCTGGCAAGATTCAACAAGAGGAATATACTGCGCATTGATCTCCTGCTGAACTGAATCACACTATGATTTCTCCCATAGATAATTTTTATATTTAGTTATTTGAGTCATAAATAGTTCCATGGGTATTTTGCTTTCAGATGATTGAGGTACATTAAATTTGTTGTCATGAAGCAAAATGGGTTGTTTTCTGTGTGGTCATTCAGAAACAGTAACACATGAATAGTCTCTATAGTCCATAAACTAGTCTGTATGAATAGTCTCTACCAGACACATTGTTTCCAATAAATCAACATACCCATTCCCCTGTTCACACTGAATTATTATAGATTTGTATTTTTTATTCGTTTTTATTTAGTTTTCAATTACTTTTAGTTTCCGGGGTGGATTTTAATTAAAATGTCCAGCTTTAGTTTTTTATCGTTTTATTTTGTTGTGTATTTTTTTAGGGGCAAGATTTGAGATGTTCACAATCGGTATTGTGTGATACAAAGTAAACACAACACTTTGTGTAGGCAATGACTCCATATCAATAAACATAAGCAACAATGTCTGCTCACGCTGCCATGTTGACAAATTTGACCAAATTGACATATTTCTTGTTTGTTTTGTAAGTACACCATATAATTTTAGTTTAATTTTCATTTGTATTCAAATAATTTCTTCTGCACGTTCGTTTAGTCGTTAAATGTTTAGTCATTTTGTTCATGTTAGTTGTAGTTAACTATAATAACCTTGGTTATATTATCGTACTTGGCCATCGCGTCCCGCTCTTAAGCCTATCGAGATATACCTCATCTCATGTACCTATTGTACTCCATCAACGAAAAAAACAAGTACACCTACACCTGCCGGGACCCGCCCCTATGGAGGCGTAGCCTATAAGACAGTAGGCATGGTCACCAAACACTCTTCCTCTATTTTCGTTTCCATCATAACGGTCGCAGTGCACCTTATGTAAACTAGTTGTTATGAAAAGATTATGAGAAATTGCGTAATGTTGAAAGTTACCGGAGGTTTGCTTACCCCTGGAATCTTCGGGGCATGTTTCAGCGACACGTCGGCCTATGTTGATGTTTCCTCGTCTGATGGAAGCAGACCAAGGATCAGCGTGCAAGGTTTGGCTATCGGGCCAGCTTGTACACAGGTAGGCCCTGTGTCATCAGAGGCATTGATGTTAGTGTTAGTAATGCTGGTTTGTTTTGTTACACAACCATGTTGTGTGTCGGCGCCAGGGGCGGGATGGTTTGGGGAGCGGTTCACTGTAGTGGACGGGTTCCAAACGATCCTGGAAGCGTGCTGCTAAACAGCTAATGCTAACGCTACATGCTAATGCTATATGCTAACACTACTGCTACGCTGTTCTAATGTCTCCGCCGTGGGATTTTGCTGCTTTTCCCTCCTCTTGCCCGGTTCATCAATGAAGGTCAGTCGGTAGCTAATGTGGGGGTTTTGCTGAGTCATATTTTACCCTTTTACGGGTAAATGGGTTGTCAACAGGGTGTGCCATGACTAGGTAGGCCTAGCCAGGTAGCGTTAAACCTGTGCGGGGCTTTGAACGGGGTTTCCACCCGGAAGCCGATGCTTGAGGCTCGGCGGGTGGCAGTAGATCTATACTACTGCAGGACGGGACTTAGCGGCGGCCCGTGTTGTGGCTCAGCTGACTGTTTTCTGTCCATAGTAGCGTTGAACGCTATGCTATAGTAGTGTAGTGGGCTACTGTTTTGTTCTGTCTCTCCGCTACGAGAATGTCTGTCTATGCTACAGCTTTCTCTCTTCTCAACCATTCCTGCTGACGGTCAATCGGTGTCTATTGGGGGAGTAGTGCGGGGGGGGCTTTGTTTACCTTTTGGGTAAATGGGCTAAGCTAGGGCTGGTGTGCTGTTGTGAATATTATGAATGAATGCGGGACTGGTTCTCTCTGGTCCGCCTCCCCTTAACGTTGTGTACATGGGCTTGCTCATTCTACAGTATTTGTGGTGTTAGTTCTTTTATTCATTTAACCCCTTCATGGTGCACACCACAGTGGAGGTTGCTGTTTGCAACCACCAATGGTGCTCCGTGTTAACATCAGTCCTTTGCTTTTGACATATTGAAACAGTGCCCCGCCCGGCCGACGCCATGAGGTGGGTCGGCCTGGCGAGTGGCTGGTGGGCTGCTAAAGCCTGTACCGCCATGGTATGGAATTGGCAGTCTGGTGGCGGGGCCTTGAGGGCCAGCCGCAGCGTTTCCGTTAGCCGGTAATTACCGGTATTTGACCGGCAAAATCTGTTGAAGTCCGACATATTTAATCTCTCCGGTCTTAATGTCCGGTGAAAATAATTCTAAGTCTAAGCACAATTTGATTATTTGAATTGTATTAAAATAGGCTAAAATTAAATAGCCTATGCGATGAACGAAACAATCATTACATGATTTGTTTCTTCGTTGCTTCTAATAATGACAACGACGTTGTCAGCGAGAGCTTAGTGCTGGGTGTGCAAACTTTTGTGAAGCTGCAGAGCCGGAGCAACAGCAGCACAATGCAGTACTCCAGCAGTACTCCAATTCAGCCATTTTCAATTCAATGTTGGGTGGGGGGCGCTGTTGTGCGGTTCCCAGAAAAGAGCCAATAACAGCTGAATCTGCTGCTCTGCAGCGCCATACTCTCGCAAATAAGTCATTGGGAGGTGGAGAGAGAGAGAGTCGTCACGCAGACCCACGATAATGTTGCCCTCTCTCTCTGCCAAATTTCTCAGTTCTTCGCTTGATATAATTAATACAAATGTCCAATATAACGGAATTCGTTAGCTCATAAAAATGTGATTATAACAGACTGTTGTTTATTAATGTCGGGCGACTGCCCACAGACACCTATTTGATTTAAAGTCGGCAGCAGCACGAGTCTCGGGACTTATTTTATTTGGAATATAATGACTTTATACGCAAAAGTAGCCTAGTTTTAAGTAAAAAAATATTATAAATCTACATGCCTTGATGATGTCATTCTTTTGTTTTGTTGTCATTGTCATATCAATTGTTTTTAAGCTCAATAAACTCTGACCGGAATGTCTCTCATTTGACCGGTAGATTGAAATCTACCGGACACTGAGGCCGGCAACAATTTTTTCTAACGGAAACCCTGGCCAGCCGACGTCGACACATCGGAGGTTGTTGACGTTATTAGCTTTGACCTAGCCGCAAGCTATAACCGCTCAGGGTTCCCCTCTCCGCAGGGGATTTTGGTCTTCTGCTGGAGCGCGGGCGGTATTGTCCTAGGCCCCACACCGCCTCACACCGCGCAGCCAGAAGAAGAGAGAGCACGGCCTCGTCAGCGGCGATGACGAGGCCCTCGACAGGCGGCCATGTTTCCCCCGCCAGAGGTATCCTGGGCGTTGAATTGACAGGTGTCCACAAGGCCGACAGCCTTGGCGGCCGAGGGATCGGCCATGTTGGATGGGCTCGGCTTGAACAACAAGCCGTCGCCGTCCTGCTGCGAGCAGCCCGCTCTCCGATCACTCCCTCCCCCAACACCAGCGGAAAAAGGGGGCTCTGATTGTTTCCTTTGGCTGCGGGCCGCGTGCCTTCGTTGAAGCGCGGGCGGCCCCACTTTTCGCTTCTCATGGGGACAGGGGCTGACACCCAGTTGATGGCTGAGCCTGGGTCTGTCCGTGAGAATGTTGTGCTGTCAAGCGGCTCCCACACCATAAGCTGTGTTGGTTGAGCCTGGTGTTACGTCTGTCAACTATAAGTGTTGTCAGCAGGGGGGCTCGAAACCTTTTGAGGCACACAGTGCGGGCTTCCCCGGCCTCGCCTTCGCCAGGCCAGGTATCATGTTGGTACCTCCCACTCCCGCGAGATCGGCAGTGGTCTGAAATGAAGAGGTGCACGTGATTTAGGTGGTAGTAATATCACTGCAGGGCTACGGTGTGTAGGAACCCATGGGGTCCTCACGCCTTGCATGTCCGGCTGCAGAACAACTCCTCAGCATGTTCTGGAGGGGTGTTCAGTGGGGGGGCTTTTGTCACCTAGATTAATGTCAGCTTCCCCCGTATCAAACCGGCCCTTTCTGTCGGGGTCCCCCCTTGGGTGCGATTGCCTCGTGGGTAGTGTTAGGTTCCGACCCGACTCCACGGAACGCTCTGCTCGCAAGGGTCCAGGGTTGGCTACGCACAGCGGGTGGGACCGGGCCAACTATCTACAGTTCCCGGCGGACCTGCACCACATGGCGGCGGGTGCGTTGGGAGTGTCATCACATATGACTACGGCAGTACCATATGTCGAGGTGGATGGAGAGAACGCTGAGGCGGGGACTTGTGTTTGTGTCAGGGTCACCAGCAGTGACAGCTCTGGTCAACGAGATCCAATCTCTGTGGACGAAGCAAGCCATCGTTGTGGCGTTCTCCTCCCGGTGTTCTCTGGTGCCTGAGAAATCGGGAGGGGGGGGGGTGTCAGACCCATGCTGGACCTGTCCCATGGGAAGGTTCAGCATTTTTTGGATCGTCTCCTACCTGTTGAACACTGTCAGGTGGGGGTCTGGTTCTCCTCCATAGACCTGTAGGATGCGTTTCGCATCTCCGATCTTCCATCCTAGGGCTTACCTACGCTTCCTTTGCAGGGTTAGCGTATGAGTACCAGAGGCTGCCGTTCGGTTTTCTCTGGCTCCCCGCATCTTCACCAAGTGCGTGGAGGCCGCACTGGGGCCTCTGCGTCGTCAGGGGTTACGAAGGGTATTCTGCCCTGACGACGTTCTGGTCCTTCGCGGTCAAGGTGGATCGTCGGGTCTCGTACCAGGCAGGTCCCTACCAGCCTGGGGTTTGCTGTAGACTGGAAGTAGAGTACTCCTCTTCCCAGTCAACGGTTGGAGTGCTATGGGCATCCCTCTCAGAGCGTGTTGTCGACACGCTCGGGAGGTTCCGTCCTAGGACGGTTACGGCGCTGTCTCACGTCACGTTTTTCACAGACGCCTCCCTCGTTGGTGACGCGTCGGGCCAACGCAGTAGGGGGCAGCTGGCAAACCATGCTGCCCGGTCTGCGCTACGTTCAATGTGTTGGTATTGAAAGCGGTCCTTCTGGTCCTCAAACGGTGTTGATCAGGACGGACAATACGACGTCAGTGTCGTATATCGACAGACAGGGAGGAGTACGCTCCCCCCGTCTGCACCAGGCTGCGGGCAGCTGGCTATGGGCATCCTCCATCTGCGCGGCCTGAGGGCTCCCCACATCCCCGGCAGGGTGAATGTGGGTACAGGTGTACTGTCGCGGGGCGGTCCTCATCCTGACGGGTGGGGATTACGTCCGGACATAGCCAGGCAGGTCTGCGACCGATGCCGTGCCGCCTGGGATTCTTCCCCATACATCTGTCAGGTCAGTTGTTGGGACGGGTACGTTGAGGGGCGCAGGTTCTTGATCCTGATGGTGATACCATCCGGAAAGCGCATGCTCCCTCCGCTGTCGCGCTTTACGCGGGCAGATGGCGTATGTTCCAAGTGTGGTGTAAGGCGGGGGGCCAGGACCCAGTCTCCTGCCCCCTGGATGCTGTCCTTAGTTACCTCCAGTCTCTCCTTGATAGACTGTCGGCTTCGACGGTGAGGGTATATGCAGCAGCTATATCAAGTCAAGTCAAGTCAAGAATTTTATTTGTCACGGCATACGAGTATACAATGAAATGCGGGTGGTCTTGCCCGCAACGATGTGCAATACAGTGGTACAACATATAATAGAATCCAATACAAAAACATTGTGCAATAACAGGTAACAGGTAACATGGTGTGACATCTCGGTATTTGTACATAGTTATTTACAGAGCATATATCCTCCTATCATGAGGGATTTGAGGGGGATGTCTTGTTCAGCCACCCTCTTGTGAAGCGTTTCCTGCTTGGCGCTCGACGCGTTAAGCCGGTGCTACGCTCTTTGGCTCCGAGTTGGGATCTTCAATTGGTCCTCGGTCGGTTGTCCTTGGCCCTGTTGGAACAGCTGTCGTTCAAGACCGCGTTCTTGCTGGCCGTCACCTCCGCTGAACGCGTGGGTGTGCTTTGTGCTCTCTCGGTACGACCAGAGTGCCTGTCTTTCATTCCGATTGCGGTGTCACTCTGCGGCCTAATCCTGCCTTCGTGCCTAAAAATATCCGGAGTTCTTCCGCTCCAGGGATATTGTGGTTCAGGCGTTTTCATCCGCCTCCTCGCACTAGTCATGTCCGGTCCGTGCTTTGGGAATTTACCTCAGCCGTACTCAGGACCTCAGGGTCACCGATCAGCTTTTTGTCTGTCACGGTGGTTCTCGTACCGGTAAGGCACTATCAAAACAGCGCCTGTCCCATTGGTTGTGCGAGGGCATTGCCCTCTGCTACACGTTGGCTGGGCAGGATCCCCCTGGGGGCGTCAGGGCGCACTCCAGTCGTGGGGTGGCTGCCTCTGCCGCTCTCCTGGGTGGGGCCTCGTGGATGACATCTGTGCTGCAGCTTCATGGTCCTCCCCGGGCCCCTTTGTAAGGTTTTACCTCATGGACATGACTGGGGGTTCTGTCTCCCAGGTGGTTCTGGGGTCTGTGGCCTTTCCTGCTTCCCGTCCTTTGGTAGGGTAGCAGGAGTGTGTGGGTATGGGCCACAGTGTGTTAGGTCACACGTGGTTCCGCCTGTGCTGTGTGTTCAAGGGGTTCTAGTTCCCTCTTGCTCGCACTCAGGTGGAGTTGACTGCGCCCCCCCTTCATTAGGAAGGATGGGGTGACGGGGCTCCCCAAACCCCTTGATGTGGGCTTACGGGTCCTCAGGGGGTGCATCTGTCGGGCCTCGCGTCCGCTCTAACCCATATCTCGATAGGCTTAAGAGCGGGACGCGAGGGAGCTCCAGTAGCTCACCGCATATCTCAGCGCTATTTCTGCGTCGGGGAAAACCGTGCTTGTCACGGATCTGGTGGACACGAGTTCGATTCCCGGACCCGCCGTCATTTATCAGAATGTCTTCCCCTGCTCTACATCCCGTTTCAACCTGTTTCTGTCGGTCATGCTTGACCAGAAAAGCGATAAACGCTAAAAAATAAAGTTTAAAAAAAAAAAAAAAAAAAGAGCGGGACGCGATGGCCAAGTACGATAATATAACGTAAGGTTATGTATATAACCTAGTTATATGAGTACTGGCTAAGCATCCTGCTCTTAAGCGGCCCTGAGTTCCCTTTTGAGGGATCTTTTACTGGAAACGGGATTTTTGGCGAGGAAGAGTGTTTGGTGACCATGCCTACTGTCTTATAGGCTACGCCTCCATAGGGGCGTGACCCGGCAGGTGTAGGTGTACTTGTTTTTTTTCGTTGATGGAGTACAATAGGTACATGAGATGAGGTATATCTCGATAGGCTTAAGAGCGGGACGCTTAGCCAGTACTCATATAACTAGGTTATATACATAACCTTACGTTAACTTGCATAGCTGGTCTGGGTTCAAAATATGAGTGACAAGCATAGAGCAAAGTGTTTATATTGAGCTTCAAGGGCAGTGCAACAATCTGTCAGTGATCAGAGCATCTCTAGATAAGAACTGTACTTCATCAAGGCGATTAGAGTCGTAATAAACTAGTGCCTGTTGTGACAGCAGGCTCTGGGAAGGCTCTTTGTGTTTGTTTTAATCTATGTGCAATACCAAATGGGTGGGGTTTAGTGCAGCACTGCAATTCAGATCGTGTCAGGTAAGTTGTAAACAAAGTTACTGACTAATACTTCCCTGTGATTGTCTAGGTGCCATTTTGACACTTCTTGTATTGTCCTATATGGCAAGCCCCACCCATCTAATACTCTAAGTAGGATGAACCAAACGCTAATAATGATTTGTAAATATTCAAGGGTACTACGACTATGCTTGCACCTCATGGTACCAAAGCACCTCAAAGGCGCTAAAAACAAGATTACAAACATCACAAAACAAACTAGTCAGACTACTACTCAACCTTACTCCTAGAACCCACCTCACCCCTGCCCACTTTGACAACCTATGGCTTAGAGTAGACGACAGAGTACAGCAACTTGCAATGGGCCTGGTCTACAAGATACACTATACGACTAAGGTACCCATGTACTTGTCAAAATACTTCCCAAAGGTCAGTGAATACCACGACCACAACACCAGAGGAAGCTCAACAAATCATGTTAAACCCAGATTCGGCTCAAACAAGGGACTAAACACGTTTCGCAATTATGCCACATCAATGTGGAACGCCCTACCCAAAGCTGTAAAGGAATGTGAATCCCTACCCACATTCAAAACCGCTCTTAAAGAGCACCTACGGGAGGCTGCAATTCAAAACTGGCCACCGTAAATGTCCAAACCCCCCACCCCCTCCTAATAGACAGTCTCCTCCCCACTGCATGTATATATTCTCTCCCCGCCGTATATGTATATTTCTCTCCCACCCACCCACCCCCTCCTAATGTACAGTCCCCTCCCCATCATATGTATATACTCTGTCAGGATCTATCTATGAGTAACAGTACTGTATATTTGAATACCGTATATGTCACAAATGTATCAGTACTAAATACCTATATGTCCCTATGCCATAAATGTCATGTATGTTGAGTATCATAAATGTCAATATGAAATGAAAATGGGGGACCCTGATGTAAACAAGACAAACGTCTTTCTCAGGTCTGCATCCCCTTAACAATTGTGTGTATTGAGCCGTACTGTATTGTACCCATTCTGCGATCTGTTAAATAAAATGTTCATTCATTCATTCATTCATTCATTCACCATGTCTCAATCTCACAGTATAATGAAGTGACTACTATATCTTAACATGAGGACGATTTTCCCACCTGCACTTTGGTGACCTCTAGTGGCTCGGGTGTGCATATTTTTTAATACAATATATCGAATTAAAGCCCTATTTGTTGCCGTTTCAGGTGACAAAATCTGTTCAGCGGTTCTCGAGTTACATGCCGATATGTGAGGCGTGCGCCGAAGTACACAGTGTTGTACAAATACAACACCGACTCCAGAGGCTCTAGCTCCGTCAATCATTTGGCGATCTCGAGAATTATTGGACAGGGTTGTAGCCAATGAGTGTGGCTTTCCAATGATACCCCACATGGGGATGTATGAATCAGGGATCTAGGTGAAAAGTCACGAGCAAAAACAGGAAGAGAAAAAACGCAGAATGAATTGAAGTCTATGAGGAAATAAAAACCAGGAACACTACACAGTTTACCAAAATCACTCCTAATCACTAATTTATGAACGGATTTTTATGAAATTTGGTCATGTACTACACAAGACTTCAGGCTATGGACCCAGGCCATACAAATTTCTGGGGAAATACTACTTCTGGACTACTAACTACTACAGAAAAACATGAGTAACAAGTTTTTCTACAACTCAAGTTCAGACCTATGTTACACTATTTCATTAGCACTAAAAGTGAATTATCTTTATTGTATCAGAAACTTCAGAATGTCATATTTGGGCCCGGGGGGGGGGGGGGGGGGGCGAGCGAGAGCATATGTGTGTAGGGTATTAGATAGCAGGTATTAGGTGTATATCTTGTATAAGACATTTATTTAAAAATGGTGATTTAACTGGATGTGCACTGTTAATTAATGCTTGTATATCTAATTTTATGTTGTCATGTTTGTTTATTTGTTTGTTTAATAAAAAATAAAATACAAAAAGTATGTCATATTTCAAAAGAGACCAGGCACATGCTATAAGTATAAAGTATAGTGTTTTGGTTTGCAGAAAAGGTATGCAGTCCTCAAAAACTAAAACTAAAATGGCCAATTTTGGGGGCGGCAAGACTGTCCCTGAATTCTGATCCACTTTATTCCAGTATTACCCACCTCCATATGGACAAGAGCTTATTCAAAGATTATTAAATTAAAAGAAAGACGTTTTTATTTTTTTAATTCTTTTTCCAGGTAAACTAAATAAAAGTAGTTTGTATATATCTAACACACATTATGCGTGCACACACACACACACGCAATATTTGTATTTGAACTCTACAAGCATCAAATTTTCCCATCCCTGTTCCCTTGTTTTATCACTTAACGTCTATAATGCAAGGCCTATGATAAGACATAAGCAAGAATGTTAGACTAGCTTTGGTAAACTATACGATGACATCATCAAGTACCAAACTGATCTCAACTCAACATTTACACTTTTATTAACAATTAGACATTATGAACGGATGATGATAAGACTCATTCACTTCTCTTAAAACATTTTAATCAAGCTAGGGGGAAGGTTTCTCAAGTTACTTTGGCTCCGGCTGATTTGACCTTTTTTAGTTTGACCAATACAGTCTGGCTAGCCAAAGAAATGCACTTATCTTTCAATGAAATTGAAAATTCGTAGAAAAGTGTGAGCATTCCGCGGATAAAGAGTTGGTGGGAAACCCGCCCAGATAGTCCCCACCTTTATCTGTAGAGTACAGCCTGTCCACTCACACCCCTACCAGAGCCCCCACCCAAACTAGGGAGCCTGTTACCATAGTAACCGAGTTGTCACACCCAAAATGTGTTACTTTACACTCACACATGTAGGAAGTCTATTCTTACAGTGTTGTTTAAATGTTTCTTATGTAAGTGTGTTCACTTATCTTTTCTACTAGAAATTCTCCATGACACCAGTATATGCAATTGAACATGGATTTAACTAAAACAATTCTTATGTGAATACGTAGGAATCTACTAATACAGTAAACATAACTGTAAAAATATTTTATAGTGAAATCATTCTGTTGTGGATGTTAGATCTTTTACCAGACCTGTCTGAAGCTGCTCCAGTTGCTTCCATCGTGGGTCTCTGTATGTCAGTTAATGGCTATGCATCGATTACGCTACTGGTGGCAAGTATTTCATTTATAACCATTTATATTTAAAGATTCTTAAAGAACCCACGTTTAGTTCCTGTTGCATTGTTTGCTAATTCAATGAAATACACTTGGGTCCAAAATGTTCCCTAGGAACAGAATTCCAGTGAAACTGTCTAAAAGTAAGCAACATTTCCTGTTTGAAATTTATTTTGACATCCCTCGTAGGATCATCTTAGGGGCACCCAGTAGCCATGTGCTACATTTATGTTTAAAGAAAATGATCTGCTATAGAGGCAGCCATTTCTAATTAATCCCTGAAACAAAGTGTCAGTCAATATTATGGATTCATCCTGACCACAGCAGATCCTTACACAATAACTCAAATAGTTTTTATCAGAATATTTTCAAATGTGCTGTCAACATTCATGTCCAGCAGAGGAACAAGGACACACAGTGTCATACATGTGAGCAGAGCCACCACCGGGGACAGAGCGGCTAACTGTTAGCGAGTTACTGTATGAGTGAGTTAGAGACGTTACCGGTCATATAGATGCGTTTCATATCTAAAAACTCTATTGATTTCGGTGACCCCATGATGACATTTCCTCTAGGTCAAACCGTCAGGTCAAACTTTCAATCTTGAAATAAGTGCATCTCTTGATTCACCATATGAAGTCGACCAGAAACCGTGGGTTGACAATACTATCCGAGTGGCCCTGAATGCTCGCACCACTGCTTATAACCTGGGCAGAGCGTCAGGAAATATGGAGGAGTATAAGGCTACAGTCTATACTCTACGCAAGGCCGTAAAGCTTGCTAAGAGGACATACGCTGGCAAGATGGAGGCACAAATGGCCCAGAACGACACAAGAGGTTTATGGCAAGGACTACGGACGATAACTGACTACAAAGTCAGCGCCCCCTCAATCGGGAGTGCCAACGCCTCTCTCGTGGATCAACTCAACTCCTTTTACGCGCGGTTCGTTGCAAACAGTGGCGACGCTAGCTCACCGGCTAACGACGTCACTGACGCGCCGGCCGTCGTGGAGGGGGGGGGCATCCGTGGGGGGGGGGGGGGGGGGTTGGGGGGCACTCTCTCATTGACGGAACACAGTGTGAGAAGAGCATTTATGCGGGTGAACACCAGAAAAGCAGCTGGCCCAGATGGGATAACAGGACGTATACTTAAGTCCTGTGCTAACCAGCTAGCCCCAGTGTTCACCAACATATTCAATCTATCCCTGGCTGAGTCCGTGGTCCCTGTCTGCTTCAAGGTGTCCACCATAATCCCGGTACCAAAAAAATCCTCTCCAGCAGGCCTTAATGACTACAGACCGGTGGCACTCACCTCTGTGGTCATGACATTTTTTGAGAGGATGGTTAAGGATTACATTTGTGCCTCCCTCCCCAATGATATGGACCCTTTTCAATTTGCATACAGGTCAAACAGGTCCACTGACTGACGATGCGGTCTCTCAGGTACTTCACAACACCCTCTCTCACCTAGACAGCCAGAAGGGGGGCTATGTGAGACTGTTGTTCATTGACTATAGCTCAGCGTTCAACACCATAGTCCCCACCAGACTGGTGGACAAGCTGATTGAACTGGGTCTGAGCACCGCTCTGAGCGCCTGGATACTGGACTTTCTGAGTGAAAGGCCTCAGGCGGTCAGGGTGGGGGGTCAGACCTCTAACACCATCACTCTGAGTATCGGGTCCCCCAGGGCTGTGTCCCGAACCCCCTGCTGTATTCACTGTACACACATGACTGTGTGGCCAGGTTCAGCTCCAACTCCATAGTGAAGTTTACGGACGGCACAGTGGTGGTGGGGCTGATCTCGGACAACGACGAGAAGGCCTACCGGGAGGAGGTTGATGTACTGGCACGCTGGTGTCAGGACAACAGCCTATTCCTGAACATTGGTAAAACCAAGGAGCTGATCGTGGATTTTAGGAGAACACAGCAGGGGACACACACACCACTGTGGATAAACAGGGCTACCGTGGACAGGGTGAGCAGCTTCAAGTACCTGGGGGTCCACATCTCAGAGGACCTGACATGGACAACACACATAGACTCAGTCGTAAAAAAGGCGAAGCAGCGCCTCTACCACCTGAGACAGTTAAGGAAGTTCAGAGTATCGGGGAAGATACTCCAGTCCTTCTACTCAGGAGCTGTAGAGAGCATCTTGACTGGAAACATCACTGCCTGGTATGGAAACAGCAAGGCACAGGACAAGAAGGCCCTACAGAGAGTGGTGCGCTCAGCCGAGCGTACTACGGGTATTGCACTACCACCCCTGCAGGACTTATATAACAAGCAACTAGGACAGAGAGACTTCGGCTCAGCTTCTTCCCCCAGGCCATCAGAGTCTTGAACACTGAACTCTCCACACACAAGCACACATGAGCACACACACAACACACATACTGTATACGCTCACACACTAACAGTCACTTTAGCACGAACACACACACACACACACACACACACACACACACATGCTGCACACGCTCACACTAAACAGTCACTTTACAAAATGAAAAGGTTACTTTACTTTATAAAAAATTTAAATTAAACAAGAGTGGTTCTTGTATAGCAATAGATGGATATAGCAAGATAGCATGAGGATATATAGTATAACTGTATATTGTATAGTAATAGTATTGTATAGTAGTGTACATAAGACCCAGTGCCTCATCTGTAGCTTAACACTCTATTGCACTATCGCAGGACCCAGTTAGCATGTCTTTTACCATGCATTTTAAACTTTATGTACATTATACCTGTATGTCTTATTCTTATTACTTGTATTATTGCACAATCGATGCGGGCATGACCACCCGCATTTCACTGTATGCCCTGTATGCCGTGACAAATAAAACTCTTGACTTGACTTGAGATCCTTTTGAAAAACGTTTTCCCCCCTACTCCATAGCCTGTTGGGTATGAGGGTACCAACATCGTTTAATGTGTCATTTAGATAATTAGGTCAAACCATATGACCGCCAGTTTCAATCGAATAAAAAAGAAAAGTAGTAAAAAAGATTAGTAAACAGGAAGTGATCAATTACTTGTGAACGCATTGTCTGATTAGCACCAAACTTGACAAATATGTTTGTCTCACAATAACAAGGAGGCCTGAGTTATTTGGCCTCATGATGGTGCTATTCACACAAACAAAAAATGTTAACTACTCCTCAATGTCTTGCACGATCATAACGATATTAGAAATGTTTTTTTGTGTGTGATATCGTAGCATTGTGAGTTTGTTCTAAAATAGCAGACTTTTATGTTCATGTGATTCTCTCTAAACCTCGTATGGCATCTAGTGACCACCATTTTAGCTGTGACCAGCAGCTCTATGGGTCACTCAGTCGGTCGGCTGGTCCACAAAAACTTCCCGACAGGTTTCACTCTAATAAGAGGCTGAAATTTGACATGGAGTTCAAGTGTGTGTAAAAAAATTTGAATCCCTACCCACCTTCAAAACCACTCTCAAAGAGCACCTACGGGAGGCTGCAATTCGAAACTGGCCCCCGTAAATGTCCAAACCCCCCTCCTAATGTACAGTTTCCTCCCCCTCGTGGCTGCATATAAACTGTTGACTCACGGACATCAGTCAGTCAGGCACATTTCATTACATTTATTATATTTCATGAAACTAGTAACCTGCAAATAGTTGCATGAAAGTTTCACAGTGTAAATCCAGCCTTAGGGTCATGCATGAATGAATGAATGAATGAATGAATGAATGAATGAATGAATGAATGAATGAATGAATGAATGAATGAATGAATGAATGAATGGATGAATGAATGAATGAAAACTTTATTAACAGATTGCAGAATGGGTACAGTACAGTACAGCTCAATACATACAATTGTTAAGGGGATGCAGACCAGAGAAAGACTTTCGTCTTGTTTACATCAGGGTCCCCCATTTTCAATTCATCGTAACATATATGACATACAGATAGACAGTACTGCTACATCTATACATTTATGACATATCAGATTTGCAAATACAGTACTGTTTGTGATACGAAAAGAGTCCAGAGAAAAAGTATATACATTTGACGTAGAAACTGTACATTGGAGGAGGTTGGGTGGGGGGGGGGGGGTACACTGAACAACTGTACAAGCAAAACTGTACATTGGAATATTGACAAGACCATACTTGGTAATTTTTACTGTACATTGGAGGGGGTTGTGTTAGGACATTTACAGGGGCCAGTTTCAATAAGCAATAAGCGTCTATAGTATACCAAATTAGCTGAAAGACAGTTACCTGCTATAGAGATTAGAATTTTTGCAATTTATCATCTCCTGTTTGACAGTTCTCGGGAACAGTCTAGGATGCATTAGGGTCAACAGATAACCATGTCTCAAATTGAATAGCAGACAGCATCAGATGAGCTCTCCTACTAGATTTCAAACAGCACTGTGTCATTTTGGGCTCTCTTGAATGTAAGTAAACGGTATTTGAGTGAAATGGTGGAGCTATACTCTGTTCTGTAGCCTAACTCACTGGGGGGGGGGGGGGGGTGTAACATATGGGCGTGGGCAGTCACTGGATGGAGAGACCATCAGGTCAGGAGCAGATAAGAAAAGTTCAACCCTAGCTCTGTGGCCCAACCCAAACGTCATCACCGTATGCTAATGAGACAGAGGCCTTTAAAGTGCCGTGCAGAGGAGGCACATTTGTGAGAGGAGCCTGCGATCAGCATGGAGACATCAAGAAGAACACTGTGACAGGGGCCTGTGATCAGCATGGAGACATCAAGAAGAACACTGTGACAGGGGCCTGTGATCAGCATGGAGACATCAAGAAGAACACTGTGAGAGGGGCCTGTGATCAGCATGGAGACATCAAGAAGAACGCTGTCGCCAAATCAAGCCGCTCATTATTACTTCACTTAGAGAGGAGCAGACAACACACACGCAAAGGTGAGTATATGTGAGGCAGTCACGTAGGAATTCTGTCTAATTCTATGGTCTTATTATGGCACTAAGTCAGTAGAAATAGCTGTTTAGGTGGCAGAAGGAGGACACACACACCACCAAGATGGTGTGATTTTAATATTTTATTGAACTGGGAGATGGTTATATGGGTATGGTTTATGGTATGGTTTAGATGTTTTGGTTTTTGGTAGTTAATTTCAATTTTACTTTCACTTTTTAAAAGAATTTTCACCATATTTTAAAACGGATACACAACAATAAGTAACTGTTTAAGCTCGTTTGTTTAGTTTTTTTGCACATTTTATGGTTTGTTATCACATTAAAGGGGCACTTCATTGAAAATGTATTTTGCACATAATCTCACATATATCCAAAAACTCTTTGTTTGACAGTTATTGAGAGTAAATTTGTTTGAATATGGCCACCAGTGATGTCATCGGGGACATTTAATACTTGTGTTGTGTTAATTACAGCTTCATGGAATGATGTAGATGAAAAAATAGCAATACTTTGTCTTATTGGTACTGCTACCTTTTCATTGACGAGTGTGAGATTATGTGCAAAATAAATGAGCAGTTTTTTGATGAAGTGGCCCTTTAATAACTTGTCTGTGTGCAAAATGCATCTGTTTTTATCTTTGTCTTACAAGATCCTAATGCAAGGGAGTGCGTGGTGGAAAAGTTGGTCTTGTGCCCTGGACAGGATATCATCATATACTGTAAGTTCGCTCCAGTACACTACAGTATAGATGATGTACTATCCAGGACGCCATCATCATGCCTCCTGAACTGAACGGAACAGAACGGCAGACACAGAGACACCACCAGTGGCTGTGAGATACAGCAGAGAGGGGGGCAATCAAACCGTTACCATTACTGAGTTCCAGTAAAGGTAAAGGTTCTATGGCCTCTACTCAATAATCATCTGATCCAGGATGAGGCCAAACGAGATGGTGGGGATGTTTCTTTTAATGTTTCTTATTATGTGTTGTTTATATTGTGTGATTTAAATGTTTCTTATGTGTTTGTATTGTGTGGTTTAAATGTTTCTTATGTGTTTGTATTGTGTGGTTTAATGTTTCTTATGTGTTTATATTGTGTGATTTAAATGTTTCTTATGTGTTTGTATTGTGTGGTTTAAATGTTTCTTATGTGTTTGTATTGTGTGGTTTAATGTTTCTTATGTGTTTGTATTGTGTGGTTTAATGTTTCTTATGTGTTTCTTATGTGTTTGTATTGTGTGATTTAAATGTTTCTTATGTGTTTGTATTGTGTGGTTTAATGTTTCTTATGTGTTTGTATTGTGTGGTTTAATGTTTCTTATGTGTTTGTATTGTGTGATTTAAATGTTTCTTATGTGTTTGTATTGTGTGGTTTAAATGTTTCTTATGTGTTTGTATTGTGTGGTTTAATGTTTCTTATGTGTTTGTATTGTGTGGTTTAATGTTTCTTATGTGTTTGTAATGTGTTTGTATTGTGTGGTTTAATGTTTCTTATGTGTTTGTATTGTGTGGTTTAATGTTTCTTATGTGTTTATATTGTGTGGTTTAAATGTTTCTTATGTGTTTGTATTGTGTGGTTTAATGTTTCTTATGTGTTTGTATTGTGTGGTTTAAATGTTTCTTATGTGTTTGTATTGTGTGGTTTAATGTTTCTTATGTGTTTGTATTGTGTGGTTTAATGTTTCTTATGTGTTTGTATTGTGTGGTTTAAATGTTTCTTATGTGTTTGTATTGTGTGGTTTAATGTTTCTTATGTGTTTGTATTGTGTGGTTTAATGTTTCTTATGTGTTTGTATTGTGTGGTTTAATGTTTCTTATGTGTTTGTATTGTGTGGTTTAATGTTTCTTATGTGTTTGTATTGTGTTTATGTGCTGTGCATGTTTGTTTTATGTGTCTGGTGTGACCAAAGACAAATTACCATTTTGTGCAGATAATAAAGTTGTATTATTTATAATTATAATAATAATAATTTATTATTATTATTAGGAAAGGGATATTCACATTTGGTTGAGTCTCTCTCTCTCTTTCTGACATGGATATACTGTGAAGCACTTTCTGATATATCTAAAAAATACAAATTGTCACTCAATTACAAATACTCTGATTCAGCCAAACCCTTTTCTTGGAATTGAGCACTTCTTTTTTCTACTACCAATTCTCCATGACACCAGTATATGCAATTGAACATGGATTTAACAAAATATGTTTTCTTTATTTGAATAAGTAGGGCTCTACTAATACAATAAACATAACTGTTAAGATATTGTTAGATCTTTCACCAGACCTGTCTGCTGCCTGTCTGCTCCAGTCGCTTCCATCGTGGGTCTCTGTACGTCAGCTAATGATGGCTATGCATCGATTACGCTACTGGCAAGTATTTCATTTTATATTTTACAACACTTTATATTTAAAAATTCTTAAATAACCCACTTTATTTCCTGTTGCATTGTTTGCTAATTCAATAGTTGACATGAAATGGCAGCCATTTCTAATTAATCCCTGAAACAAAGTGTCAGTCGATATTATGGATCGCTCCAGTACACTACAGTATAGATGATGTACTATACAGGACGCCATCATCATGCCTCCTGAACTGAACGGAACTGAACAGAACGGCGGACACAGAGACACCACCAGCGGCTGTGAGATACAGCAGAGGGGGGCAATCAAACCGTTACCATTACTAATTTCTTAGTAAAGGTAAAGGTTCTATGGCCTCTACTCACTATCATCTGATCCACGAGGAGGCCAGACGAGATGGTGGGGATGGGGAGGCATGTGTTACTAAAACTACTTTGTTAAGAGGGAAACATTAACTATATCAAACAGTAGTTGATTGATCTGTTTAACAGTACTGTAATTTTTATATCTTGTATGTCACAAATGTAACAGTACTGTATACCTGTATGTCAGAAATGTCATGATATATATCTGTATGTTGTGTATGTCATTAATGTCATAATGAAAATGGGGGACCCTGATGTAAACAAGACGAAAGTCTTTCTCTGGTCTGCATCCTCTTAACAGTTGTTTGTATTGAGCTGTACTGTATTGTACCCATTCTGCAATCTGTTAATAAAGTTTCCATTCAATCAATTCTTTGCATTGTAATAGCGAGATGTAATTATGAAATGTTGAATGAATGCACAATAAACTTAATTGTTCTCAAATATAAACAAACGTCTCATTATTTTATAACAGGACACATCATTGTAGCATTTTCATTTGTTCCAAAAGTGACTTTAGTGCGCTACAGCTTGACACATACAACGGCAACAAAAACAATGTTTTCTCCAGTAGTGTATCGTTTTGTGAGGGAAGGGAGGGACCTTCGGTGTGCAGTAACTGCCTGCCTCTAATCACAGGGGGGCAGATGTTGTGGAGAGCTTGAGAGGAGTGACACAGCTTGTGTTTTAGACCCCCCCCCCCCCCCCCCCCCCTCGCTCATATTACAGCCATTGGCTGGTTATTCATCAAGAGCAGCGATGAATCTAATCACCATTATCTCACCTCATTCAGGTTAGTGCTCCATTTTAGCCACCATTAGGGAGGCGACTCAGTCCTCAGGGGGGGGGGGGGGGGGGGGGGGAATAAGGGAGTGAGAAGAGAAAAGAGGGTACAAAATAAAAGGGAGACTTGAAGGGATGGCATTACTTCAAAGGCAGTTGAAGACACTAAAGGGAGGGAGGGGGGGGGGGGGGGGTAGAGGGGGATGCTACATCAGGGACACCAGGTGGACATGACAGCACTTGCTTTTTTCATATGAAAGTCCATTATAAGTATGCAGTATGATAACTACATCTCTGACGTTTCTAACAAACCAAACGGTTGAAAATTGAGCAAGCTATGGTTATTTCAATAGTACATGAATGAATGAATGAATGAATGAATGAATGAATGAAAACTTTATTTAACAGATTGCAGAATGGGTACAATACAGTACGGCTCAATACACACAATTGTTAAGGGGATGCAGACCTGAGAAAGACGTTTGTCTCGTTTCCATCAGGGTCCCCCATTTTCAATTCATATAGACATTTATGACATACACAACATACATGACATTTATGGCATAGGGACATATAGGTATTTAGTACTGTTACATTTGTGACATAAACGGTATTCAAATATACAGTACTGTTACCCCTAGATCCTGACAGAGTATATACATATGATGGGGAGGGGACTGTACATTAGGAGGGGGTGGGTGGGTGGGAGAGAAATATACATACGGCGGGGAGGGAATATATACATGCGGTGGGGAGGAGACTGTCTATTAGGAGGTGGTGGGGGTTTTGGGCACCATAGACATGCATGTTATGAGTGGGCGTGCTCCACCTACGCAAGATGGCCGCCACGTGTCAACGTCGGTCTCCGTTGGCCAGCAGCGAGGGTGAGTGATCTAGTCCTTATATCTATCTATGGTGGCTGATACATCAGGGACACCAAGTGGACGTGACACGTCCCAGGGGAGGGGGGGGGGGGGGGGTAGAGGTGGCTGCCATCAGGTCCATCCTCTTACGTCTGGAATTTATGCATGTTTTTTTATTCTGTCAATATGTGTGCTGATTTTATGCCTATGTTCATTTTATACTAATTGCTGTGGGGCACTCTGGACTGTGGTCTATGTGTGAAAAAAAAAAGTACTATATAGATGGTTATTCATATTTATTATTGTTATATTGTAGAAATGTGTGCATTGAAATGTCTGTAAAGTCTCGACGACATTGAAAATGAGGGTTGACCTCAATTGTCTTTTTCGAGAATAAATAAAGGTTGATGTCCCCAGGTCAGTTATCTGCAGTCCATGTGAAGCACAAGGCTCCCGCCAAGTGAGAAGCTCCGAGAGGCCGAGATAAGACGCGGCCCGCCCTCCTCCTCCTGTACGCACGGCTGTCACACAAACACACATTGATACATGTGCCAAAGATGTTCACCGAAACGTGTTCTATCACGATGGTACACTCATTTACAATAACTACCATCTGCACTGTTCCATCTACATCATTGTTAGCTACTGTGAGATTTCATCATAAATCATCAAATTATTAAGTCCTGTGTAACAGTGTTACCTATATGGCTGGTTCTTTTGTTCTTTTTCTTAATTATATATATGTTATTCTCCTCTCCTTTGCCTTCTTGTACTTTATTTTCTTATTGGCTCTTGTTGCTGTGTTTTGAACATGATATCGTTATAGCGTTTGCCTTATGTCCCTGATCTTGTTTTGAGTTTCTTTTCTTGACCATGTTTACATGTATTTCGTTCATATACAATTATGGACATTGATGGGACGGGAGTGGAACTTTGTACAAGCCCTTTGGGTTTCGTTCCCTCCTAGCACTGTTTTTAAATAATGTGATAAATAAATAAACTAAACTAAACTACGTTCTACTGCTATATTTATACATTATTAGCCAATTTGAGCTGCATTCTATTGCCATATTAAAAAGGTTGTCCCCACTCTGCGTTGCTTTTAACGTATAACAGACCAGAGTCTTCATAGATTTCACAGTGAATGAAGCTTGAAAACTCACAAATGTGTGCTGCTGGCATTATAGAATATATTAATGAGAAAATCTTATACAGTACATTTCTGTTAAAGAAAAAGAACAGAAAAGAGTGGGCAGGTTGCAGGTCATTTTCACCTGCATGAAAATTAAGAAAAACAAACAATTCACAGCAGTTCTTATGTAAGAATATGATGCTCTTGATCTTGAAATGGACCTTTCTTAGTAACCGGGGACCAGTTGGACAGGTGCTCTGTTGCTATGGACGGACCAGAGCCATGACACTAGGACAGACACGTCCCCCCTCAGGTCTCTCCGTCTGCTAGAAGGACATGTCTATTGTCTATCAGTCTCAGGGCCGTTTCTAGATTTTTGGGGGCCCTATGCAAAATGTTGTTTGGGGGCCCCTATTTTGTGAAACTATGGTGGGGGGATTCCAAACCCTCTAAGGTGGGCATGCATTTACCATTTAAATGCATCAATCTGGTGCATTTTAACACTTTGAATGCCAGCCACGGTTTTTGTCGTTAGTTCATGCCGACTTTTGAGTGCCCGCCAACGCTATATAGCGTTTGTTTGTCGTAATTTTTTTTATTGGCGATTTGAATTCATATTTCATCAATCGAGCCTCACGCTAGTGTTGCAGACTCTCTGAGCTCAATTGGGAAAATACCGCCCCCTATCGTCTCTCCCTGTGTAACTGCACCCCATTACTTTAGACTGACGAAGGGGGGGGGGGGGGGGGGGGGGCAGTTTCCTCATTTTACTTTTCCGTCAAGCCAACTGAAGAGACCAAGTGATCACCGGCCATCAGAACAGCGTGGATTATGTATTTACAGTACCCAACACTGTAATCAATAAGCGTGATCGATATTTGGAATGGCGTTCAGGAATTGGAATAATCTTTTTGGATAACATCTGATCTAAGGTAAGGAATTTATTTTACCAGTCTTGGGGTAATCGGATCTGTTTTGACCTATATATCAGCGTGTGCCCCATGTGTGTGTGTGTGTGTGTGGCTGTGCGAGCGATCAGGAAATGAGATAATCGATAGTTCAGCCCGCTTCTATAGCGTGCATAAGTACACATATACTATCGATAATCTAGCGTTTATTTGAAAATGATTCATAAATAGGCCGAAAAATTACAACGTTTTTGTGTATCCAGAATATTCCAGTAAATGTCGTTTATCACGGAATCTTTATATTTTCCTTGAAAACGAGGGCTTTTCAAAATGCTATAAAACGGAAATGAAGCGATTAAAAAACAATCCGTTTCGACAATGTTGACTGCAAACAAGTCATTGATAAGCGACGGGCAGACACATAGCCATAATTTAAGACAGAGATTATGCGTTCACAACGCTATCATTGAAGTGGGTGCTGGCATTTAACCATGTTAATGGCCGGCACTGAAAGTGTTAAGAGGAAAAGAGGCTGGTCATTTAAATAAAAAAGATTTAATAAAAAAAAGAGGCTAAAATGGCAGCTTAGGGGGCCCCATGGTGGCTTCAGGGGCCCTATGCAACCGCATAGTGCGCATATGGCAAGAACCGGCCCTGATCAGTCTCATCGTGCGTCTTGTCCACTTGTTCCACCGTTCTGTGAGAAACACGGTTCCACCTGCAGTCAGTCCACTGCAGAAATAAGTAAGGATGGCCGGAGGGCTGGGAAGTTATATACTGCATTCGTATACATCTAATTATACATAGAATAATTGCATATTGCAGCAGTATTATGGACTATTTCTGAGTCTCACTGTGACAATTTTGTTACCAAAAACATACACATCAAAAAGAAAAACCGAAAAGAAAAGAAAAACACTGTCAAATTAAAGAAATATACCGTTAAAATACAGTAATATGAATATGATGATATGATTATTTTATTATTCATAACCCCCTTGTTCATAGTGCCATGTCCGGCTGCGCTACTACGTGAGCTACGTCTCCCATCCTTTTTCCCCTCCAGAATTGTCCCACAGTATCTGTTTCCACCTTTCCAGGCTTTACCCCTTTCACTACCACACTACAGACGGTTAACCATCTGTAGTGTGGTTGTGAAAGGGTTAACCATTTGCCGTGTGGCAGTGAAAGGGTTAACCTTCTGTATTGTCACAGTGAAAGGGTAAAAGAAGTCATCGGTGCCTCTGTGTCCTCCGTGTTCTCTGTGTCCTTCAGTTCTTCATCTTGACGGTGAGCTTCAGTCTCACGTCCCTCAGAAACACCCTGCTCAGGTCTTCTCCCGCCTCGCCAGCCATCCGAGCCACCGTCTGACCAGCGGTGCCAATCACCATCTTCTACAGGGAAAAGACAAGACACACCACCATCTGTACCACCATCTGACCATCTTCTACAGGGAGAAGACAAAACACACCAACATCTGTACCACCCTCTGACCATCTTCTACAGGGAGAAGACAAGACACACCACCATCTGTACCACCATCTGACCATCTTCTACAGGGAGAAGACAAGACACACCACCATCTGTACCACCATCTGACCATCTTCTACAGGGAGAAGACAAAACACCCTAACATCTGTACCACCATCTGACCATCTTCTACAGGGAGAAGACAAAACACCCTAACATCTGTACCACCCTCTGACCATCTTCTACAGGGAGAAGACAAGACACACCACCATCTGTACCACCATCTGACCATCTTCTACAGGGAGAAGACAAAACACCCTAACATCTGTACCACCCTCTGACCATCTTCTACAGGGAGAAGACAAGACACACCACCATCTGTACCACCATCTGACCATCTTCTACAGGGAGAAGACAAAACACCCTAACATCTGTACCACCCTCTGACCATCTTCTACAGGGAGAAGACAAGACACACCACCCTCTGACCATCTTCTACAGGGAGAAGACAAAACACACCACCATCTGTACCACCCTCTGACCATCTTCTACAGGGAGAAGACAATACACACCAACATCTGTACCACCATCTGACCATCTTCTACAGGGAGAAGACAAAACACCCTAACATCTGTACCACCCTCTGACCATCTTCTACAGGGAGAAGACAAGACACACCACCATCTGTACCACCATCTGACCATCTTCTACAGGGAGAAGACAAAACACACCACCATCTGTACCACCCTCTGACCATCTTCTACAGGGAGAAGACAAAACACACCACCATCTGTACCACCCTCTGACCATCTTCTACAGGGAGAAGACAAAACACACCACCATCTGTACCACCCTCTGACCATCTTCTACAGGGAGAAGACAAAACACACCACCATCTGTACCACCATCTGACCATCTTCTACAGGGAGAAGACAAAACACACCACCATCTGTACCACCATCTGACCATCTTCTACAGGGAGAAGACAAGACACACCACCATCTGTACCACCATCTGACCATCTTCTACAGGGAGAAGACAAAACACACCACCATCTGTACCGTTTCCGTGTTGTGGTGGAAACAAGGAGTCTACGTTTTAAAGTGGAGTTGCGACACACGTAGCATTTAAAAGGTGCTATAAATAACATTCAGCCACTAGAGCGCCAGCATGTCATTTATCCAATCAGGTGCCTTCCACGTGGGGGAAATGGGAAGTAGGGAGGGGACACATGCATGCAACATGTAAACAAAAAAACACTTAGATGATAAATTCATTAATCAATAATGTTTTGGGAGGAAAAGCAATATTTTATTCCACACCTTTATAAAAGCTCTGTGGATGTATTATTATTACTCTATGTACAAATGTCATCTATAGCAGGGGTTCCCAAACTTTTCAGGCCAGGACCCAGAAAATAAGGCGTCAGAGCCGCAGCCCAATGCACATCGTCAGGCTTTTTTTTTGCCAGGCGACCGATTTTTTAAGCCAAATATCACTTCAATCCTATTAAGTTAGTTCAAGTTAGTTATTCATTTATATGTGCTATTTATGAGAGGGCTAACTTGTTGCAAAATAATAATGATAATAATAATAGCCTCATTAAAATACTATTGTTGCTTCGGTTGTTTGCAGCGTTTTATGTGCTTAATCTGTTATTTAGTTTGAAATGTTCGTTGAAATAAGTAGATTTTTCGTTTTTGTTTATTTATTAAGTTAATATAAAACCATATAGTCACATTTTAGAATACAATAGAATAGAATTTTAGAATACAACTAGAAACACTGTCCTGGCCTGCTTCTAAGTTCATTTTTTTTTTTTTTTTTTTTTTTTAATCATCTCGCGGCCCACCCGTGGCTGCTCGCGGCCCACCTTTGGGTCGCGACCCCGACTTTGGGAACCACTGATCTATAGCACCTTTAAATGTGGTTTTGGGGGGAAATAGTGAGAATTTATAAATAAATTAATATTGTGATTATACAAAAATGGAAACATCCAAATCCAAGGAAATAAATATAAAAAGAAAATAATAATAATAATAATAATAATAATAATAATAATAATAATAATAATAATAATAATAATAATAATAATAATAATAATAATAATAATAATAATAATAAAGAGTTAAAATAGGAATAGGTAAATGGATTTCATAGGGTCCTAAATACATCGTCATTTTCAATCCCACCAAGTTTAAATTTCTTGTTGCAACCAATCCATCGAGCGGGAGGCCTCGGCCACAGGGCTGAGTCACTGTTCCTGAGAGCTCTTTATTGATCCATCGAGCGGGAGGCCTCGGCCACAGGGCTGAGTCACTGTTCCTGAGAGCTCTTTATTCAGGGAACACTGTGTTGTTGCTGTTGATGTCCTTTCACATCACATTCACACATCAAATATGAAGGGTTTAGAGAGGCTGCAATTTTTTTTACACAATGTTATTGATGGGGGAGGAGGGGGGAGGGGTGGAAACTTAAGCTATGAGGGCAAATAATAAATAAATATTTGATGTACATTTTTATTTTCCTGGGGACTGACATCTTGATTAGAACGTAGAATTAGTTATTTTCACTCCAAGTCGCATTCGATTTGTCATGGCAGCGCCCAGTAAACGGACGGAGAAGTTGGACCATTTCAACAACTTCGGGATAAGTGTTTGACAACGTATAAAATGCTTCTGCGTAAGTCAAATAAAATGACCGTCACCAGGGAGATCTAAAGTTAACTTCAGTCTATGTTTCATTTGCCCAACTGTGATAGGAAGCAAGCAAAGTGTAGCGCCGCCGCCGGTACATAATATACAGCTGGGAACCAGGGACAGAAAAGTGAGCTTTTCAAATAGATCCAAGGAGGAAGCGCGCACACACATGTACTGCAAATGTACTCTCTCCAAATGACGGTACAACAGGAGTGTGGTAGTCAGAAATCTCACTGTATGATTTACAAGACATTACACGGACTCTGTCCTCCTCCCCTGGGAGAATTCATTAAAAAGAAGTGTGATCGTGGTCACAGGACTCGGTCGACCTCTAGAGGATTGCGAGGTGCAGCGCAGACTTTGGGTCAGAATGTCTCGTCAGTGCAGGAAGTATGTTGTGGAACAGTTTACCTACCACCATTCCAGAATGTCCAACTTTTACTACTTTTAAACTCAAAGTGAATTTTTTTTTCTAGAACACCAAGCATGTGACCATATATAGGACCTTTATGGTCTTGGTCCTTTTAGCTTTGTAGCCATGTATTTGTAAATGATTGTTCTTTTGTTTTAACATGTTTTTATATTGCTCTGTTTTTGTATTTTATTTGTTTTATGTTTGGGGACTGAGGATGAAAATGTGCACCCCTTGCTAAATCCTGTGTATTTACAGTGCATTATATGTATTGTCCATTAATACATGCTGTCCCTTCCAAATAAACTAATAAATAAACTAATAGCAGGACACGGGCCCGACAGAGACACCTTGGATGAACTACTATATCTATTATTGCCACATTGCCTACCAACAGTACGTTCCTGTGGCTCCTCCTCTAGATCTCACCCTGACTAGGTCCCCTCCATGTAAGGTGATACTCGGTCCAAGCTCAGGTTCACCATAATACAACAACAAGAAAGTGACAAATGAATCATTTGTCTATCAAGGTGCAGTGATGTGGAATGATATAAAAAATCTAACAGAAACATGTTCCACTTTAAATACATTTAAAAGCAAGCTTAAAAAAAGAACTTACAGATCCTGTAGCCTTTAGTATCCTTGTGTATTTGTGAGTAGTCTTTTTTCCATGTGTGTTTGCGCATAATGTGTGTGGGGGGAGGGGGGGGGGGTTCTGTGTAGTTATTCTATATAGGTTTAAGAGGGGGGGGGGATTGCTTATAAGCCCTTGGGCTTTTTGACCTTTCCTGCACATTTTAACTGTTCTTCTTTTACTTCTTTTATTCCAGAATGTATGTTTGTAAGTGCAAATAACAATATAAACAAATAAACAAAAGTGACAAATTAATGTAAAACGTGTCATGGAGATGCGAGTAGACTCACCATATGAGCTTCTTTCTTCACATACAGTTTCACAGCTATATCCAGCTCCCCGTTGTCCCTTTCTTGCCAGAGGTCAATGGACTGGAATGACAAAGACGTTACAAAGAGAAGACGTTAACAGTAGACACCGTATCTCTTCATGAAGCCCCGTTAACATCTGGAATAACTGATATGACCAGTGAGAGAGAGAGACAGTCATAGTTGGGAATGGACAGTAAGTACAGGTCAGATTTGGAGCGGGAAATATGTAGCCGTTTGTTCATTCATTCAAACTTTATTTAGATCCTTGGAGATTATTGATGGTGGACCACAACAACAACGAAATAACAAAAACAAAGATAAACCAGACAGTAAGACTAAGACACAAATATTAGCATTGACTAAAACAATTACATTCAAAATCATTAAGATGTCCCAGTGTCACCAGAGAGTCAATATTTAAAGTGCTTTGTAGTTTATTCCATGAGTCCAGACCACAACATCTAAAAGCAGTCTTCCAGAGTTAGGAAATTACCAGAGGAACATGTAGTGTGATCCAGTCCTGAGAGTGGGTTTGATACACTAACAGTGAAGTTGGTGGTGGCGGACGCTGTGACCTGCTGGGGCAGCGAACTGAGAGCGGGGGATGCAAACAGGCTGGATAAGCTGGTCAGGAAGGCCAGTAACGTGGTTGGGGTGGAGCTGGACTCTCTAGCGGTGGTGGCGGAGAGGAGGATCCTTGCTAAGCTCCATGCCATCAGAGACAACCCCTCCCACCCACTATACAGACTTGGCTGACAGGAGGAGCATGTTCAGTGCTAGACTAACACTCCCAAAATGTAGCACTGAACGGCACAGGAAGTCCTTCATTCCGACAGGCCATCAGACATTACAATGCATCTCTGTGCCTCACTGTATCACTGAGCACAGAGTGACAGTACCATCTTCCTGGACTTCTACTTTTAAAACAACATTGTCAATATTACACTTACTGTACACTTAATGTAGATCGCTGTATTTTTTACTGTATATTTATATTAGAATGTACATACATTATATAGGAAATGTGAATCCTGGACCGTATTTAATTTAATTTTATTATTATTATTTTATTCTTGTTTTGTGTTACGGACGGTGTCCTTATATCATTATGTATGCATGTATTATTATATTGTATGGGGTATTATATATATATATGTGTTATGTATGTAGGCAGGTTGTATTGTTTTTTTTTTGTCTCCCTCCTGTGTAACCTATCTATCTCTCAGGGTCAATCACCATCCCACTCCAAAGCAGCAGCAGCAGCAGCAGCAGCTGAGGCTCATCAGACTAATTGACCTCCACATCCCTTCATATATCCCTGTGTATGCAATGTTAGCCAGAGCCCGGTCGGTGTATGTTGGTAACTATCTGGTGGTGTTGTGTTAGGGCTCTCATTTGATTTGTGTTTGGGCTCATGTTTGTTACATGAGCCAGTTAAAGCTCTGTTGGGCTCGTATTTGTGAGCTAGTTAAAGCTCTGTGGGGCTCATGTTTGTTACATGAGCCAGTTACAGCTCTGTTGAGCTAACGATTGTGTGAGCTGGTCAAGGCTCTGGTGGTTTAGCCATTTATCATAGTATTGTACCTTATGTGATCCTGCCTGTTGTATATTTTTCTGTTACCCATAACCTGTATTGTGTATTTGTTAATTAACTCGTCACCCAGTTTATGGTGATTGTTTTTCTTGTTGCTAACCTTTTGTTTCGCACACAGGGACATTGAGGGCAGGAAGATACCCTGGGTCTACATTCTGCATCACGTAGGCGACCTACTGTTAAAGACGCCAGCTTTAGAGTGAGCACCACCACCTGTACTTTGGGGCGTCCGTGCCTGTAAAGGGGGGGGTGGGTTTTTGTTTCCTTTTGATATTTGATTTGGTGCTCACTGGTAGGTCCTCTTTGCTCTCTGTGTTGCTGATCCTTACTTGTGAAATAAATATTATTATTTTGCAATTTGTCTCTGGCGTTTTGTGTCACTGCACCCTCACCTACCCTGTCTGTGGCCTTGTGTTGCGTCTCCCCACGGGGGTACGTAACATTTTGTCTACCTAAATGTTTACTGTGAGCGATTTGTAGTGCCAAATTTCCTTCGGGATGATTAAAGTATTTCTATACTATTCTAAGTAATGTACAGTAAGCTGGCTAATGTAACTGGCCCACACAAGCACATCTGTCTGAATATACTGTATATCCTGAAGAGTTACCCGTGTCTGAGACTGTCCCCTCCCCCCAAATCAAGTTAGAACTAATCCAAAGTAAAAGAGAATTAATTAAATTCAGGGTGAGAGACAGAGCTACCGACAGGCACACAATTACGAAGGCAAAGGTATGTCACAAAGACGGACATCCTTTTGATTTGTAATGATGAATAAGCTCCTGTAGTTTTGTGCCTAATATACGATTTGATTAGTTTGGAGGAACTTGCACAGTTCCCGCCTCTGCTGTGTTGAGCACTCGGGTCAAGCCTAATGCACGCACAGAGAAGAAAAGGGTATGTATCTGCTTGTCTAACTCCAGGGTAGATGGCAAATAAGCGAATTTCCCCAAAAATGGGCATGTTCCTTTAACGATTGTTAGAACTTTGAACAAAAGAGCGACCCTACCTGTGTCATTGTGTAAGGCACTTCCGCGGGCAGATATTCCAGAAGCTTCTCTCTAACCATGTTGTTGCAGATCTCCTCAGGACTCTGGTCAGTCAGGACATCACTGTGGTACAGCCAGGGACCAGGCTTGGCTCCACCCACCAGGTACCTCTGGGAGAACAGAGAGGATTAAGCGAAATACCTCTCCCTTGTCAAGAAAATGCAATTCAAAGATGGGTAAACATGTTATTTCAGAATACCTATTCAATTATGTAAAAAAAAAGTGTAGCAAAAATGTACATTATGTACAGAATGGTCAGAAATGTTTTTAGAAACGTATTACAGTCAACTAGTTTCAAGATTTCAAGACATTTATTCACATACATACACGAGACATGTAGTGAAATGAAGGTTTTGATTGAGTGATTGAACATTTTATTAACAGATTGCAGAATGGGTACGATACAGTACAGCTCAATACACACAATTGTTAAGGGGATGCAGACCATAACATATATGACATACAGATAGACAGTACTGCTACATCTAGACATTTATGACATACCAGATCTACAAATATACAGTAGTTTGAGTACAAAAATAGTCTAAAAAGAGAGTATATACATTTGAGGGGGAAGAAACTGTACATTGGAGGAGGTTGGGTAGGTGGGGGGGAAACTGTACATTGGAGGAGGTTGGGTGGGTGGGGTGGGGTGGGGGTTGGGTAGGCGGGGAAACTGTACATTGGAGGGGGTTGGGTTTGGACATTTACAGGGGCCAGTTTCGAATTGCAGTCTCCCGTAGGTGCTCTTTTAGAGATGTTTTGAAGGTGGGTAGTGATTCACATTCCTTTACAGCTGTGGGTAGGGCGTTCCACATTGTTGTGGCATAATTGCGAAACGTGTTTAGTCCCTTGTTTGAGCCGAATCTGGGTTTAACATGATTTGTGGAGCTCCCTCAGGTGTTGTGATCGTGGTATTCACTGACCTTCAGGAAGTATTTTGACATGTACATGGGTACCTTAGTGGTGTAGGGTATCTTGTAGACCAGGCCCATTGCAAGTTGCATCTACTCTAAGCCATCCTAGGTTGTCAAAGTGGGCAGGGGTGAGGTGGGTTCTAGTAGTAAGGTCAAGCAGTAGTCTGACCAGTTTGTTTTGTGATGTTTGTAATTTTGTTTTTAGCGCCTTTGAGGTGCTTTGGTACCATGAGGTGCAAGCATAGTCATAGTACCCTTGAATGAGTGCTCCTGCCAGAGTCTTCAGGGTATTCTTGTTTACCAGAGAGGAGATCCGGTACAAGAATCTAGTTTGTTGGTTGACTTTTTTATTATTATATTGGATGTCATTTTGTCACAGGAAGGATTTGCCTCTAGTATGGAACCTAGGTATGTAATTTCATCTTTCCTTGTGACAATATTGTCACCCGCTGGTCTTGCCGAGTTTGTTTTTTTAACCGAAGAGAATGGACTCTGTTTTACCCAGGTAATGATAGTTTGTTATCAGCGAGCCAGGTGCAGATTCTGCCAAGTTCCGAGGTGAGGGTTTTTTCTTTTTTTTATGAATTAATTTTTTCCAGTTTTGAAACAACATAGACAATACACTTCAACATACAAAACTATAAAGACATAATATCAAAAAGAAATAAAAACAAAAAACAAATAGACAAAAATGAGAAAAAAGGGTCCACGGTCCATTCTATATTTAATTATTATTATATTTTTTTTACGATTCTTTTTTTTTGCGTTTATCGCTTTATTCTACTGGGCAGAACCGGTAGAGAGAGAGAGAGAGGTGAAACGGGAGACAGATTGGGGGGAAGACATTCGACAAATAACGACGGGTTTGGGAATCGAACCCGGGTCGGCCGTGCCACGACTCAGCGCGTTATGTGGTTCGCCACTGGGGCGCCCCTTGATATATTTACATTGTTTAATCACATTTCCATTTATTTTCTTGTTTCCTTTTCATTCTTCTGTGATGTCGTTCCTTTTCTTCCTATATTCCTCCCACTTTTCCCATTTTGACTAAAATGTCTCCTCTTGCAGCCTCAGCATATGTATGATTCTCTCCATTTCCTGTATCCCCTCTATTATCTCTGTCCATTGTTCCTTCGTCGGTGCTTCTACCCTGTACCACAGTTTAGTCAATGCTTTCTTGGCTGCTACTAATAGTATCTTAACACATTGGATGCCACGGACCAGGGGAGGAAACTAACTTTTTGGCTTACCAGCCAACTGGCGAGTAGATGATTTTTTTTACCAGCCAAACAGATTTTTTTACCAGCCAAAAATAAATCGCTAATTGTGATAATTACTTCTTTGTATGTCTTCGTCTAAATTGATTTTCAATCATAGTAATAATAATCACACCGTGTCTCTACTCTTTAAAATATTTATTAGCATAAAACATTAAGTGTCTCTACTCTCCACAATATTAGCATACAACATGTATTAATCACACTGTCTCTACTCTTCAAAATATTAGGATATCACATATTAACATGAAAGAGGGAACTATTCTGGACTGGGTTGGGCTGAACTGGGCCGTGAAAGATGCTGGGCTGGACTGGGTTGGGCTGAACTGGGCCGTGAAAGATGCTGGGCTGGACTGGGTTGGGCTGAACTAGGCAGTGAAAGATGCTGGGCTGGACTGGGTTGGGCTGAACTGGGCTGTGAAAGATGCTGGGCTGGACTGGGTTGGGCTGAACTAGGCAGTGAAAGATGCTGGGCTGGGTTGGGCTGAACTAGGCAGTGAAAGATGCTGGGCTGGGTTGGGCTGAACTAGGCAGTGAAAGATGCTGGGCTGGACTGGGCTGGTCTAGGTTGGACTGGGTTGGGCTAGTCTAGGTTGGGTTGGGCTAGTCTAGGTTGGGTTGGACTGGTCTAGGTTGGACTGGGTTGGGCTGGTCTAGGTTGGACTGGGTTGGGCTGGTCTAGGTTGGACTGGGTTGGGTTGGACTGGGTTGGGCTGGTCTAGGTTGGAACCGTTGGACTGGTTTGGGCTGGTCTAGGTTGGACTGGGCTGGGCAGTGAAAGAACCAAGCATTTCACTGTAATGTAATAGCTAAATAAAACAACTTTAACTTGACTTGTTACATTTGCAATCTGGTTGGATACCAAACGTATTCTGGTTGTACTGTACTTGTGCTGTATGATGACAATACATTGGAACCGAATCTCATGACAAGTTGACAACGCTAGGGGTTCAGCAGGTGTATTCTGAATGCCAAGTGTATGACAACATCACCGTTGTGAAGGGCATATGGGCGAGTGGTGATATGGGGGAAAACCCGGTAATAATAAAATGTCACTCGGCTGCATTTAAGCAAAGCCGCTCAGTATAGTCCACTATGTTGAATGCGCGTTATGGTAGCTTGATGCTAGGTAGCTAGCCGGCTAATGCTGGTTAGCCTCACGTCCACTTGTCATTCTCATCCGACTCGAAGGAGAACGTTGTGTGCTGTTGTTCGTCCCCATGTCAGACCGCACTGATATCCGAAAGCGACGACTCTACATGCAATTATTTTCATCCACAGTGTGTTTTTGTCTAAGTGTGTCTACGTTGTCAAGCCGGTGACAGGAGTTTGTAGGTCTGCGCGCAGTGATCTGTCCACTTCCCCTAGATGCGCGACATCTTCTAGAAAACGAGTGTTCATTGGAGGAGCTTAGAGCGCATCTGTACAACGATGATGTTCATTGGTTATGGTCGGATTATTATGATGCGCAAATGGGAGGAATCAAGGGGAGAGTCAGATTTCGGCTTGTGCCAGTGAGCGAATCAGCAGATTGCAGAATGATTTTTTTGTTTTGTTTTGTAATTACTAGTACTCGCCAGACTGGCGAGTGCTCTTCATGAATCACTCGCCAAACGTAAAAAATACTCGCATTTGGCGAGTAAAGTGGCCTAATTTCCTCCCCTGCCACGGACGCTTTTTGTCGTTAGTTCATGCCGACCTTTGAGTGCCCCCCGTTTGCCTTTTTTTTATTGGCGATTTGAATTCATATTTCATCAATCGAGCCTCGGGTTAGTGCTGCAGAGTCTCTCTGAGCTCAATTGGGAAGATACCGCCCCCATCATCTCTCCCTGTGTAACTGCACCCCATTACTTTAGATTGACGCAGGGGGAGTGGTCAGTTTCCTCATTTTACTTTTCCGTCGAGGCATCTGAAGAGACCAAGTGATCGCCGGCCATCAGAACAGCGACGATTATGTATTTACAGTACCAACACTGTAATCAATAAGCGTGATCGATATTTGGAATGGCGATCAGGAATTGGAATAATCTTTTTGGATAACATCTGATCTCAGGTAAGGAATTTATTTTACCAGTCTTAGGATAATCAGACCTGTTTTCACTGAGATATAAGCTTTTGCCCTATGCGTGTGTGTGCGCGGTGATTCCTGATGAGGAAATGAGAGAATCGATCTTTCAGCCCGCCTCTAAAGCATGCATAAGTACACATATACTATCGATAATCTAGCGTTTATTTGAAAACTATTCATAAATAGGCCGAAAAATTACAACGTTTTTGTGTATGCTAGAATATTCCAGTAAATGCCGTTTATCACGGAATCCATATATTTTCTTTGAAAACGAGGGCTTTTCAAAATGCTATAAAACGAAAATGAACCGATAAAAAAACAACCTGTTTCGACTATGTTGACTGCAAACAAGTAATTGATAAACGACAGGCAGATTAGACACATAGCCATAATTTAGGAGAGAGAATATGCGTTCAGAACGCTATCATTGAAGTGGGTGCTGGCATTAAATGTTAAATGGCTGGCACTCAAACTGTTAATCAAATATTTGTCTTCTCCCTGAATGTCTTTCTGTGACAAGTTCCCTAGGTATAGTACTAGACCTGTCTGGGGTATTTCATATCCTACTATTTCATTTATTATCTCTCCTATCTCTTCCCAATAGTTTCTTATTTTCTGACATTCCCAGAATATGTGTGTGGTTCGCTACTTCTTGCCCACATTTTCTCCAACATGGCTTTTGTGTTGGCATGTAATTGCCCTGTATTTCTGGTGTTATAAAGAATCTAATTATGTTTTCCCACCCAAACTCCCCCCATATCCTTGATCCTGTGGTTGATTGTTGTATCTTACATGTGTTATACCATTCCTCCTCTGTTATCTCTATTTCTAATTCTTGCTCCCACTTTTCTTTTATATACAAGGTTGTAATTTCCTTACTGTCCATTATTGCCTGATATAGTGCTGATATAACCCTCCCCTTCCTTCCTTCATATGATTTTACCATTATCTTAATTACCCCATTCTGTTCTTTGTCTCTGTCTTGTTTTATTTCTTTGTTATAGTCATCTCTAATCTGTAAATATCTAAAGTGGTCTCTATTCTCTAGTCCGAATCTTTCTTTCAATTTTTGTAGAGTCTGCATCTCCCCTCCTTCTATCATTGTACATATTGCTGTTATCCCCCCCCCCCCCCCCCGTTCCCATCTTTTGAACCCATGGTCGTCTATCCCTGGTTTGAATTTGTTGTCGTGTGTTATCCATCTCAGTATCTTGGATTCTTTTTCTAGCTTGTATTTCTTTACTATTGTGTTCCATATGTTTATAGTGAATTTGGTAATTGGGTCTAGTAGTTGTTCCTGTCTTCTGAACAGCTCCCTATCTCCTATTAGTGCCTGCACTTTGAATCCCTCTGTTTTGGTTTCTATATCTTTCCATTTGGCTTCATAATTCACATTGCACCAGCATGCTACTGTCCTAAGCTGTGCTGCATAGTAATAGCTTTCTAAACTGGGTACTGCCACTCCTCCTTTCTCCTTTGGTAGTTGTAGAGTCACATATCTGATCCTTGGTCTTCCCCCCCCCCCAAATGAATCTTGATATCTATCTATCCCATTCCCAATCCCTGAATTGTTTTTGTGGTATTAATATAGGTAAAGACTGAAATAATGGTATAATGGTATAATAACCTTGGTAATATGTTCATCTTAATGATTTCGATCCTTGAGCTGAAATCTAGGGGCATTACTGTCTATCTTTCTAGGTCTCTCTTGATTTTCTGATTAATCTGTGTACCGAGGGTTTTTTCAACCTGTAACTTGTTCTTGTCAGAGACCAGCAGGGCTGAGTCGTCCGCGAACAGGAACAAGTTGCAGTCACAAGCTGATGACATGTAATTTGCATAAATTAGGAACAGTAACGGTCCTAGTATGCTTCCTTGTGGAACACCACAGCTCACTGGGAGGGGGGGGATAGAGTACCGTTTACCTGTTCTCTCCCCTCCAGGTAGGATTGCATCCAGCTCACTGATGGACTATCAACAACAATTGCTTTTAGCTTGTCAATCAGAATGGAGTGATAGTGGCGGTTAGGTGGCGTAGCGGAGATTGCGTTCGTCACCAACCCCGGAGCTGTGAGCTGGATTCGCCTGTTCGAATCCAGCTCACAGCTCCGGGGTTGTCACCAGCTTGGCTGGCCGTTCACACTAATACAATTGGCTGTATTAGAGGGTGGGAGAAGCTGGCGGGGTGGGTCCGGGTCGTTGTAAACAGCGACTCCTACAGTTCGGTCGGGGCGCCTGCTAAGCGCGGATAGGACCTGAGTGGGATAGTGTGATCCTTCCACACGCTACGCCCTCTCAGGGAGGATCCGCGCTGCCAAGTGAAAAGAAGCGGTTGATTGGCTGGACGTGTGTCGGAGGAAGCATGTGATAGCCTCCACTCTCCCAGATGATCTGACTGTGGGGGGTAAGTGCGCAGCGACCAGGAAGGGGATTGGGAATTGGCATACGACTAACATTGGGATGGGAGAAAATCGGAGGAAAATGGAGGGGGAAAAAGACAAAAAAAAAAATAAAAATAAAAGAATGGAGTGATAGTGTCGAAGGCCTTTTGTAGGTCCAGCATGACCATGCCGCAGTATTTGCCCGCGTCCACCTCTTGTTTGATGTGGTCGTTCAAATAGAGAAGGCAGATGTGTCAGTGGAGTGGGATGTTCTGAAACCAGATTGGAATTCGTAGATTCAATTTTTTTTCCGCAAGGTACTTTTCGACCAGTTCGACAATTTTTTCCATGACTTTCGAGATGGACGAGTGCAGGGGGGTTATTCTTGCAATTTTGAAGTCTTTGGGTACGTGTCCCTGTTTTATGGAGAGGTTTATTATGTGTGTGATGACTGGGGTGATGGCGGCTGCTGAGTCTCTGAGGAATTTGGAGGGGATATTGTCATGGCCAGTGGCCTTGTTAGGTTGGAGGGCGCTCAGTTTTTTGTGTACCTCAGCTGTTGTTACCATTTCTAGTTTGAAATAGTCTTTGCGGACCCCTAGGTTATTGTAGTAGGCTAGGATGTGTTCTACCCCAAAATGCCCTGAGTGGGAGGGTAGTTTATTTACCAGTGTTGTGGACATGCCTGCCTTGATTGTGCAAAAAAATACAAATAATAATAGAATAATAGAATAGATAATAGATAGACATGATAAAAGGTACTAAGATAAAAATACTATACAATGCTAAGCTTACGAATGAAAGGTAATGAGTCCTATATACAATACTATACAATAAATGCTATAGTAGTGAATATAGGACTCATTACCTTTCATTCGTAAGCTTAGCATTCTATAGTATTTTATCTTAGTACCTTTTATCTTGTGAACAACAGTGGAACATGTACCTTGAGCGTCTCCACATCCTCGCTGTCCACCGAGGAGAGCATGAAGACGTCTTTGAAGCCAGGCCAGCCATGCTGGTTCCTCAGCGTCCTCAGCTGCTCCTTCCTCGGGTCGGAAGGGGCTTCACCCCCAGGCCCCGTGTCCCCAGGCAGCTCCAGAGGTCCCTCGTCCCTGACCGCCGTCTTTTCAGCGCCAGCAGGTTTGATCACAGGCCTGACCTGCATCCTGCGCCCGTTCACCACTCCGGCCGTCAACTGCTCTGTGATATCCAGCAACCTGTTCTTGCTTTTCAGCAAGTCGACCTGTTAATATACAGGAGATTTGGAAAAGATCAGAGAAAGATCAGCGGAACCCAGCGCACTTCAACCCTAGCACACGTCAACCCTAGTGCGCTTCAACCCTAGTGCGCTTCAACCCTAGTGCGCTTCAACCCTAGCACACGTCAACCCTAGTGCGCTTCAACCCTAGCATACGTCAACCCTAGTGCACTTCAACCCTAGCATACGTCAACCCTAGTGCGCTTTAACCCTAGTGCGCTTCAACCTTAGCGTGCTTCAAAACCTAGCGCACTTCAACCCTAGCACACGTCAACCCTAGTGTGCTTCAACCCTAGCATACGTCAACCATAGTGCACTTCAACCTTAGCGTGCTTCAACCCTAGCACACTTCAACCCTAGCTCACTTCAACCCTAGTGCGCTTCAACCTTAGCGTGCTTCAAAACCTAGCGCACTTCAACCCTAGTGCACTTCAACCCTAGCGTGCTTCAAACCTAGCGTGCTTAAACCCTAGCTCACTAGTGCGCTTCAACCCTAGCACACTTCAACCTTAGTGCGCTTCAACCTTAGCATGCTTCAACCCTAGCACACTTCAACCCTGCTTGAGCTAGTCCACCTAGAAGTTACCTGGCAAGGAAAATAAAGGGATATTCTTCATGCCTGTATATAGAGATTGTAAGGGAGAGGGCATATTAATTGGTGGAAATGTTTCCTAATTAATTAATTAATTAAAATAAAGATACAAACAAATAAATACATGAATAAATACATGAATTAATTAAAATGAGGAATAGCTACTGAGAAATTACTGTAGTGGGTCATTTAGTGGACATTTTGAGAGCATGTTTTGGCTTTGTAAAATTATTCTCATTGACCGCCGTTCTAGCACTGCCACGCTTTAAAATATAGGAGTGCGTCACCTTGTTTTAGAGCTTTATTCTATATTATAGCTATGGATACAATACTATGGCCCATTTGACATCACATATCTATCGTTCAATATGTGAAAAATAATAAATGTTTCCATCCATACGTTCCCGTGTTATACCGTGGTGAATATAAGGTTGCTTTCACACTAGAGCTGTTTGGTCCGGACTATCGGACCAGAATTCGATAGTCCGCTTTTTTGGGTTTGTGTGAATGTGCGTCGAACTCGGTCCGCGGACCAAACACGCAAACTCTGGTCCGCCAAAAAACATAGGTCTCGGTTCGCTTCATCGGACCAAATGCGGCCCAAACGTAGGAAGTCACCTGATAAACTATGCATCTTGGGTATATTATTATTATTACCGCGGCGCAGCATTCACTGCAAAACAAGCACACTGCATCTATCTATCTATCTATCTATCTATCTATCTATCTATCTATCTATCTATGCATATTGGGGTAGAAGGAAGAAAAAAACAATGCTTATTATTATTACCGCGGCATTTACTGCAAAACAAGCACACTGCATCCATCTATCTATCTATCTATCTATCTATCTATCTATCTATCTATCTATATATCTAACTGTGCATCTTGGGGTAGAAGGAAGAAAAAAACACTGCTGCTTATTATTATTATTATTACTACCGCGGCGCGCAGCATTTACTGCAAAACAAGCACACTGCATCTATCTATCTATCTATCTATCTATCTATCTATCTATCTAACTGTGCATCTTGGGGTAGAAGGAAGAAAAAAACACAGCTGCTTATTATTATTATTATTACCGCGGTGCGCGGCATTTACTGCAAAACAAGCACACCGTGTAAACATGTCTAGTGGACAGACTTGGGCAAAGTGAAAGCCCTGATCGACATATGGGCAGAAGACCAAATAAAACAGCTGCTTGTGGGCACTCACAAAAACAACGAGGTGTACAAGTTGTTTAGCGAGGATGGCGGTAATGGGTTATAATCGAACGATGGATCAATGCCACGCCTCTGCTACTATCACGCTTCACGCAGTTTGTGTTGACGCGCATTTCACTTCCTGAGGGGGAGGGATTTCCACTCTCCATTGTGTCCAATAGACGAGAGTCCTTTTCGACCGCGTGACATTGTTCAGATAGTTTGGTGCCCCTGACAAATTGCTGTGTGAATGCAGACGAACCAAATGATGAATGCAACAATGTTGCAACTTCACCACCAGAACCGCACAGAGTCCACCAAAACTATATGTGAAAGCACCCTAAGTATCATTATAGCGTGGTCTGGGGTAATTCCCGAAAGGCTGAGTAATAGGCTTATATGTCAATTCTACTATAAACGTTGCCGTTTCTTGCCTGTACACGCTATTATTCCCAAATCAAATCTATATCATACGTATTATGTTCCATCATGAATGCATGAAGGGGGGGGGGGGGGGGGGTAGTTTCTGATAATTTGATTGGCAGTAACGGCATTCGTATTGAACACTAAAAACTCTTATCAGCCCGATCGGTATAAAAGCATTGCACGATCAAGCAAAAATTTACGTCAGATAGTCCTTACCTGTGATCGGGAGTATTCCAAAAATAATATTCCAATTGTTTGATCGCCATCTGGTACATCCGATGTCCATTTGGTCCACAGCATAACCCACCACAACATATGGATCGGGATATTTGACGCGCTTCAATGGAACCGGGAGAAACGCTCCATTCGCCCGACAAGGAAAAGTGAGACCGGAAACATTTGGCCTTTACAGAGGCCAAGATACAAGGTGTCAAAGGGTGCTCGATACCGCTGTCTAGCTGGATGCGGCCGGTATTGCACTTTGGCGATCTCAGACTCATTCCCTATGGTAACACCGAGGTCCCCGGATGAATAATGAATAAATCAAATAACGTATATATACGTGGTTGGCGTTCAACATTGTCGGCCAAACACGTATATAAACGTTGTTGGCGGGGATTGAGTTAAAGGTAGAATATGTAATGCTGTTAAACAGCGATCTCATTGTTTACTTTGTGTTTGGTCTGAGGTGTGGGTTGGGGTTCAGTAGTGAGTTTCTCCAGACCACTCTCAACAGAGCCTGAGGTGTGGCCTGCGATAGCAACCCACCCGCCTTATCCCCACTCAACTCCAACCCTCACATCAGACCAAAACAAAACATGTGAACAAAGTGCAATACCAAGCGGGGCTCTTTTGCCTAGAGGTCGCGCTGTTTGACGGCATTACAGAGTCTACCTTTAAAATGGTGACAATCAACCCTTGTGAGGAAATGCTGGAAGACAATACATTATGGTACATATGGTACAGCGTGGCCTATTGTGCTGGGAAATAGTACCTTGTTGAGGATCAGGACTGCCGGGACGTCGGGGTGCTGAGCGAGACATTTGAGCACCTCAAAGTCCAGCTTGTTACATGTCCACTTGTCCGACACGTCCACCATGACCACCACTGTGAATTAACACATATATACCGTAATATATTAAAAAATAAATAAAAATCCCAACGAGAGCTTATAAAGGGAATATTATTCCCTTTATAAGCTCTTGTTGCGATTATTATAATATTTTTTCAAGTGAGCCCTAACCAAGAGAGCAGCATACCTAAAACATGAAAAACAAATACAACATTTACAATGTTAAAAAGACAACCGTAGCAACATGTTTTCCCAGTAAGTTGCTAACAGTTGAGATGATATCTTACTCAGGTCTGCTTCCTTGACTGCGGTCCAGGGGTCCAGCAGCAAGGACTTCTCCAGCTGGTGTCTGTGAACGAGACAAGAGGCCTTTACTGGTAGATTCCCTCATTTATAACCTCGCTGGAAAAACTAACTAGTGCTCCCTATATTTCCAATGACACCAATGACCTAAGAAATCACCTTTTGACTTTTCCTGGAGTGGTGAATCCCGGAGTGTCTAGTAGAATCTAAACACACAGAGAAACAGGAGTGAGCTTGGTTCTATTCATAATATTTTAGAAGAGATATGAGAAATTATCAATAATAATAATAATAATAATAATAATAATAATAAACTGTATTTATTTGATTTACAAAGCACTTTACATAGAGAGTATAGTTAAACACTGGAGTTACATGGAAGACATTATAGAAAAGAACATAAAGAATAGATGCGGGAAACATTATGGGAAAAAATTTACTTACTGTCTTCTCCAGAGTCAGACAAGAAGATAGATACCAATTTCTTCTCTGTGCGTTCAGTAGAAAGCTATCCGGCTGCGAGCTAGCCTAGCTTACCACAAATGAATGGAAGTGGATACGGACCAGCTAGCCTAGCTTAAAACTCCAGGACAGGTGTTTATGGCCAACGGCTAGGCTAGCTGGTTCATATCCGCTTCCGTTCAACTGTGCTAAACTATGCTAGCTTGCAGACGGATACCGGTAGCTTTGTAATTGGTATCCATCTTCTCGTCCGACTCTGGAGAAGACGGTGAGCTTATTTCCCATAATGTTGCCGTGTTCCTTTAACCCTTTCACTGCCACACACTACCAAACGGTTAACCCTTTCACTGTGACAATACAGAAGGTTAACCCTTTCACTGCCACACTACAGAAGGTTAACCCTTTACTATCACACTACCGACGGCAACCGTCGGTAGTGTGATAGTAAAGGGTTAACCTTCTGTAGTGTGGCAGTGAAAGGGTTAAAGAGATGATACTAATTTGAGAAAACCTTCGTTCCTCTGGCGGGTCTTTCCACAGACTAGGGGCCGTAGAGGGGAGAAGCTCAGGTACCTTGAGACTGCGAAGCGGCACTTACTATCTGTGTGTCGTCTTCCGTGAGAACACCCAGGGCCCGTGACCTCGTAGTATGTACTTTCTTGGACGCAGCAAACACCTGAGACAAGAGAGATGGCAATACATTTCGGTGCTATAATGCCGTTATCCAAAGAATCATACAGTGTCACGAATCCAATTTTTATGTTCTTTTACCAGTTTTATTTATTCTATGAAATTCCCAGGGCTTTCCCTAAACGAGGGTATAGGGGCGCAGCGCCACTATGACAACGCGCCATCTGTTAAACATTTATTTTAATTTACTTAAATAAAAAAACAATAAAAAATAAAAAAGCTTTTTTGCAGTGAAAGCTTGGGGCGTTTGGATTCGATCCCACTGTCTCTGCGGTGGTAGTCAGACGCTTAGTCCGCTGCGCTACCCGGCCGCCTCCATTAAAATTATTCTTGATGAGGACCATGGGCATTGCTCTTTACAATTATTTTTATAAATAAATAAAACATTTAAAAGCCTTGTCAAAAAAGGGCACTTTGGTCATCAGGGGATTAAGTGTTTGGGCACCCAAAGCCCCCCCCCCCCCCCCCCCCCCCCTGCACGTGCCTGACTACATTGGAATAAGCACATAATTTAGTGGTCGAGTCTATGAGGTCCTCATAGCCGGACTGTGTTAGATACAGTCCTCATTCTATTGAGTCTCACACAATGCATCGTTAAGCGAGGTGAAGTACCTTTCTATTGAGTCTCACACAATGCATCGTTAAGCAAGTTTCAAGTTTCTTTAATATTTGTCATACAGAAGTACAGAATACTTTTATACAAAATGCTTCTTACTGTTACGCTCCAGAGACTGTGCAAGACAAGATAAGTATGAAATAAAATAACATAGTAAAATTAGAAGTAAAAAAATGAGGTCACAGTGTTCAGTTTAGACATATGTACAATGTTCGATGCAGAATAGACGTAGTTACCATACAATATACAATACTGTGCAGTGTACTAATATACAATACTATATAGTGCAAGGCAGAAATGGGACGAGGTGCAATTTAGGTACAATTCACAGTAGGTGTACGAGTTGTAGTGCAAATCCTTTATCAATAAATATAAAGTGTAAAGTGTGTTTGTGTGATCTAAAGTGTGGAGAGTGGGTGCTGCAGTGTGTTGTTTGTTTGAGTGCGTGTGGGTGTGTGTGCTGTGTGCATTTGATGGTTGTTGCATAGTGTTTATTGTTCGTTGCGAGGTGAAGTACCTTTCTACCGAGCAGCTGGTTGGACAAGGTGGACTTCCCTACGTTTGGGGCTCCGACGATGGCCACTTTTAAAACCCTGGGGTTCTCAGGCTCATCTGGGTGTTTCCCAAGCAGAGACAACTGTTCACCTGAAATGACGAAAAAGGACATGCAAATGATATGAATCACTAGGGATAAGAGTCAATGTTGTATATACGAAAATAGACACACGAGGAAACACAAGTGACTTTGTCAGGCTTGCGGCAGATTCATTATTGGACATAAATGTGCAGTAGTTTGGTATATAGAGATTGTTAAAGGAACACGCCAACATTATGGGAAATGGCTGCGCTTACTTACTGTCTTTGCCAGAGTCCGACAAAAAGATAGATACCAATTTCCTAGGATATCTTTCTACTGAACGCACAAAGAGGAAACTGGTATCATCTTGTCCGACTCTGGAGAAAGACAAGTGCATTTCCCACAACATTACATTTACATTTAGTAATTTAGCTGAACGCTTTTATCCAAAGAGACTTACAAGTTTTGTACGACAAGTCAGCAGGAAGGGTACAACTCTATCAGCTGAGTAACAATGTTCATCAAAGTGTTCAAACTTGAGTGCTGCAGTGTCGAGTGTATGTTAGTATATTATGTATGTATATACATTTATGTATATATATTATGTATGTTAGTTAGTATATATAATATGTTAGTATATAATCAATCAATTAGTATATTAGGAAGAGTGCATGAAAGTAGAGGATAGTAAGAAGATTAGTGTTGTTGTTGCCGTGTTCCTTTAACAAGCTCTATATACCAAACTACTGTGTCTTAACAGACATTTATTTCCAGGAATGAATCTGCCACAAGCTAGACGGCTGTTAAGAGGCGGTCGTTTCATTACCACTGTCGTGGGGAACGGAGGCTGAGCACGAGCTGTCATCTGCCTCCACCGCTCTGCTGCCCCTCAGTCTGTTCAGGAAGGCGTCCGATGTAATGAAACAGGCGGGAGTGAAGCTGACCCCGTGTCTGCTGCGGGCTGCGACAGCACCACCCTCTGGAGAAACACAGTACTTTACTTTACTTTATTTATAGACAATGTGCATTTATTACATTAATCATTGTCACATGAAAACATGAAATACAAACAGTGCAAGACTTCAAAATATAATTACATACACGTAAAATGCCACACACAACATGCACAGGACACACAGCATAAACAGTGCAAGATTTCAAAATACATACACGTAGAAATGCAACATGCACACATACAAGACATACATGACATACTGGTAGTACTGTTACATTTGTGACATATACGATATGCAAATATACAGTACTGTTACCCAGAGATCCTAACAGAAAATATATACATATGATGGGGAGGAGACTGTACATTAGGAGGGGGTGGGTGGGTGGGAGAGAAATATACATACGGTGGGGAGAAAATATATACATGTATGATGGGGAGGAGACTGTACATTAGGAGGGGGTGGGTGGGAGAGAAATATACATACGGTGGGAAGAAAATATATACATATGGTGGGGAGGAGACTGTACATTAGGAGGGGGTGGGGGGGGGTTGAACATTTACGGTGGCCAGTTTCGAATTGCAGCCTCCCGTAGGTGCTTTTTAAGAGCGGTTTTGAATGTGGGTAGGGATTCACATTCCTTTACAGCTTTGGGTAGGGCGTTCCACATTGATGTGGCATAATTGCTAAATGTGTTTTGTCCCTTGTTTGAGCCGAATCTGGGTTTAACATGATTTGTGGAGCTCCCTCTGGTGTTGTGGTCGTGGTATTCACTGACCTTTGGGAAGTATTTTGACATGTACATGGGTACCTTGGTCGTGTAGTGTATCTTGTAGACCAGGCCCATTGCAAGTTGCTGTACTCTGTCGTCTACTCTAAGCCATCCTAGGTTGTCAAAGTGGGCAGGGGTGAGGTGGGTTCTAGGAGTAAGGTCAAGTAGAAGTCTGACCAGTTTGTTTTGAGATGTTTGTAATCTTGTTTTTAGCGCCTTTGAGGTGCTTTGGTACCATGAGGTGCAAGCATAGTCGTAGTACCCTTGAATGAGTGCTCCTGCCAGAGTCTTCGGTGTATTCTTGTTTAAGATCCGGTACAGGAATCTAGTTCGTTGGTTGACTTTTTTGATTACATTGGATGCCATTTTGTCACAGGAGGTGGTGGTAACTAGTTGGTTTTGAAAGTCAGGACCAATGCAATGAGATTTTCAAATTGACAAAATCAATCAAGAACAACGTGATCGTGGTGCATCATGTCACGGTTTTGAGAATCACAATAGGCCAATACAATAAAACAACAGGTCTACATCTCAGCTGTCATCAGGAGGACAGGTAGGTAACTAGCTGCTGATAGTGAAAATAATAACTGACCCCTTCTGAGAAACGGCGACGTGCTTTCATGTCGTGCAGAATTCACGATCAACACTTTGGAGACGTGGGTCGATGATTTTCTGATTATCCAGTTGCACACGCGGAAAGCCATGGTTGACTTTCTTTCATGAATGCTGTGACACACGCTTGTTTATTTTTCACATCGCCAACACGGCGCAGACATATTGGTATCAGACCAAAGAGATACTTCTTTCACCAACAAGAGCGTCTGCGGTGAGACATTTGGTCGAAGCTCGGGCTATACTGCCCTCTAGTGGTCAATAAGGAAATCGCTCCATTTCAATAGTCTCTGCATGTGTGCAGTACAAGGTGGAGTTATTTCCACCCCATTTGAGGTTCCTTTGCCAGCCAGTAGCACTACTAAGTTCATCTCATCATAATGCACCGTCCGTGATGACTCATAACAGGTAACATGGATAGCATCATAGCAAAGTAAATGTTCTATGTCCTACCCAACCTCCTCCAATGTACAGTTTCTACGTCAAATGTATATACTCTCTTTTCTAGACTATTTTTGTATCACAAACAGTACTGCAAATCTGGTATGTCATAAATGTATAGATGTAGCAGTACTGTCTATCTGTATGTCGTGTATGTCATGGTATGATGAATTGAAAATGGGGGACCCTGATGTAAACAAGACGAAAGTCTTTCTCTGGTCTGACTCTGCATCCCCTTAACAATTGTATGCATTGAGCTGTACTGTACTGTACCCATTCTGCAATCTGTTAAGTTTTCAATCAATCAATCAATATGGCTATAGTGATGTTTTCCAGATAACTTCATGAATATGTGTTCGGCCAATCCTTAAAACTATAAATCAAGCTGCACACTGCAGATTTCTACTTACATCCCAGTAGGCTGCACAGAATACAAGCTCATCCCAGAGGGAACCTGAATCACAGTTGGGAACATGTTGATGCATATCTATGGCACCTGTGCTTAAGGCAACATACTGTCGGTACAGTCTGAGAAAGAAAGAAACCATATCGGATGTCATACTCAAAATGGTATCCTCATTCATCACAAATAATTCACTGTGACAAGTTGATAGAAAAAACAATTGAATAACCAAAGTCTACAAGGTTAATAATTGGACTAAGAGGACAGAATTTAGTTTATTGATTGATTACTGTTACATGTTGTTTTCACCCTCCGCGGTAGTATACCAGGAGGGAACAGATGTTTCCCTGTAGTCCATCAAACATGCCGGCTGCCTGTTGGTCCCTCCAGGCTTTGCTTCAGGGCGGAACAAACACCTCCACTATAGGGAATATGATGAAGGAGATCAGGTAGCTCACAATCTGTCATCATCTAAATCTGAAAAACACTGCAGCAAAGGAACGGCAACAAAACAGAGCTTTTAGCAGAGACACTTACCGCTGGATTCCAATTGAACTAGAACACCAAAGGATATTTGAGGATCACTTATGGTTGACCCCCCCCCCGCCTCTCTCTCTCTCTCTCCCTCCCACACACACACACAAAAACGCATGCACACACACACACTTACACACGCATGCATGCATACACACACACACACACGCACGCACGCACGCACGCACACACACACACACACACACACACACACACACACACACACACACACACACACACACACACACACACACACACACACACACACACACACACACACACACACACACACACACACACTCAAATTCATTCAAGGCCTTTGCTCCCTCAGGGCTTTTCTCACACGGTGGTTGTACGTGGAAGTGCATCAGAGTTTCTCTATGACTGCATTAACTTTGGCCTTCAGAAAGAGCTCCTCTCTCTCTCTCTCTCTCTCTCTCTCTCTCTCTCTCTCTCTCTCTCTCTCTCTCTCTCTCTCTCTCTCTCTCTCTCTGCAGACCATTTCATCATATACACTCTCTAGCCCACTTTGTCATTTGAAGTGCACTTGCCAATGGAACTTAGTATTGGTGTGATGATGGAGAACCTCTCCGCCTTTGCAGTTCAGTTCTATTGATTCTATTATGAACCTCGCGTGATTTCAATTGAACACCTTTGTCGTGAAAACACGGAGACAAAACAGAGATAGAAATCCCTCCCTTAACCCTTTCACTGCCACACTACCAAAGGGTTAACCCTTCCACTGCGACAATACAAAAGGTTAACCCTTTCACTGCCACACGACAAAGGGTTAACCCTTTCACAACCACACTACAGAAGGTTAACCCTTTCACTACCACACTACAGACGTCTGTATTGTGGTAGTGAAAGTGTTAACCTTCTGTAGTGTGGTAGTGAAAGGGTTAACCTTCTGTAGTCTGGTAGTGAAAGGTTAACCGTCTGTAGTGTGGTAGTGAAAGGTTATCCTTCTGTAGTGTGGTAGTGAAAGGTTAACAGTCTGTAGTGTGGTAGTGAAAGGGTTAACCTGCTGTAGTGTGGTAGTGAAAGGTTAACCGTCTGTAGTGTGGTAGTGAAAGGGTTAACCTGCTGTAGTGTGGTAGTGAAAGGGTTAACCATCTGTAGTGTGGTAGTGAAAGGGTTAACCTGCTGTAGTGTGGTAGTGAAAGGGTTAACCTTCTGTAGTGTGGTAGTGAAAGGGTTAACCTGCTGTAGTGTGGTAGTGAAAGGGTTAAGCTGCTGTAGTGTGGTAGTGAAAGGGTTAACCTGCTGTAGTGTGGTAGTGAAAGGGTTAACCTTCTGTAGTGTGGTAGTGAAAGGGTTAACCTGCTGTAGTGTGGTAGTGAAAGGGTTAAGCTGCTGTAGTGTGGTAGTGAAAGGGTTAACCTTCTGTAGTGTGGTACATTTACATTTAGTCATTTAGCTGACGCTTTTATCCAAAGCGACTTACAAGTTCTGTACGACAAGCCATCAGGAAGGGCACAACTCTATCAGCTGAGTAACAATGTTCATCAAAGTGTTGCGTGTTACAGTGTAGGTTAGTTTATTAGGACAAGTGCATGACAGTATGGTTAGTTAGGGTTAGATACATTTTTTTTTCTTTTTTTTAATTCAGATAATGGTTGAAGAAGTGCGTCTTTAGTCGACGGCGAAAGATTGGACGGGTTTCGGCTGTCCTAACTGGGGTGGGTAGTTAATTCCACCATTGTGGGGCAAGGACTGACAATAGGCGACTTCTCTTTGATGACCCTCCCGGAGCTTGGATAGGAGTAGGTCTGAGGCGGCCAGAAGAAGCAGAGCGTAGGGTCTTGAGGGTGTGTAGTTAGAGACCATTGACCGGAGGTAGGCGGGAGCAGTTCCCTTTGCCGCACGGTATGCTAGGTCGAGGGCCTTGAAGCGGATTCGTGCAGCAATGGGGAGCCAGTGCAGGTCCCTAAGAAGTGGGGTGACATGGGCCGACTTCGGTAGGTTTGAGATCAGGCGGGCCGCTGCGTTCTGAATGAGTTGAAGAGGCTTAGTGGCAGTGGCCGGGAGGCCAGCGAGCAGTGCGTTGCAGTAGTCGAGGCGGGAGATGACTGTTGATTGGACGAGGAGTTGGGTGGATTCTTTTGTCAGGAAGGGGCGGATCCTTCTGACGTTGCTCAGGAGGAATCGGCAGGTTCTGGTTGTCGCTGCGATGTGAGCAGAGAAGTTCAACTGGTCGTCGAGGACAACACCAAGGTTCTTGGCGGTCGGGGACGCGGTCACAGCTGCATTCTCGACTGTGATGGAAAGGTCGGTCAGGGGGGAGGATTTGGCCGGCAGGTGGAGCAATTCTGTTTTGCTTAGGTTCAGTTTGAGGTGGTTGGTCGTCATCCAGGCGGAGATGTCGGACAGACAGGCCGAGATCCGCTCAGAGACGTGGATATCTGAGGGAGGGAAGGAGAGGAAGAGTTGAGTATCGTCGGCATAACAGTGGTAGGAGAAGCCATGAGACGTGATAATGTTACCCAGTGATTTAGTGGGGGCGGGTGGCCGACAGGGTCCCTCTCCATGACACTTGGTAGGAGCGGTCATTGAGGTATGATGACAACCATGTCAGCGCAGAGCCAGCCACTCCCATTCCTGCGAGGGCCGCGAGGAGGATCTGGTGGTTGACTGTGTCGAAGGCTGCAGATAGATCTAGGAGAATCAGGACAGAGGAGAGGCCTTTCGCTTTTGCTAAGTGAAGTGCCTCTGTGACCGCAATGAGGGCTGTCTCTGTGGAGTGACCAGTTTTGAAGCCTGACTGATTAGGGTCTAGGAGGTCATTCTGTAAGAGATAAGCAGTAAGTTGGTTGGATACAGCACGTTCAAGTGTTTTAGAAAGGAAGGAGAGAAGAGAGACAGGACGGTAGTTGCCTATGACGGTAGGGTTCAGGGATGGTTTTTTTATGAGGGGCGTGACTGAAGGGGTTAACCTGCTGTAGTGTGGTAGTGAAAGGGTTAACCTGCTGTAGCATGGTAGTGAAAGGGTTAACCTTCTGTAGTGTGGTAGTGAAAGAGTTAACCTGCTGTAGTGTGGTAGTGAAAGGGTTAACCTTCTGTAGTGTGGTAGTGAAAGGGTTAACACGGTGCTTGTCCAGGCAGCAGAAGTGCCCTGAAGGAGAGGAAAGGATCGTGTGAACGGAAGGTTGCCGGTTCGAATCCCTCGAAGGGCTGGGCAGAGCTTGGCGTGGGAGGGGAGGAGTAACACTTCAGTGTAGTGATTAGGATGAGTAGGTGGGTAACTATGTAGAGACAGAGGTGGCTGGGCTCTGTACTTTAGTACTGCTTTTTCCTCTCAACTAGCATCGAGACGCCCTTGAGCAAGGATGGAGCTTCTCAGTGGCCAACAGAAGCAGATACATTTTATACACTGTAGTGTAGTCTATCAAGACTTTAACCCTTTCACTACCACACTACATAAGGTTAATCATTTCACTACCACACTACAGATGGTAACCCTTTGCCGTGTGGCAGTGAAAAGGGTTAACCTTCTGTATTGTCGCAGTGAAAGGGTTAACCCTTTGGTAGTGTGGTAGTGAAAGGGTTAAATGTAAATAATAATAAAAAAAAAATTGGTGACATGTGCGAAGACACAGTGCATCCTGATGTCTCAGATGATGACGGAATCAAATACAACAAACACAGTATCTTGAGCTTGAGCTCATTGATTGAGAGTAAGCCAAAACATGGTGAGATTATACTGTTCTTTATGGTTGGGGACCCACTATGACACTCTGACGGTCCCTTCTGGGGTCCACACACCCCACTTTGAGAACCACGACCATGTCAGGCCTTGAGCATCAGACTGCTTTCAAAAGAGAAGATTTAGCCCCCGAAACAACCTCTCCGGTGTAGGTCACATTGATGCTCTGATTGTAGAATCTTTCTCTCAGTGGGGGTATAGAGAGGGGAAAAAAGTTGTATTCACCCTAGGCTCGCAATCAATAGAACTTGTCTGTGAAGTGGATCAATAACACCTCCCTTTTGAAATCATCAATCACGCCAGTGGTGAATTTAAAAAGCGTAATTAGGAACAGCGCTCTTAAACATCCTGTATTGACATCTTCTTTGGTATGGAGAAAGACACCATTATGCACCATTAACTCTGTAGTATTGCCTGATGGAGCAAGCTGCTGTTACTTCCCCACCTGCTGAAAGCTGTATGTGTGTGATTGGGCTTTCAGACGGAGCACTTCCCCCTTTCACTGGGTGGCGGTGCGCAAAGGGAGGCTTGCTGGCCTCATTTGGCTGCATGGGTTTTTGTAATAGATCTAGGACTGGAACCAAGGCTTGGAACACACTAGCTACGAAGCAATGCTTCTTGAGGCTTTATCTTAGAAATGCTTATTTATGGGACTGTGTATTATTTCCTAATGATCAAAGTGTGCTCTTTATACCGCTACCTTTATACATGGACTTTTCTGTTTCTATATTGTTTTTTTTTGTATTATGTATTGTACCATTCATTCATTCATTCATTCACCTCTCAACGGCATTGTAAATGAGAGCTTGCTCTCAATGATCTTTTGAGATTAAATAAAGATTGAATGAATACATTTATAGTTATACATGCTATTACATGGCTATAGAAACGCATCCTCCAGCATTCTCTCAACCTGCTGCTACCATCTCTCTTTCTGTCTGTCTTTCTCAACCAGCCATAAAATTATATCAATACTGTGTAGAGAGGGCAGGTGGGCAGTTGTAATGGGGTAATTTATTTGAGCTGTCACTGAAATGTAAGTCTGTGATTAGGGAGCTGTACACATCAGACTGCACAATTGAACCTTTCATCAAATCACATAGCGTGTGACACTATCGACCACGGCTTCTTCTAAAAGGATTTCATCTACACCGTACAGTATGTGGTCCGTAACACAATACTGTGATAAAGAAAATAATGCAGTGTAATACAAGAAAGATATCCCCCCCTCGACAGTAAATAACGCCATACACATGAAGGACGTGCACATGTACGAATAATAAGATATGTTTTTGAAAATAACACATATTTCTACAAAGATGCCTACGCAAACATGAACATCAGTACAGACAGACAGACAGACAGACAGACAGACAGACAGACAGACAGACAGACAGACAGACAGACAGACAGACAGACAGACAGACAGACAGACAGACAGACAGACAGACAGACAGACAGACAGACAGACAGACAGACAGACAGACAGACAGACAGAGCTGCAGGTACCTAACCAGTACCATGGGTAAAATTCAAAGCTAAGAATTCAGAGCACTGGCATGTGGGATGACAGATTTCTTAAATATGTTTTTGGGGGCTAGGGGAACCAGGTGGAAAGGAGCTTGTCAAAGGATCAGACAATATTTGCCGGGCCCAGGTTTCCATACCAGGTTGAGATTTCAAAAGTTATAACACTTTCAACAAGACTTTTGTATACCAGCTCTAAAGTATCCCTACTCACAGCAAAACTATTCAACTTTCTTAGAAGATACAAACGTTGCATAGCCTTCTTGAAGATGTATTCTGTTTTAGCCGTGACGCTCATAGTGTTATTCAGTGCAAAACGATCTAATACTATATATACTATATGTACTGTATGTACTATATATACTGTATGTACTGTATATACTGTATGTACTATATGTACTATATGTACTGTATGTACTATATATACTGTATGTACTGTATATACTATATGTACTGTATGTACTATATATACTGTATGTACTATATGTACTATATGTACTGTATGTACTGTATATACTATATGTACTGTATATACTATATGTACTGTATGTACTATATATACTGTATGTACTATATGTACTATATGTACTGTATGTACTGTATATCAAGTCAAGTCAAGTCAAGAGTTTTAATTGTCACGGCATACAGGTATACAATGAAATGCGGGTGGTCTTGCCCGCAACGATGTGCAATACAGTGGTACATATAATAGAATCAAAAGAAGAAACAACATTGTGCAGTAACAGATAGCAGGTAACATGGAGTGACATCTCGGTATCTGTACATAGTTATTTACAGCGCATGTGTGACGTATATACTATATGTACTGTATATACTATATGTACTGTATGTACTATATGTACTATATGTACTGTATGTACTGTATATACTATATGTACTGTATATACTATATGTACTATATGTACTGTATGTACTGTATATACTATATGCACTGTATATATAATATATATACTATATGTACTATATGTACTGTATATACTATATGTACTGTATGTACTATATGTACTATATATACTGTATGTACTGTATATACTGTATGTACTATATATACTGTATGTACTATATATACTGTATGCACTGTATGTACTATATATACTGTGTGTACCGTATATACTGTATGTACTATATATACTATATGTACTGTATGTACTGTATGCACTGTATATACTATGTGTACTGTATGCACTGTATATACTGTATATACTGTATATAATATATGTACTGTGTGGACTATATGTACTGTATATAATATATGTACTGTATGTACTGTATATACTGTATGTACTATATATACTATATGTACTGTATGTACTGTATATACTGTATGCACTATATGTACTATATGCACTGTATGTACTGTATATACTGTATATAATATATGTACTGTATGTACTATATGTACTGTATACAATATATGTACTGTATGTACTGTATGTACTATATATACTGTATATAATATATGTACTGTATGTACTGTTTATACTGTATGTACTATATATACTGTATGTACTATATGTACTATATATATTGTATATAATATATGTACTGTATGTACTGTATATACTGTATGTACTATATATACTGTATGTACTATATGTACTATATGTACTGTATGTACTGTATGTACTATATGTACTGTATGTACTGTATGTACTATATATACTGTATGTACTATATATACTGTATATAATATATGTACTGTATGTACTGTTTATACTGTATGTACTATATATACTGTATGTACTATATGTACTATATATATATTGTATATAATATATGTACTGTATGTACTGTATATACTGTATGTACTATATATACTGTATGTACTATATGTACTATATGTACTGTATGTACTGTATGTACTATATGTACTGTATGTACTATATGTACTATATGTACTATATGTACTGTATATACTGTATGTACTATATATACTGTATGTACTATATGTACTATATGTACTGTATGTACTGTATGTACTATATGTACTATATGTACTATATGTACTGTATGTACTGTATATACTATATGTACTATACATACTGCATATACTATATGTACTATATATACAGTTACTTTGATTACATTTTGCTTAAGTAAAAGTTACAGTGTCGTTTTGTAATTGTGGGGAGAGGTGGTAGAGAGGTGGTTAACATGATTTTTTTAAGGTTTAGATACTCTAAGAGTTAACATTGTAAATTGTATATTGCATAGTAGTGTATATAAGAACCAGTTTCTCAGGAACCTAGCATGTCTTTTTTTTTACCATGAATATCTTGTGTCTTATCTATTTAATTTTTTTGATGCCTATTTCATTCTATTTTATTATTGTATTTTGCACAATCAATGCGGGCAAGACCACCCGCATTTCACTGTATGCCCTGGTATGTATGTGACAAATAAACCTCTTGATTCTTGATTCTTAAAATCACAGATTTTGAAAACAATTACACAAAAATTACTCTTATGTAATAATTAGTTATTTTCTGATCTGAATTGTTATCTATAGGTGTGAAAACATCACATGTAGTCCTTGTCATTTGGCCAGAGCCTGGTGTGGTGTCTTCAGACTGACAGGCCTAAACAAGCCATTCAGAATGATGCCGAGCTACAATGACAACTAATTAGCTTGGAGCCAGGAACACTGAGAGTACCTAATGTACTGCCCAGGTTGTAATGTTCTGTTTTGCTATTGGGCGTGCATGGTGTAACCAGGCAGGGAAGGACATAATACATTTAAACTGGGGTGTTTTGCTACACCTGCAGCAATAACACACATGATCAATACAAGAGAAGAAAGAGGTGCTGGAAAACCAATTATTACAATTATATTTAGACTAGTTTCTTTAATAAATAATTAAAATTATATTTAGACTAGTTTCCTTGATAAATAATTTTAATTATATTTAGACTAGTTTATTTGATAAATAATTAAAATTAGATTTAGACCAGTTTGTTTGATGAATAATGAAATTTGATTTCAATTAGATTTAGACTAGTTTCTTTAACTCATTGACTGCCAGCTATTAGACGGGGCCCGTCGTAGCAATGGACACGCTACTATTCCCAAATCAAATCTATATAGGTATTATGTTTCATCATGAATGCATGAAGGGGGGGGTAGTTTTTTGATGCTTTGATCGTCACCAATGGCATATTTTGGCCATTGCACAGGCCAAGGTACAAGGTTTCAAAGGGTGCTCGATACCGCCGTCTAGTTGGATGCCGCCGGTATTGCACTTTGGTGATCTCAGACTCATTCCCTATGGCAGTGTTTCTCAAAGTGGGGGGCGCAGAGGCATGACAGGGGGGGCCTTGAGATTAAAAAAGAAAAAAAAAAGAAAAGAGAAGAAGAAAAAATGTATTACAGAAAATTATCACTAAAGTGCTATCTGTTGCAGCTGCACTGTTCTCCATATTTGGATAAGTTTGACCATTTCTCAAAATCTGAAAATCATTATTTAATAAAACAGAAAAGGATCACCAAGTTACTCTCGATAAAAAAAAACTTTACAGACAACATTGAGACAAAGCTTCCTGACACATCTCCATCCAAACTCTTGGAAGAACTCATTGAAATCTCATCTGATACCACAAGGAGAGCTAGTTTCAGAGTGTGGTGCTGAGTACCAAGTATCTCATGATGCAGCAGTTAACCCTTGTGTACCCCTGGTCATGAAAACTACTTTTTTGAGATATTTTGAGTATGTGTGTGAGCACAGCGGTGTCTGTGTTTATTATTATTTCATGAAATTGGGTAAATATCTTAATTTTACATATATGTTCATTGTCTCAAAAGCTTATAACATGAAACACTCTAGAAAAATAGTTACAGCATTTAGTGCCTTGTTTACCCCTGGTCATGTTTTAAACGGCATTTTTAACCATTTTTAAATATGCTCTCATTCGTTCAATTCTCGATATATTTACCAAACCTTTGCATAGTCCACAAGCTAAGAACCCTGTCTAGGTTAGGATGTGCTGTTACCGATGTAAAACACATGGTGGCGAAATCGCTCTACAGATAACTTTGCCACAATTCAAGGGAGCTGAGATAGGCTGTACCGGTAGGGCGGGCCATACTTTTATTTTTTTGGAAAATCAATCGAGTGGGGTGTCTAAAATATGTGTTTTTTTGTGGGGAATTCAAATATGGGATTATTTTTCTAATCGGATAACTCCTACCTACATTGTTTTGGATTTCAAAATGGCCGATTTGACCATTTTTCACCCCTTGGCCATACATGGATGCCAACATGAATCTGAAGGAAATCCTAACATGCAAGGTGTCTAAATGATGTGTTTCTTAATGGGGAATTCAAATATGAGTTCATTTTTGGGATAGGATAACTCTAACCTACATCATTTTGGATTTCAAAATGGCCGATTTTACCATTTTTCACCCCTTGGCCATACATGGATGCCAACATGTATCTGAAGGAAATCCTAACATGCAAGGTGTCTAAATGATGTGTTTCTTAATGGGGAATTCAAATATGAGGTAATTTTTGGGATAGGATAAATATAACCTGCATAATTTTGGATTTCAAAATGGCTGATTTTACCATTTGAACCCATTGGTATTGTATTACAAAATTGCAAAGATAAAAAATATATGGGAAATCATTTATAATGACAAAGCCATCAAATTTATTAACAAGTGAACTGTATATAACTGGATACAACTCCAAAGATCAATAATAATAATACTAACAATAATAAATTGTATTTGTAATGCACACAAACGCCTAAGTGCTAAATCTCGATCTCCTGACTTCTTGAACTTTGCCAGGTTCCAATATCTTGATTGGACTCATTCTTGGATGGCAAGATCTCCTACTGTACTGCTTTAGCCACCAACCTACAAACACAAACTTATAGTCAACGTCAGCCATAAATAGGTGAGCTCTTTCCAGAACTACTCAGCAGAAACCTCTGTAACCATTTTAACAAACGTCTCAATGTATTGAGAAAATCCATGGGGCTCCATCAATCCTCTATCTTCTTAAAACATTGGAAAGGCAGGGGATGGAAAAGAAGGCAGAGAAAAGGAGAAGGGGCAAAGAAGAAAGCTTTGCAGCAGCAGACAAGGTTGCCAGGAAGGATGTTGAGAGCTTCCTTACAGTCCCTGAAGTTGAGCTCATTCATGAAACTGACCCTGCAGCTTCAGCAAAGCTACGGAAAAATTATGATGAGATTCCAAACATCGCCCTTGCTAGTGTAAGGTATGGCATAGGTCTAAGGCCAACTGCAGCTATAGCAACTGCAGCTCTGATTGATGCAGGACTCATCTTAGAAGATGACACAAGTAAAGTGATTGATAAGAACAAGGTTAAGAGAGCACAAGAAAAGTTGATGCAAGAGCTGGGGGAAGAGTTTGAGGAGAAGTGCAGGGAGGAGGGGGGGGATCTCCTGTATCCTCTTAGATGGCCGGATTGACATGACCAATGTGATGATGGAAGCTGAGGGCAGTGACCAATCTTTTCCTGCAAAGATCAAGGAAGAACACTATAGTGTTGCTAGTGAGCCTGGCAGCAACTATCTGTTCCACTTTACACCAGAGAAAGCAACTAAAGAGGAGTCCCATGCAGAGAAGATTGCTAAGGTCCTGTTTGCCTGGCTGAAAGAGAGAGGTTCTGATAAGACCTTGTGGGTCATTGGAGGAGACTCGACCAATGTCAACACTGGAGTGAAGGCAGGTGTAATGCGGAAGCTGGAGCTGCACCTGGGGAGAAAGCTGGTCTGGTTGGTGTGCAACCTGCACACTGGTGAACTTCCACTGCGCCGTCTCATTGTTGAAGTTGATGGGGCTACTCTGTTAGACAACAAATTGTCTGGGCCAATAGGACAGCTCCTTGATTCTGTTACAGACTTGGAGATCAATCCTAACTTCACCAGGATCTTTCTTGGCCCTCCGCTGATCAAGCTGCCTGAGAAGATCATTCAAGATCTCTCAACTGATCAACACTATGGCTATAAGCTGGTCTGTGCAATCAGGGATGGAGTGCTTTCTGTAAGGCTGGCTCTGCTGGAGATTGGACCGGTAAACCACAGCCGCTGGCTCACCACAGCAAACAGACTCCTCAGGCTCTGGGTGTCAAAGCATCAACTTAAAAGAAAGAACCTGAATAATCTACAATGCATTGTGGAATTCATCATTGGAGTGTATTATCCATGTTGGTTCAACATGAAGGTCAAGCACTCCTGGATCGAAGGGCCTAGGCACATCCTGTTTCAGCTGGACTGCCTCAAGTCTCAGAGGAAGGAGGTGCTGGATGTTGTGATGCCAACTGTGAGAAGATCTGCTTGGTATGCCCACAGTGAAGCCATCCTCCAAACACTGCTGTGCTCTGAGAATCAAAAAGAGAGAATTGAGGGGGTGGAGAGAATCCTGGCCATCAGGGGAGAGGGGGATCCAGACACTCAGCTGGGAGACTCCTGTGTCAGGATCAGAAGAACACCTCACATCAATAGTGACGCTTCCAGCATTGGTGGCTTAATCAGCTGGTCAGAAGATTTGTCAGAGCCACCTCTCACCTGCTCCCTAAGCACCTCCGAGGTGAAGAACTTAATCAACACCCCCATGGAGGTTCTCGACTGGCCTTGCCACACACAAAGCATCGAGAGGGTTGTTAAAATGGTGACTGAGGCCTCTGCTAAGTACTTTTCACAAGAAAAAAGGGATGGAGGGATCAGGGCTCAGGAGACCAGCAGGAGGCTGATGTCCAAGAATGAATCCAAGCAGGACTTGTGCAACCTGATCAAATTTAAGAAGATAGAGGATTGATGGAGGCCCATGGATTTTCTCAATACATTGAGACGTTTGTTAAAATGGTTACAGAGGTTTCTGCTGAGTAGTTCTGGAAAGAGCTCACCTATTTATGGCTGACGTTGACTTTAAGTTTGTGTTTGTAGGTTGGTGGCTAAAGCAGTACAGTAGGAGATCTTGCCATCCAAGAATGAGTCCAATCAAGATATTGGAACCTGGCAAAGTTCAAGAAGTCAGGAGATCGAGATTTAGCACTTAGGTGTTTGTGTGCATTACAAATACAATTTGTTATTGTTAGTATTATTATTATTGATCTTTGGAGTTGTATCCAGTTATATACAGTTCACTTGTTAATAAATTTGATGGCTTTGTCATTATAAATGATTTCCCATATATTTTCTATCTTTGCAAATTTGTAATACAATACCAATGGGTTCAAATGGTAAAATCAGCCATTTTGAAATCCAAAATTATGCAGGTTATATTTATCCTATCCAAAAAATTACCTCATATTTGAATTCCCCATTAAGAAACACATCATTTAGACACCTTGCATGTTAGGATTTCCTTCAGATTCATGTTGGCATCCATGTATGGCCAAGGGGTGAAAAATGGTCAAATCTGCCATTTTGAAATCCAAAACAATGTAGGTAGGAGTTATCCGATTAGAAAAATAATCCCATATTTGAATTCCCCACAAGAAAACACATATTTTAGACACCCCACTCCATTGATTTTCCAAAAAAAAAAAAAGTATGGCCCGCCCTACCGGGCTGCCAGTGATTGAAACTCCGGAGACATGGTTTGGGGTGGTGGGGGGGGGGGGGGGGGGCGAGTGGATTTGCTGAGACAGAACCAGAGACGAACCGGACCGCGCAGTCGACAGCGCGCCACGCGCCAAAATACAAGCCCCCCATCGCCGGCGCGCGCCAACGAGGAAGTGTCCTGCACGGAGCAGGTCTGGTTCTCTTCCCAACAGCGAGGCGAGCCCAAGATTTCTGCCGCAGAACAACTTGGAACCGCCCGCACCACATTTGGGTCAGTTGAGCGCTTAGTAACGTTTCGCCTCAAAGCTGTTTCTGGCCGAACTAGTCATCGAATCTTTAATATTCTTTTTTATTCGTATTCAGAGGTATTTCGTCGAGATATTTCTAAATGTAATGTTTAAAAAAAAAAATTTAAATATGGTAAAAAACAACATTTATCCGTTTTTCTCGATGAAAAAAAACGTTGTAACGTTTCGCCTCAACGCCGTTTCTGGCCGAACTAGTCATAGAATCTTTAATATTGTTTTTGATTCGTATTCAGAGGTATTTCGTCGAGATATTTCTAAATGTAATGTTTAAAAAAAAATTCGAAATATGGTAAAAAACAACATTTATCCGTTTTTTCAATGAAAAAACACGTTGTATCAAACAAACACAGGTTTGAGTGGTTATAATTCATAAATATGAGTAATCTGTTGAGAGATATATTGAGATTATGCTATTACTGTTAATCATGGGTAAAACATTTAAAAAAAAAATAGTAAACAGTTAAAATTATATGGCTTTAAACATGAGCCATGATTTCATGACCAAGCCCAGGGTGTGTCAGCTTTCCCAGGGGTACACAAGGGTGTTGATACCATTCAGCACCACATATCTGTGTGAAGCTGGCTTTTCATCCATGACAGCTCTGAAAACAAAATATAGGGCCAAGTTGAGCCTTGAGGATGACATGCGTGTTGCCTTGTGAAAGACTGACAGCAATAAAGACTGTTTGCTTATTTCCTATGTTCGCTTTGTAAATTCCCAGTCACTGAGTGAAGATCTGCTGTTTTTCAAATATGTCAAAAACAGAGCGACAGCTGATGAGCTCTTCAAAATTATTGAGAGTTACCTGACAGAACATGGACTGAAATGGGAGAACTGTGTGGGCTTTTGCTCTGACGGTGCGCAGGTCATGGCAGGGAAAAGGAGGGGGCTACAGGCGCTCATCAAGGGGGTCTCGCCAAACGCGCAATGGACGCACTGTAAATTCACAGAGAGGCGCCAGCGTCAAGACAGCTTAGCCCTGAGCTGAATGAGGTTTTGACAGAAGTTATAAACGTGGTAAATTTCATCAAAATCCGACCCCTGAAAGCGCGCCTGTTCTCTGCGCTGTGTGAGGAGATGGGAGCTGACCATTCTGCAGTGCTGTTTGCGAGGGAAGGTGTTGTCAATTTGAAAGGTCACGATATTGGTGTTATTTCAATAAATTTAAACATGGCCCATTTCATGACTATTTTGTTGGGGCGAGGGGGGGGGGGGGGGGGCCCCAAGATATTTTGGTCCGCCAAAGGGGGGCCTGACAGAAAAAGTTTGAGAAGCACTGCCCTATGGTAACACCAAGGTCCCTGGATGAATAATGAATAAAAATATCGAATAACAGAATAAACGACCAAAACCCGAGATATCTCGGGTCTGGCAGCCAACGCATGTCGAGTTAACCCGACTTATCTCGGGTTTGGCTATTAAAGAGTTAATAAATAATTAAGTTAGATTTAAACTAGTTTCTATATAATTCAATTTGATTTAGATTAGTTTCTTTAAATAAAGGTAAAATAAATACATAAATAAACACATAAATAAACAACATTCGGTCTGTATCTTTAACTTAATAAATAATAAAATAATATTTAGACTGGTTTCTTTAATACATAATTAAATTAGATTTAAATTATATTTAGACTAGTTTCTTTAATAAATAATTTAATTAGATTCAGACTACTTTCTTTAATAAATAATTCAATTAGATTCAGACTAGTTTCTTTAATAAATACTTCAATTAGATTCAGACTAGTTTATTTAATAAATAATTGCTGTCACACGTTGCGAGCACTCGCAGCACTTTGTCTACAGCTTGGGGCTGCATTTTTCGCAGATCATGTAATACACTGTTCGAAAGTTGAATTTGCCGCCTTTCGAACACCACCTCACTCTACCAATTGTGTGCCTCGGTTCTCGAGTTACATGACCATATGTCAGGCGAGCGTCTTTTTACAGGCCGCATGTCAAATGATCACGTCTGCTGTATACACTCTAGAACTGACCAATCACAACTGATGGCGAAAATTGTTGGTCAGCGTTGTAGCCAACGAGCGTTTTCCAGCTACTACCTCTCAACTGGAACTTAAAAACAGGAATCTGGCAACCACTAAAGAGAAATGTGAGTACACACTACTTTTACTTCAGCATGTTCAAACCTCTGTTACTCTATTTCATTAGCACTAAAAGTGATTTTTCTTTTTATGCTTTAGTAACTTCAGAATGTTACCTTTCAAAAGAGACCAGGCTCATGCATGTGCTATACGTATAAAGTATAAAGATAAGCTTTGCAAAAAAAGTATGCAGTCCTGAAAAACAAAAACAAAAATGGCCACTTTGGGATGGTTAAGAGGCCCCTCAAGTGTCTCTTGGCTCTCGCCCGGGACAACATTTTAAATAATAACATCCTTGTTTTCGGCTACTGGCTTATTTTACACTTTATTTGATAGAGGCTGAGCCCTTTATGGTATTTTCTTGTGTTCCTTTGGAACTGTCCTTTGCACATAAACTCCCTTGGTGGAGGTTTATTGTTTTATGTTTTCAATATAAACTCTGTTTTTAGGAGTTGCCTTTGTGGCTTATTTATTTTTCTACAATACCTCTTTAATGAGTGTCGTCTTGTTTTTTGGACTTTACTTATTTTCTTAAATACTCACTTTGAGGCTTCCACCTGTAAAGGTTGTTTTTTGTTGGTTATTTTTCTCCTTCTCCTTAATGTCTGCATAAGCAGTTTAGTGGTTATTCATACACGGATAACTTAGAGAGTCCCTATTATCTGACCCACACACAGCAGCCCTTACACTCAGACCTCCTTCGACATGCTCTGTCCCCTTGCTGAGAAGCCTGCTCACCGTGCCACACCCAGCCCATGGCTGTTGGGTGCAGGGAGAGAAGAAAGACAGACCCGTCCCTGACTGAGAACGGCTGAGAGGAAGTATAAAAAGACACACCTCACCGGTGACATCACTACCTATCATAACCTCTTGTTGACATTCTGCCAAAGCTTCTTTCTTTCACCATCAGATCGAGGCCTTGGCTGCACGCCACCATGTCCTCCCTCCTCACTCCCCCCCCAATACAGTAAGAATAAATATATATATACGGTATATGGGTTATATACAGGTGTATAGGTATATAGAAGGATTATTTGCAGGAATATACAGCACTGTTGTGTATGTGTTACGACCCCTGTGAGTCTAAGGGTAAAGGGCTGTAACATAGCAGTTGGTTGACAGAAAAGATGGACCACGTTTGTAAACAACAATGATATTTATTGATAGATGCAAAGGAAGCACATGTAGCTCAAGGGTGAGCCCAGGCCAAAACAACAAACAGACACCACTATACTCCAAATAAACCCAATCTAATCTATGGTAAAAGAAATTACATTACCTAAACTACTCTTACCTAACCGAAACAGGAGAAAACAATATCCAAAGGAAATGGCAGCTCACCCCATCTGTGCTTCCTGAGAAAGAGAGAAAAACACATTAATGATACATAAAACAAAGGCAGAATATATACAAAAACAAACTATAACTAGCAATGCTCTCTCTGTGGCCATACACACACAAGGCAATTTCCACTAAGCACAAAGGCCAATAAACGAAATGCAATATTGTCAAAGTCAAGGTTACAAAATCACACTAGGCCTAGCCTCATGCCAGAGAGAGAGAGTGACTGAAGTGAGAAGCCATGTTTTAACAGGTGTGTGGTGATCCATGATTGGGTGGTGTTGATTGAGTGTTGGAGTCTGGAAAACCATCCACCAATCGGTGCTGTGCTGGGTAATGGAAGGGCAGGCCTGGCAGGGACCAATGGTGGAGGGAACAATGGCTGGAGGGAGGAAAGAAAAATGGAGAACACACACACATGGAGACACACACTGGGGAATATATACATTGGGATGTAACAGCATGCTATCCAGGGATGTGCACAGGACTTTAGAGGGGCAGGTGCTCAAAGGCTGAAAAGGGCACTATACCTGTGTGTGTTTTAACCGAGCGTGCGTAGCGCACAAGCCCGATTTTTAAGGGCCCTTTTCGGGCGGGGGGGGGGCCCCTTTTTAATCTTTTTGGGGGTTTTTGGTGATCAAATATTGAATATTGAACTATAATAATCAGTACAGGAGCTCACTTATCCTTGAAAGACACTTTTATCACTGACTTAAAAGGCCCATACATCTCCATAAATGTTCAGGGGGGAGGGAATAAGTGCTTACCCTACAGACCCCAAGAAGTGCTGTATATTCTGTATTGTTTAATATAAATGCATTTTTCATTCCAATCCCGATTTGTATTTGAGATTCCCAAATCCCATCGGACTTGACTTCTTCGTGTCCCTCAGTGAGTGTAATACCAGCATTCAACTGTATGCGCCACAGCGGCATCATCATCATCATCACAACCCACGCTATGCATAAAATATATAGGTCCGCGGAGAGGCACGCTGAGGAGGTTGTGCAAACTGCAATGGAATATGGGGCATCTCTCTCTCTTTACCTAATATTTTTATTCTATCCTGACATTTTTCTGTTGGAAGGGCAGTCTATATGCGTAACGAATTTTGTATTATTATTTTTTTTATAAAAAAATGGCACTTTTTTTATGAGGCTCAAAAAGGCAGGTGCTCAACCACCGCTTGGGCTCTATGTGTGCACGTGCCTGTCTGTACACCAGTCGATCAGCTCACCAACGTGTCTAGAATAGTAGTATTATTATTATACCTCTTCACTCAGCTTCCCCTGTAGGGTCGGCTGTTATTGTTTTCTTCTCTTACTTTTACAGCGGCGTACCTTTTAATTTGGAATAGTGTACTGTCTGTAGCCCACTATCTTTTTGGCGAGAAAACTTGAAACAAATTCTTGAGCCTTGAGCCCATAACGATAAGTTATGTATATAACCTAGTTATATGAGTACTGGCTGAGCGTCTCGCTCTTTGCAATATTGAGATATACCTCATCTCCAGTACCTACTGTACTACATGAACGAAAACAAAGCACCCATGCACTTGACCAGGCCCCGCCCCAGTGACCTCCTATAAGTCACCAGGCGTGGTCATACTCGCCCTTCCTCAGGAAAAGTTTTCCACCAGGAAAAAAAACCCTCAAGGGACCTCAGGGCGCGCTAAGAGCGAGACGCTCAGCCAGTACTCATATAACTAGGTTATATACTCGTACTGGCAATCGCTTCTCGCTCTTCGCCATATTGAGATATGGGGCAGAGCAGACGCGAGGCCCGACAAATGTACCCCCTGAGGACCCGCAAGCCCTACCACCAGGGGGGAGGGGAGTCCCGTCACCCCCCCTTCCTAGTGAAGAGGGGGCGGCAGTCAACTCCACCCAAGTGCGAAAAAGAGGGAACTAGAGACCCCCAAAACGCACAGCACAGGCGGGACCACGTGTGACACATCACCTCGTGGCACACACCCACACATTCCTGCTAACCCACCGAAGGGCGGGACGCAGGGGAGGTCCCAGACCTCAGAACCGCCTGGGAGACAGAACCCCCAGTCATGTCCATGAGGTAAAACCTAACGAAGGGACCCGGGGAGGACCAGGAGGCCGCAGCACAGATGTCCTCCACCGAGGCCCCCCCTAACAAGGCGGCAGAGTCCGCCACTCCACGAGTGGGGGGGGGCCAGCCCAGCCAACGTGTAGCAAAGGGCAATGCCCTCACACAACCAATGTGACAGGTGCTGTTTCGACAGTGCCTTACCAGCACGAGAGCCACCGTAACAAACAAAGAGCAGATCGGTAGCCCTGAGGTCCTGAGTCCGGCTGAGGTAAACCCCCAAAGCCCGGACACGACAGGTGAAGGCTCGCCTCTAACTCACCAGCGTGAGGAGGCGGATGAAACGCCTGAACCACAATATCCCTGGAGCAAAAAGAGCTCCGGATATTTTTTGGCACGAAGACTGGATTAGGCCTCAGAGTCGCACCGCTATTGACACAAATAGACAAGCACTCAGGCCGCACCGAGAGAGCACAGAGCTCACCCACACGCTTAGCGGAGGCGATGGCCAGCAGGAATGCAGTCTTGAAGACAGCTGTTCCAAAGACGCCTGCTCAAGAGGCTCAAACGGGGCCTCGGACAACCGCCCGAGGACCAGTTGGAAGTCCCAACTCGGAGACAGAGAACGTTCCACCGGCTTAAGGCGCCGAGCGCCAAGCAGGAAACGCTTCACAAGAGGGTGGCTGAACAACGTAACGCCCTCAAAACCCCTCATGACAAGAGGATATAGCCGCGGCATATACCCTCATTGTCAAAGCCGACAGTCTATCCAAAATAGACTGACGGAAGGAAAAGGACAGCGTCCAGGGGGCAGGACACCGGTTCCCAGCCCCCCACCTTACACCACTCTTGGAAAATACGCCACCTACCCGCGTAACCCGCGATAGTGGAGGGAGCATGCACGTTCCGGATGGTGTCGACCACAGAAGGGTCCATCCTCTCCAGACTCACCCTCTCACCAGCCAAACCATCAGAGGCTGGCCCAGCACAGGGAACTGACACAGAGACCCGTGCGCCTGAGAGAGGGCCCGCGACGACCAAGGAACAGGCCACGGCGGGGCTAACAAGAGCTGGATCAGGACCGGGAACCACACAGTTGTGCCCCAGTCCGACGCGAACAGGACTAAGGTCCTGTGCTCCCGACGTATCAGCACCAACAACTGACCTATCAGATGTATGGGGGAAAAGAATCCCAGGCGGCCACGGCATCGGTCCCAGACCTGCCCGACTATGTCCGGACGTAATCCCCACTCGTCAGGGTGAGAACCGCCCCACGACATCACACCTGTACCCACATTCACCCTGCCGGGGATGTGGAGAGCCCTCAGGCTGCGCAGATGGAGAACGCCCATAGCCAGCCGACCGCCGCCCGGTGCAGACGGGGGGAGCGTACTCCTCCCTGTCTGTCGATATACGACGCTGACGTCGTATTGTCCGTCCTGATCAAAACACCGTTTGAGGACCAGAAGGACCGCCTTCAATACCAACACATTGAACGTAGCGCAGACCGGGCAGCATGGTCGTACCAGCTGCCCCCTACTGCGTTGACCCGACGCGTCCCCAATGAGGGAGGCGTCGGTGAAAACCGTGACGTGCGACAGCCTACTGCCCATGGGGACCCCCCTGGTGAGGGCCCCAGGCCCTCCCCAGAGGGCGAGGTCCCCCAGTACTGACACGGGAACCTTAGCCGCTTCCACTTGCCTCTCACCGGGTCTATTTCCATACTGGAAAACCACCTCCGTATCCTCCTCATGAGGTGAAGAGGAGGCCAAGAGGGACCACGGAATGAGCAGATGCCATCATACCGAGCAGGCGCATCACGGACAGCTCTGTAACCGTCCTAGGACGGAACCTCCCAAGCATGTCGATAACATGCTCTGAGAAGGATGCCCATAGTACTCCAACTCCACCCATTGACTGGGAAGAGGAGTACTCTACTTCCAGTCTACAGCAAACCCCAGGCTGGTGAGGAATTCCACCACCTGCCTGGTATGAGACCTGACGATCCACCTTGACCGCCAAGGACCAGAACGTCGTCAGGGCAGAATACACTTCGTAACCCCTGACGACGCAGAGGCCCCAGTGCGGCCTCCACGCACTTGGTGAAGATGCGGGGAGCCAGAGAAAAGCCGAACGGCAGCCTCTGGTACTCATACGCTAAACCCTGCAAAGGAAGCGTAGGTAAGCCCTAGGATGGAAGATCGGGGATGCGAATACGCATCATACAGGTCTATGGAGGAGAACCAGGCCCCCACCTGACAGTGTTCAACAGGTAGGAGACGGTCCAAAATGCTGAACCTTCCCATGGGACAGGTCCAGCATGGGTCTGACACCCCCCCCCTCCCGATTTCTCGGGCACCAGAGAATACCGGGAGGAAAACGCCACAACGATGGCTTGCTTCGCCCACAGAGATTGGATCTCGTTGACCAGAGCTGTCACTGCTGGTGACCCTGACAATAGGGTCTGTACCAAACCTGAAAACGGGTGGGGTTGTGTAAATACAAGTCCCCGCCTCAGCGTTCTCTACATCCACCTCGACATATGGTACTGCTGTAGTCATATGTGATGATACCCATTTGGCGCTGGTCCGCTAGGAACTGATAGGCGGCCCGGTCCCACCCGCTGTGCGTAGCCAACCCTGGACCCTGACACTACCCACGAGGCAATCGCACCCAAGGGGGGACCCCGACAGAAAGGGCCGGTTTGATACGGGGGAAGCTGACATCATACTAGGTGACAAAAGCTCCCCCACTGAACACCCCTCCAGAACATGCTGAGGAGTTGTTCTGCAGCTGGACATGTAAGGTGTGAGGCCCCCATGGGTTCCTACACACCGTAGCCCTGCAGTGATATTACTACCACCCAAATCATTACTACCGCGCCTGCCAGACCACTGCCGATCTTGCGGGAGTGGGAGGCACCAACGTGACACCCGGCCTGGCGAAGGCGAGGTCGGGGAAGCCTGCACTGTTTGCCTCAAAAGGTCTCGAGCCCCCCTGCTGACAACTCTTGTAGTTGACAGACGTAACACCAGGGAGCCGCTTGACAGCACAACATTCTCACGGACAGACCCAGTCTCAGCCATCAACTGGGTGTCAGCCCCTGTCCCCATGAGAAGCGAACATGGGGCCGCCTGCGCTTCATTGAAGACACGCGGCCCGCAGCCAAAGGAAACAAATCAGAGCCCCTTTTCCGCTGGTGTTGGGGGAGGGAGTGACCGGAGAGCGGGCTGCACACAGCCGGACGACGAAGTTTTTTTAGGGCATGCTCATCCAATGTAGCCGATCCCTTGGCCTCCAAGGCTGTCGGCCTTGTGGACACCTGTTGACTTAACGCCCAGGGTACCTCAAGCGGGGGAAACATGGCCGCTGGTTGAGGGCCTCGCCACAGCCGCTGGCGAGGCCGTGATCTCACCTCTGGCTGTGCGGCGTGAGGCGGTGTGGGGCCTAGGTCAAATACCGCCCGCGCTCCAGCGGAAGACCAAAGATCCTCTGCGGAGAGGGGAGCCCTGAGTAGGGAACATTTTTTTTTAACTTCTCACCCCCTCAAAGGGAGACTAATCCAACCAAGATGTCTGTAAACAAGTGTTGACAGCATCCTAGCCCTCCCTGCGGTTATAGCTTGCGGCTAGGTCAAAGCTAATAACGTCAAAAACCTCGCGCGATGTTTTGACGTCGGCTGGCCCTCATGGCCCCGCCACCAGACACCATTTTTGACAGAAAAAACAGCAATTCGAACAAAGTTACTAATCGCTGCTAATTCTATACCATGGCGGTATAGGCTTTAACAGCCCACCAGCCACCCGCCGGGCCGACTCACCTCATGGCGTCGGCCGGGCGGGGCACTGTTTCAACATGCCAGAGGCAAAGGACTGATGCCACCTGCTTCATAAACACGGAGCACCAGTGGTGGTTGCAACCAGCAACCTCCAATGTGGTGTGCACCCATGAAGGGGTTAATGAATAAATGAACTAAAACACCACCAACACACTGTAGAATGGGCTAGCCCAGGGGTGGCCAACCAGTCAGAGACTAAGAGCCACAAAAATTACTGTGGTATCACAAAGAGCCACACCATATACCAGCGTTTCTCAACCTTTTTTTCAGTCACGGCACCCTTCATGTGTTTATAGGTCTCACCCTCTGGCCTCTGAAGTTGCTAATGTCTTTTTTATTTGGGCCTCACAGGGCTAAAAGTACCCTGTGAGACCCACGGTTGCAAAATTACAAAATCACTTCTAGCCATTTAAAAAAAGAATGTTTATTTAAACATTTTTAAAGGGGAACTATTTTACTATTTCTTTCACTATTTGGGCATTTTAACACACTTCCTGTGAGTCTATGGAACACCTAGGTTTTTTTCAAAAAAATAAAAATGCATTGTTTTGTATTTCTAATCAAGTACTCAAAAAACGCATTTTTCTACCTCAAGATCTTAAGCCGTTTTGAGGCTGGGCTCCAACCACTGTGTGGCCTGGTGCCAACTGCCACATCAACTGCCACATTATTATGCAGCTGAGAAATCTCTGACATCACAGATATGCACATTTTCAGATGACTCAGTTTAGTGAGGGTGAATATTGTGAGAGGAGAATTGGAAGAATGCGCCAATATGAGAATTAGAGACATAGATCCTATTAATATAAGTCCACATAGCTAAGAAACAATGGTAAACACTGAAAAAGGCCATTTATAAGATAGTTCCCCTTTAAGCACATGTATAGTCAATTGGTCCCGTTGTTCAGCCGCACAATGCTATTTGATAGTAAATGTGTTTATATGTCCCACTAGGGGTGGACGGTATGGTCTAAAATTTATATCACGGTATAATTTGAAGCATAGACGGTAACGGTATATATCACGGTATCAGTGTTTCCGTTAGAATATTTTTTTTGCCTGATAGGCAGGCTATATAAAGAATGACATCCTCAAGGCATGTAGATTTATAATATTTTAACTTAAAACTAGGCTACTTTTGCGTATAAAGTCATTATATTCCAAATAAAATAAGTCTCAAGTCGAGACTCCGTGCTGCTCCCATTGCAAACAGCGAGGCTGGATGCTGGATTTTGCTAGAAGCATATGTAGCTGCAGAGCCGCAGAACCATGGGCGCTTTCAGGAGCCATTGGCAATTCAGCCGTTGGGTGGGGGGGCGCTGTTGAGCGGGCCTGTGACCAGACCTAAAAGCGCCCATGGTTCTGCGGCTCTGCAGCTACATGCTATTCGCAACTCCACTGCTGCAGCCGTCCTCCCGCTGCAGCCGTCGTTATCATAACACTACACACATATCATAATGTTTACAGCAAACTGTAGTTGATCACCAGGTATGTTTTATTAACGTAGAATAATTCATATAAGAAAAACGATAGGGACATCTCTTACCTTTCTCCACTGGTTAAAAATGCCAGGAACTGAAATTGAAACTTGCTGTGCGCCGCGGTGATATGTGTTTATTATGAAATGACAATTGCGTGTTGACACGCCCACTGCGCGAAGCCTCCTAAATAACTTTTTCCAGTTTGCACATATCTATTATCTATGACTAATTCTATCTATTTTTAGGGGCAAATGCGATTGAAATAGTCGCGCTGTGGTTACATGACGTCATTGCTCTTTTAGAGCTGCTCTACCGGTTACACGGTATAGTCAAAATCCATACCGTAGAGCAAATTCATACCGTTTATACCGTATACCGTTTATACCGTCCACCCCTATGTCCCACCCTCTGGCCTCTGAAGTTGCTAATGTCTTTTTAATTTGGGCCTCACAGGGTTAACCTCTTAAGCCCGAGATATACAGTAAAAGTGTATATTTTCAGCATTACGTTTGTTTACCAATTATTTTAACTGTTATTAGTGAAATATAAGATTATAGAAATCTCAGGGCATTGAGTCGGAAACAGGCGCATATTGACAGGAGGAAGTGGCACATCCAAAAGTGAGTGTAGTCTTTTGAAGGAAGAGACTCAGGGCACACCAGCCCCTGTCAATCATCTGACTTCTGGATTTACTTTTTTATTTCTCTTATTTTTGGGGATTATCTCCCACAAACCTGAACGTTATTGCCATAAAACAGAACGCAGTTAGTTTCTCTACCTTTCTGTGAACGTCTTGCAAAAAACGGTGTTGCAATATGATGAAAAATGGTGGAGAAATTTACATTATAAAAAATATGGCAGAATTCAGTACTGTATCTACAAAACCTTCTGTTTAATCATCTTCCCTTTATTCATTTGCTTAGATTTTTCAGGTCTGGTCAATTTTAGGATGGTGTTATTCACAGTCAAAGATAAAACATTTTTTAAATAGAATTGATATTCTCCTTTGGTTCATTACAATTTACTCAAGCCTAGTAACAGACACACTATTTCTGACACTGATCCATGTCCCTAGATTCAGATACCAAGAACATGCAAATGGACCATTTAAAAAAAAATCAATGTTTATTCTACGTCCTTATGGAATGAGTGACATAAAAAAAATAAAAAAAAAATATATAATTTTTTTTTTTTTTTTAATTTTTTTTAATTTTTTTTATGGATGGAAGAGCCGCACATTGACAGGCAAAGAGCCGCATGCGGCTCGCGAGCCGCGGGTTGGCCACCCCTGGGCTAGCCCATACACACAACGTTAAGGGGATGCGGACCAGAGAACACCAGTCCCGCATACCATTCATAATATTCACAAAAAGCACACCAGCCCTAGGCCTCAGCCCATTCACCCATGAAAAAGGTAAACAAGCCCCTGTTAACACTATGGTCGCCAAAAACGCCGTAGCACGTCTTTCCCCGCCATGCTCATTCTGCCAAAGACGCCGTACCACGTCTTTGATATCAATATTTCAAAAATCTGTGATCGAAATCATATTTCTCCCCCGGAGACTTGAGATCTACTCTTGATCCCCTCTCAACTCTCCAACGGTTCAAGAGCGCCATCTGGTGGCCGATCGGCGGATCGCCCAGAGCGGAAACAGGAAATGGAAGCTGGTGCTCATTTCAATTCGGTCCGATCACTCTGTAATAGTCCCAGGACTCGAGCTAGACACAACGGATAGCAATCCGTTACCAATAACTCGATAAACAACATGATTTGGACGTATATACTATTATACAACCTGGAAATGGATCGCATATTTCTACATCCCATAATAGGAATATTTCTGTTCCACGCTCATCGCCCAACGCTATGAGGAAGCTACGGTAAGCTTCAGCGTTATTTTTGAACGTGTTCGATACTAACTGCTCTAATGATCATATCACCCACACTAGATGAATCATCTAACGTTGGCCACGGAATTATAAACGACCCCCCCCCCATCCGGTCAGCATCAGATGATCAGTAGTAACTTCTAGAAGCACGTCCATTTGAATTTTTTTTATCTCGCGCAGATTCCTATCAAACTGTATTTGATCATCAATATAATGCATTTGGGGCTATAAATCACGTTCTGGAGAAAGCTGCAGAAAACAATAAAAACATACTTATACTTTAGACTGTATGTACTTTAGTATGAATATGTGAATGAAAAAGTATAACGTTGCTACACCCTGAACAATAGATACTTGACGTTGAATGGGCCATAGTAATGTCAATTTAGCAATACAATTAAAAAAGTTATAGCCCTGCAAAGAAGGTAAACATCCCCATAGACCAGGGGTCAGCAACCTTTTTGACATGGAGTGCCTGTTTGAAATATAGTTGTAACTAGTGTGCCTCAACAATATTCCATGCATCGTAATTTTTTTCCCTCATAATCAGGTATTTTTAATGATAATTTTTACATTATTAAATCATTATTGTTATTGTTATTATTAACAATATTATTATGATGGTTGTATCAACCCTAAATCTGAGTTGGGGGGGGGGAATGCAATGCAGACAAACAGCTGCATACAGTGCGACCATTTCACTCACATTTGCCCATTCATTTTTGGACACATCACACACCATCGGTTTGTGTACTGTACGTGTGCTGTCATAGCTCCACCTACAGGCCTAATGGAGAACACCAGGATGTGAATGGAGGGTGAATGTGAGGTATATCGTGTAAATAAGTTTTGATTGATCGCAAGACTACACTGTAAAAAAAAAAATAATAAGTTACCAGAACTTAAAAATATTGAGTTCAGTTACTGCGCATTAAGGTTTTCAGTTTTCAATCCATAATAAGTTAACAGAAAAATAAGTACACAACCACATTATTTCAACCTAATAAAACTATGTTTATTGTCATTGTTTTAAGAACACAAGTTGACTTGGTAATACTCACATTTTGAGTAAAAAAAAATGGCTTTTAACATGTGCAATGTTCAATGAAATAGAAAAATAAATAATAAGATTTGTTGATTAATCCCACTGGTCACAATGGTGACCGTAATAATGTTTTTGTTATAAGGCTCTGCAAATGTTACTGAATGATGTAGCAATGTATTTCCAGCTAAATTGAAATAATAAACAAATAAAGGGTCTCAATTAAATATGTGGTAGTAAAAATAACCTGTGGGAGGATTTCAACAAGATAAATGCGACAACAGTGCAAAATATTTCACTATAATATAAAAAAAATATATATATATATATATATTTTTTTTACTGCTGCCCCCTGTGCCTATGCAAATGCCCCCGCGTGCCTATGCAGGCACGCATGCCTAGGGTTGCCTACCCCTGCCATAGACAAATAGAGCTGGCGGAGGATGGTATATTAAGAATATAAGCCTGGCGACCAAAGTGTTAATACTCCCAACAGTAGACACCGATTGACCGTCAGCATGAATGGTTAAGAGGAGGGAAGACCTTTTAGAAAGACAGCCCTCAGCGGGGAATCAAAAACAGAAACAGTAACCCAGCATATAGCATAGCGTTAGCCGCACGCTCCAGGATAACCGGGAAAACAACAACGTTTACCCAGATATCCTGCCCCTTGCGCCAATACACAACTCGGTTGTCTCCCGGGACAACTCGAGCAGCATCACCAACGCCAGCATTGTTATGCCTAGTGGCGCAGATCCTACCTGGACGCGAGTTAGCCCGATAGCTAAACATCGCGTGACGTCCCTCGATCTGCTGTCAAAAGACGAGGAAACCCCAGGACAGGGCAGACGCGCCGTTGGAACATGCCGAGAAGATTCCAGGGGCTGGAAAATCTCCGGCGAAAACCAACATTGTTCAATTTCCCTCTGCATTTCATCACAGCTAGTTACATGGGATGCAAAGCACGTCCATGATGGAAAACGAAAAAGAGGAAGGGCGAGTATGACCACGCCTGGTGACTTATAGGAGGTCACTGGGGCGGGGCCTGGTCAAGTGCATGGGTGCTTTGTTTTCGTTCATGTAGTACAGTAGGTACTGGAGATGAAGTATATCTCAATATGGCGAAGAGCAAGACGCGATTGCCAGTACGAGTATATAACACACTCACCGTGTACACGCTCAGTTAAAGGAACAGTTCACTTTATTTGAAAAAACACAAACTTTGTCACAAACTGGGATTCGTTTCAATCTATTAAAAAAAGAAATCATGAAGATCTGTCCACGAGCATGCTTGATGAATCCGGTGATAGCATTTGTTAAACTTGATAGCATTTGTTAGCAATACTAATGGAGGTCAATCATACCCCCAATTAAAATAACCCACATGAGTTCTTATCCAAACTGTGAGAAACTGAATCTACTAGCTGGGAGATGCCAATACTAGCCAGGTGTAAGGGTTCCCCCGGTCGTGCGGGACCGGACGGCAACCCTCCTCCCGGTTCGGCTGGTCCAGGTGTCGGACCTTCTCAACTCCCCTTCCATACACCCCTTCATACTACAACATTGCCAACCGGTGGGCTGATCCAGATGTGGCAGATCTGGCATCAGCTCACTCACTTGATTAACATTATTTGCTGCCATTTATGTTTGTTATGTTCATTGTCTATGTTGTCGTTGTTATTTCCATTTTGTTAGACTTGTGTTCCCCTGTCTGTGTTTTGTAAATGTGTTTTAGTCTTGTTGGTCTCAGGTTGTTCAATTGTTATTGTTTTCCCCTGTGTGCTCTGTGTTCTGTTAGTTCTGTCTACCACACCTGTGTCCTGTTAGTAATTACCCTCTGTCTCTAATTAGTGTTTGTATATTAGGTGTTGTGGGCCAGCAGACACTTGCTGGTTCATTGTTTCATGTTACCATTGTGTCAGTCGTGTTCCTTGTTTTCTGTTGTGAGTAAGGGCCCTGGTCCACCTATCTCATTTTTATGGCCGCAATCGTCTTTTTTCAATTGATCCCAATGGGGAGGGAGCGTATGCGGCCGCATGCTGCCGCCTATAGGAAATGCGCTGCAGTCGGCTTCTTTTTTCAGCGCCTTTCAGCTTTTTTCTGCGGCCGCACCCAGCGTTTAAAGTTGAAACTCTGTTTGTAACCTGACACCGGAGTTGCCTGCCTGTCTTGGCTATCTACCCACAAGAGACGGGCCATTGAGATTCGCGACAAAGCACAAATACACTAATAACTACACGAATACACCAATAAAAGCTAATAAAAAGCAAAGGGCGAACTGTGGTGTCAGGCAATAACTATATATATAATTAATATACAATAAAGTGTATTAAAATATGCTATATGTGCAAAACCGCGGCAGTAAAATACGATAAAAGTTATTATTACAAGATGGCTGTCATGTAGTTGTCGCTAGAGTTCTTTCTCTCTCGTCATCAGGTAGGTTGGTGACTGACAGCTCGTTGCCATAGCTACAAAAGGCTCACGCTACGTTTATTTTTCTCACCGCAAGCGCTCCACCCCAGCACTACCGGCGCACTGCCAGCGTTTTTCAGCTGGAAATGTGAGATAGGTGGACGCATGCCCTAAAGCCTTATTGTCGTCACTACGCCGTCTCCTGCTTCCTGTTAAGTATCTCTCCGTTGTCTGCTGCAAACTGGGTTCCACTCTCCACCATGCAACAACTTATTTTGCCAATAATGGACTATGCTGATGTTGTCTATCAAGCTGCCTCAAAAACCCATTTATCACCTCTAAATGTGGCTTACAATAGACTATGCAGATTTGTTCTTGACTGTCCGTTCACAACCCACCATTGTACCTTAGACTGGCCTTCTCCTACTTTAAGAAGACAGAGACATTGGCTGCAATTGATCTTCAAATGTATCCATTCTGACTATCCTGCTTATCTGAAACAGTTGATGGTCCCTTTTTCTTGCACTTATCGTTTAAGACACTCTGTACAGTATTTTTTCACAGTTTCTCCATTTTCAATAGCAATGGCCAAGAAATCTTTCATGTTCAAAGCCCCTTCGGACTGGAACAATCTTCCGGTGAACATTTGATCCATATCTTCATTTTATCTCTTTAAAAATGCTCTTTGTTCTAATTTTATGGTCAAGTGTATATGCTTCCGTGGTGGGGCTCCTGCGCTGGTGAGGAAACGTGGGGCACAGCCGTCCTTTACGCGGGTGTTACGGGTTAGCTAGTTGGCTCTACTCCTATTTTTAGGCAGGGGGGGGCGATTGGTTGATTTGGGGCGCTTGTTGGGCGGGTTGATTGCTCCTCTTCTCCTGCCAGTCCTGGAGCTCAATATCTATTACATCCTCTATTCTACTCACCCTTTGAATGTTTTGTTGGGCCTTTCTCGCGGTGGCTGCCTGGCGGTGTCATCGCGGGGTAAGCATATTTGTTTGCCCTGCGGTGGCACCATCATGTGACTGCCGTGGAGTGGGCCTATTATGATGGAGATTGAGACATATCCTTTTATCTTCTTATAATGAGACATATCCTCTTACAATTTGTATTTGTTCTGTTGTGTTTTTGTATGTGTCCTTTATTTTTTTATTTTTTTGTTGTTGTTGTTGTGTGCCATGTGTTCTGATTCTGAATTACATTGCACAAAATGTGGGACCCTCTCGAAAACGAGATACTGTATCTCAATGTGGTTATCCCAATAAAATCATTTCAATTTCAATATGCTATCGAAACACGCCATTCGTAACACCGGTAACTGAGGTATCTGACAGTAAAGAAAATACTTTTGTAATCAGAACTTGCTCCAACTGTGTGTTTACTAAAATATTAGATTAGATTCGATTAGATTAGATTAGATTAAACTGTATTGTCATTATACCACACAGGTACAGTACAATGAAAATAGGTTTGGCATCCAACCAGAGTGCAAATGTAACAATAAGGTGCAATAGTAGTATACAATGTACAGGTGATTAAACTGGGTATAAACTATATAGAACTACTGAGTAAAAGTTCTAATCAGATGTATGTACAGAGTTGTATTAATATGTACATTGATACAGGTATAAAGACACTAGTAAGTCATACTGGCCAGCAGTGTAACTAGTAAGAGTATATGAGATATGTACAGATATTGATATAGTATCTACAGATATGTAAAAAAAAAAAAAAAAAAAAAATTATGCAGGTATGTACAGATGTGGATAGATATATATATAGGTTTTTCATGAAGATCCTTATGAAGATCCTATTGGGATGTGAAATGTGAAAAACTGTGATTTTATGTCTGCACTTTATGTACAAATGTTATGCCTGTCTTTTTTGTTGTGAAGCACTTTGAGCTGCCGTTTCTGTATGAAAGGTGCTATACAAATAAAGTGTATTATTATTATTATTATTATTATTATTATTATTATTATTATTATTATTATTATTATTATTATTATTATTATTATTTTTATTATTATTATTATTATTATTATTATTATTATTATTATTATTATTATTATTATTATTATTATTATTATTATTATTATTATTATTATTATTATTATTATTATTATTATTATTATTATTATTATTATTATTATTATTATTATTATTATTATTATTATTATTATTATTATTATTATTATTATTATTATTATTATTATTATTATTATTATTATTATTATTATTATTATGTGATCTCTCAACAGACACACAGTGGGAGAGGACGCTGTGGCAGTGAGGACTGTATTCATGTTGTTGCTGATCTTCCCTTTGTCCTAAACGAAAATGGGGGACCCTGATGTAAACAAGACGAAAGTCTTTCTCTGGTCTGCATCCCCTTAACAATTGTGTATTGAGCCATACTGTATTGTACCCATTCTGCAATCTGTTAATAAAGTTTTCAATCAATCAATCAATCTACATCTAATTACAAGAGAGGGTGTGCATGCTCTGCTTTGTAATGTTATTGTTACACCACATTACACATGTAAACATAATTTGAATGATTTTTTTTCTTTTCTGTTAGAGATCCCCTCCAGATGTGTTTTAAACCCTTAGAGAATGTTCTATATTTAATAACAATATGTATAAATATGTTTTTTCCAGCTAATTGTTCAATAAACTACTGGAAATGGCTTAGCAGCATCTCTACACCTTTACCCTCATTGAGATGCAAGGATCTATGAATATGCAAATTAGCAACAAGCAACCATTTATATTTATAAGGAATTTCCAGCAGCTTATTATTTCAAGACAGGTCAATAACGACTCAGCTTTCTGTGTACCTGAAGCTAAATGTGTCAAGTTACCACTATTGGACCATGAGAGGTTCGACCTATTAGTGACATCCCACATACAACTCAGATTTCAGGATGTTTCAGGATGATAATAAAAGGCACTCTGGTGACAAATTCTGCATAGTTAAAGACATGCCTCCAAAATGAGTTAACCATAAATAACAATGTGTATAGTTAAAGTCATGCCTCCAAGATGAGTTAACATAACAATGTGTAGTAATTATATTATCATACTGGCCAATCGCGTCTCGCTCTTCGCCATAATGAGATAACTCTTATCTCCTAGCACCTACTGTGCTCATGAACAAACAATTGCACCCATGCACGTGACCAGGCCACGCCCCAGCGTCCTCCTATAAGACGCCGGACATGGTCACACCCCTTCCTCTTTTTTTGTTTCCAACATGGACGCTGCAGTGCACTCCATGAACTAGTTGTTATGAAATACAGAGAGAAATTACAAAATGTTGGGTTTTCGCCAGAGATTCACCAGCCCCTGGAATCTTCTCGGCACATCCTAACAGCGCATCGGGCCTGTCCTGGGGTTTCTTCGTCTCGTGACAGTGGATTGAGGGACATCGCGCGGCGGCTAGCTGTTGGGCTAGGTCGCGCACAGGTAGGGCCTGCGCTGCCAGGCATTAATGCTAGCATTTGTGATACTGCTCGTTGTCCCGTGAGACAGCCGAGTTGTGTATTGGTGCGAGGGGCAGGATATTTGGGAAAACATGGTCGTCATGACTCTGTTTTGGGTGTTTTCCCAGCTATCCTAGTGCGTGCGGCTAATGCTACAATGCTGGGTCTCCGTTCTTGTTCCCCGCCGAGGGCTGTCTTTTCTAAAAGGTCTTCCCTCCTCTTAACCATTCATGCTGACGGTCAATCGGTGTCTACTGTTGGGAGTTTTGACGGGGGCTTGTTTACCATTTCATGGGTGGATGGGCTGAGGCCTAGGGCTAGTGTGCATCCCCTTAACATTTGTGTGTATGGGCTAGCCCATACTGCAGTGTGTTAGTGGAGTTTTCGTTCATTTATTAATTTACCCCTTCATGGGTACACACCACAGTGGAGGTTGCTGCATTCCTACTAGTGAGGCAGTGCTTCACTAGTATTAGTCTTTTGTTGCAGCCACCACTGGTGCTCCGTGCTTGTGAAGCAGGTGGCATCAGTCCTTTGCCTCTGACATGGTGGAACGGTGTCCCGCCCGGCAGACGCCATGAGGCGAGTCGGCCCGGCAGGTGGCTGGTGGGCTGTTAAGCCTATACCGCCACGGTATAGAATTAGCAGCGACTAGCAACATTGTTCGAATTGCTGTTTTTTCTGTCAAAAATGGTGTCGGGTGGTGGGGCCTTAGGGCCAGCCGACGTCGAAACATTGCGCAAGGTTTTGAGGTTATTAGCTTTGACCTAGCCGCAAGCTATAACCACAGGGAGGGCTAGGATGCTGTCAACGCTTGTTTACAGACATCTTGGTTGGATCAGTCTCCCCTTGAGGAGGAGAGAAGTTTTTTTCCCTCCTCAGGGATCTCCTCTCCGCAGAGGGACTTTGGTCTTTCCGCAGGAGCGCGGGCGGTATTTGACCTAGGCCCCACACCGCCTCACACTGCGCAGCCAGAGGTGAGGGCGCTGCCTCGCCAGCGGCTGTGGCGAGGCCCTCAACCAGCGGCCATGTTTTCCCCGCCTGAGGTACCCTGGACACAAAGACAACAGGTGATCGCAAGGCCGACAGCCTTGGCGGCCGAGGGATCGGCTACATTAGATGAGCACGCCCTAAAAAACGATCGCCGTCTAGCTGTGTCTAGCTCGCTCTCCGGTCACTCCCCCCCCCAACACCAGCGGGATAAGGGCTCTGATTTGTTTCCTTTGGCTGCGGGCCGCGTGCATTCAATGAAGCGCAAGCGGGCGCACGTTTTGCTTCTCATGGGGACAGGGGCTGACACCCAGTTGCTGGCTAGGCCTGGGTCTGTCCGTGAGAATGTTGTGCTGTCAAGCGGCTCCCATGCCACACGTTCTGCGTCTGTGTTTGGTGAGCCTGGTGTTGTGTCTGTCAACAACAAAGGTTGTCAGCGGGGGAGCTCGAGGCCCTTGGGGTCGCAGCGCGAGTTCCCCCAGCCCCGCCCTCGCCAGGCCGGGTATTACGTTAGTGCCTCCTACGGCCGGAAGACCGGCGGTGGTCAGGCAGGCGCACGTGATTTGGGTGGTAGTAATATCACTGCAGGGCTACGGTGTGTAGGAACCCACCCTATCGGGCAATGTGGGGACCTCACGCCTTGTATGTCCAGCTGTAGAACAGTTCCTCAGCAATCCATGCTGGGGAGGTGTTCAGTGGGGGAGCTTTTGTCACCCTGTGTGATGTCAGCTTCCCCCGTATCAAACCGGCCCTTCTGTTGGGGTCCCCCCTTGCGTGCGTTTGCCTCGTTGGTAGTGTCAGGGTCCGATATCCCGACTCCACGAGACACCCTGCGCGCGCGGTTGGCGGGTCCAGGGTTGGCAACGCACAGCGGGTGGGACCGAGCCGCCTATCTACGGTTCCTGGCGGACCAGCGCTAAGTGGCGGTGGGTGCGCTTGGAATTATCATCTCATATGGCTATAGCAGTGCCATATGTCGAGGTGGATGGAGAGAACGCTGAGGCGGGGACTTGTGTTTACACAACCCCACCCGTTTTCAGGTTTGGTACAGACCCTATTGTCAGGGTCAACAGCAGTGACCGCTCTGGCCGACGAGATCCAATCTCTGTGGGCGAAGCAAGCCATCGTCGTGGTCCCAAAGGAGGACGCGATGCGTGGCGTTTCCTCCCGGTATTCTTCTTTGCAGGGCTTAGCGTACGAGTACCAGAGGCTGCCGTTCGGCTATTCTCTGGCTCCCCGCATCTTCACCAAGTGCGTGTAGACCGCACTGGGGCCTCTGCGTCGTCGGGGGTTATAAAGTGTATTCTGCCCTGGACGACGTTCTGGTCCTTGGCCGGTCAGGGTAGATCGCCAGGTCTCATACCAGGCAGGTGGTGTCTCACCAGCCTGGGTTTTGCTGTAGACCTCTTCCCAGTCAACGGGTGGAGTACTTGGGCTTTTTCTAAGCTCAAGGTCTATATGGGCATCCCTCTCGGAGCGGCGGCAAGTGGTTGGGTTCTCGGCGCGCTCTGGAGGTTCCGTCATAGGACGGTTACGGCGCTGTCCGTAATGCGCCTGCTGCTGGGGTCCCTCTTGGCCTCCTCTTCATGGGGAGGATGCAGAGGTGGTTATTTCCAGTATGGAAATGGACCCGGTGTGAGACATATGGAAGCGGCTGAAGGTTCCCATGTCAGTACTGGGGGACCTCGTCTTCTGGGGAGGGTCTGGTGCCCTCACCTGCGGGGTCCCCTTGGGCAGCAGGCTGTCACACGTCACGGTCTTCACGGGCGTTCTCCATCTGCTCTGCCTGAGGGCTCTCCACATCCCCGGCAGGGTGAATGTGGGTGCAGGTGTGATATCGTGGGGCGGTCCTCACCCTGACGAGTGGGGACTACGTCCAGACATAGTCGGGCAGGTCTGGGACCGATTCCGTGGCCGTCCGGGATTCTGTACGCTTCACCCCCTTACACCTGATAGCTCAGTTGTTGGGGCGGGTACGTCGGGAGCACGGGACTTGGTCCTGGTCGTGCCGGGCCGGAGCTCAGCTGTGTGGTCCCCGGCCCTGATTCAGCTCTGTGTGGCCCCGCCGTGGCCTGTTCCATGGTCACCGCGGGCCCTCTCTCAGGCATGCGGAACTCTGTTCTGCCTTCCTGTTCTGGGGCAGCCTCTAGGCTTGGCTGCTGACAGTGTGAATCTGGTGGGGATGCGTCTTGACTATTCTGTGGTTAACGCTATCCGGTACGCGCGAGCTCCGTCCTCTACCACGGCTTACGCTGGGGAGTGGCGTATGGTCGAGTGTGGGGGCGGAACGTTGTTCAGCCACCCTCTCGTGGGACGTTCCTGCTTGGCGCTCTGCATCTTGAGCCTGTGGAACGTTCTCTGTCTCCGAGTGGGATCTCCAACTGGTCCTGGGTCGGTTGTCGGAGGCCCCGCTTGAGCCTCTTGAGCAGGCGCCATTGGATCTGCTGTCTTGGAGACCGCGTTCTTTTTGGCCATCACCTCCGCTAAACGCGTGGGTGAGCTGTGTGCTCTCTCGGTGCGGCCTGAGTGCCTGTCTATTCGGGCCAATAGCGGTGCGACTCTGAGGCCTAATCCAGTCGTCGTGCCAAAGAATATCCAAAGCTCTTTTTCGCTCCAGGGATATTGTGATTCAGGCGTTTCATCCGCCTCCTCACGCTAGTGGGTTAGAGGCGAGCCTTCGTCTGTCATGTCCTGTCCGTGCTTTGGGGGTTACCTCAGTCGGACTTGGGATCTCAGGGCTGCCGATCAACTTTTTGTTTTTTACGGTGGCCCTCGCGCTGGTAAGGCACTGTCCAAGGAGCGCCTGTCACATTGGTTGTGCGAGGGCATTGCTTTTTGCTACACGTTGGCTGGACAGGTCCCCCATGGAGGTGTCAGGGCGCACTCCACTCATGTTAGGGGGGGCCTCGGTGGAGGACATCTGTGCTGCGGCCTCCTGGTCCTCCCCGGGTCCCTTCGTTAAGTTTTACCTCATGGACATGACTGGGGGTTTTGTCTCCCAGGCGGTTCTGAGGTCTGGGACCTCCCCTGCATCCCGCCTGTCGGTGGGTTAGCAGGGGTGTGTGGGTGTGTGCCATGGGGTGATGTGTCACACTTGGTCCCGCCTGTACTGTGTGCTTTTATGGGTTTCTGGTTCCCTTTTTTCGCACTTTGGTGGAGTTGACTGCCTCCCCCCCTTCGCTAGGACAGGCGGGTGGACGGGACTCCCCTCCCCCCTGGTAGTAGGGCGTGCAGGCCCTCAGGGGGTACACTTGTCGGGCCATGCGTCTGCTCTGCCCCATATCTCATTATGGCGAAGAGCGAGACGCGATTGGCCAGTAAGATAATATAACGAAAGGTTATCCTATAACCTAGTTATATGAATACTGGCTGAGCGTCTCGCTCTTAGCGCCCTGAGGTCCCATGGTTGGGTTTTCAATCTTGGAAACTCTTTTTTCCGAGGAAGGGGGAGTGTGACCATGTCCGGCGTCTTATAGGAGGACGCTGGGGCGTGGCCTAGTCACGTGCATGGGTGCAATTGTTTGTTCATGAGCACAGTAGGTGCTAGGAGATAAGAGTTATCTCATTATGGCGAAGAGCGAGACGCTCAGCCAGTATTCATATAACTAGGTTATAGGATAACCTTTCGTTAAAGTCATGCCTCCAAGATGAGTTAACCATAAATAACAATGTGTGTTAAAGTCATGCCTCCAAGATGAGTTAACCATAAATAACAATGTGTATAGTTAAAGTCATGCCTCCAAGATGAGTTAACCATAAATAACAATGTGTATAGTAGTTAAAGTCATGCCTCCAAGAGGAGTTAACCATAAATAACAATGTTTTTCAGTGTCAGGGATAAACAAGAAGAAAGTCTTTCTCTGGTCTGCATCCCCTTAACAATTGTATGTATTGAGCTGTACTGTACTGTACCCATTCTGCAATCTGTTAATAAAGTTTTCAATCAATCAATCAAGGGATCTGTAAAGGTCCTGCGAAAAGGTTTTCTGAGTGTGTTTCAATATGGTTTGACTTCTGAATGAAATATTATGTTCTAGGCCCTAGTGACTTGACTTAAACATTTTAGATCCACTTAGCAAGATATTTTTTCATTTGGAATCAGAACTGTGTACTCAAAGCATGTTAATGTGGAATAACTAATAAGCAAGTAATTCCATGTTGGGTCTAAATGGTGGTCTGTACAAGCAAGGACTGTGTAGACTCAATGATTAAACTTCTTCTGTCTAATTTAATTGAGTCTTTACTCATTCATTCTAAACAATCCAATACACTGTGTAACTGAGGGGTACAATTCCCTGACTGTATTGATAAGTATGGTATTATTAAACCACTACCGCTTGTACTTTAACTTCTGGCCATCCAGTACATGATATAGATATGATGAACACTTTCCCACCTGATGAAACGAAGTCCACACAAATGTATAAATCGAATATTTTATATAGCAAAGGGTATATACAACGTTCACTTAATGACATTTATGATTTGAAATGCACTTGTAAGGCAAATGAGTATTCGTAGGTAAATCAACATTGAATGTCCAATCTCTGGTTACGCAGGGAGCAAATATACAACCTGGTTCTTTAGGGAACTATAGCGATGGTACCTAAATGATTATAGCTGGATACACTAAAGGGGGGGGGGGGTCCCGCTGGTTGTAAGACAGTAGGGGGGGGGGTTAGAAGAGCCGCTGGCGGTATCCCATCTGGCCGACGATTTCTTGGGAGAATTCAGAGTCCTGAACACGATGCCCACAGAACCTCGGTCCGCAGATGAATACAGCTGGACCCTCTGGTGGACGGTAGCTGCCGGTCCACAGCGAAGAGACGTGAGGCGACCTCACTCGGGGTAGAGCGCCGTCTCACCTGGACTCCTCTCCGGGGGGTAGTTCCAACACTCAGCAGTGTTGGCCGTTATCCATGGAATAATCAAAGCACCCAAAGCATGTAGATAATCCAAGCCGTGGAAGGCTCGCCGTCGTCCGGGTAAAGTAATCCAATGTACAGGTCCACTCGTCCTGGCCCGGAGCTCCTCGGATGCAAGCACCACACGTGGTCTGCCCAGCCTGGTTAAGACTCCAGATAACGTCAGGAACGATGGGGGGTACTGCTCACTTTATAACTCTAACCGAACGATGCACCATACATAATAGACTATTATTAACTTAATAGAAATACGTCCAACTCGACGGTATAGTGCCAAACTATGACAATTCAACTATTAATCCACACGATGTCTCAATGCCTATTCTGAGGCCAAGTAGGCCTTACTGCACCACACGTGCGTCGTGGGTGAGGCTTCGCGTCTGTTACTAGGTTGGAGGGTAAAAGACTAATGGACTAAAAGAAAGTTCTACTTTACTTGCGCCATATATATATGCGCTGTGAACAAATAGTACCATTCGTATTTCGCCAGACGTATTCCTACGCGGAACCGGGCTTGCCACGACATGTTGGTCGGCACGATTGAACTTGAACCAAGGGGCATGGCTGCTGGCGCCAGGTTCTCGTCCAATGGTAGAATGAAACTATTATGGGCTGTTAGTAGACTAAAGGGATATTCAGTGCATATTGTACAAGGAATATACAGGGGATATCAAACGATATACAAATACTATTAAATATATATCCATAAATAAATATATATATTCGGTTTAATCTGATCCTTCACAACAGCCGCCCCCTAATTAGTCCCACCTAATTAGCTAAGCAGAGACAGATTAACCGCACTGTCTACCACTCAAGGTCCGCTGTAAGGGTCAGTCAACTCACAAAGTCATGGGGTCATGGTCATCATCGATAGTGTCTGGGAGTCGAGGCAGTTCTATTAGCCTCGCCACGGGTCGTGTGTAAGTTCGCCCTTGGACGAGCACTTCAGCTGCTCGGACCTTGCCATCGGCACCGGTGATCACTTTGCTTACGCGGCTAGCCGGCCACATAGCTCTGGGTAGTGACTGGTCGATAATCATGACGACTGTTCCTTCTGTCAAATTGTCTCTCTCTTTTACCCACTTCTGGCGGGTCTGTAGAGACGGTAGGTAGTGGAGTAGGAAGCTGCTCCAAAACTTGTCAGCTAGTACTTGACTGTACCTCCACATTCTTCGGCCGTTCGCTTCTTCAGGCCTGTACATTGTCTGGGGTAGCGCGGGGTCCAGCCGCCCCATTAAGAGTGTGTTGGGGGTGACTGGGTCGACATCTGCTACATCACTGGAGACGTAGCCGAGGGGCTTGGAGTTCAATACTCCCTCGATCTCCGTGAGGACTGTCATTAGGACTTCCTCCGCCACAGTCTGGGCCCCAAGCACGGCGTACAGGGCTGTCTTTATAGAACGTACTTCTCGTTCCCAGGTTCCACCGAAGTGGGGTGCGTTCGGGGGATTAAACTGGAAGTCAATCTGGGATGGAGCGAGGTGGGTCTTAAGTTCTGGGCCCATAGCTTGGAAGCTCTCTCTCAGCTCTCTTTCTCCGCCTTTGAAGTTTGTCCCGTGATCAGACAACAATGTAGACGGTTTTCCTTTCCGTAATGTGAATCTTCGGAAGGCCATAAGGAATGAGTCTGTGCTCATGGTCGGAAGGAGTTCGATATGGATCGCTCTGGTGGTCATGCATTTGAATACAATACCCCACCGCTTCTCGGTTCCTCTTCCTCTCTTTATATACAACGGGCCAAAACAGTCCATACCTGTGGAGTGGAATGGCTTGTCGCCGAGTCGGAGGCGACAGGGGGGTAAGTCAGCCATCCGTGGTATGCTGGGCTGCGCGCGCCACTTTCGGCAGTCTAGACAGGTTCGCTGGAAGCGTCGCACCGCTTCTCTTCCTTGAAGTATCCAATAGCGACGTCTGATCTCCGCGAAGACTCTCTCTGCTCCTGCGTGGTGTACATCCTCGTCGTATTTCTTTATGATCAGCTCTGTGACCTTGTGTCGGCTGTTCAAGACTATCGGGTACTTAATGTCATCCGGTAGATCGGGGGCTCTCCGCAGACGACCACCCACTCTGATGAGATTATGGGCGTCGCTCTCGGGTGCCAGGTGGAGCAGTCTGCTGTCTGATGGGACGGGCTTTCCTCCCTGTAGACAGTCTAGCTCATCAGGGAACGAGTCTCTCTGGGCTCGTTGTAGTAGAAGAAGTTCTGCTTCTTCGTAGTCAGCTGCTGAAATGTCAGTGGTGGACTGAATCTCTGGGTGGTGCCACAGGAATGTCTTTAGCTGCGCACTCTGTAGGGTAATGCAGTCATCTATGTTGGGGTCTGTGGAGGCGACTGTGCTCAGTCCACAGAACATAGGTTTCTTGTTCTCAGCCTCCTCTTTACTTGCTTCCCGTGGGGTGGGCGTAGGCCACTCTTCTTCCGGGAGCTTGAGGAATTCTGGTCCGTCACTGTAGATGTTGCGACGGGTGAGGTCATCCAGGGACATTCCCCGGGTGATGACGTCAGCTGGGTTGTGTTTGGTGTCCACATACCGCCAGCTCGCTGCTTCTGTTAACTCTTGAATCTCGGTGACTCTGACTCCCACAAAGACTTTGTATCTGCATGAATCAGACTTGATCCATGTGAGTACTGTCGTGGAATCTGACCACAAGATTGTTCTGTGCACCGGAATGGTGAGTTCACGTTGGATTAACGTGGCTAGATGCGCTCCTGCTAGGGCTGCGCAGAGCTCTAGACGCGGGATAGATTGTTGCTTTCGTGGGGCTATTCTTGAGCGAGCCAGGATGAAAGCCGTGTGTATCTCTCCTCCCTTCTCTTGGGCACGCAAGTAGGCCACCGATCCATAGGCTACTTCGGAGGCGTCACTGAAGACGTGTAGATCCATCTTGCATGTCTCTGGCCTCACCGTGGGTGGGAAGTAGCTGCGGCGTATATTGACGCCTGGGAGTGAGCGGAGTTCCGTCTCCCACTCTCTCCTTGTGGAGGCAAGGTGTGCGGGTATTGGGTCGTCCCAGCCCTGGTCCTTGTCCCATAGTGCTCGTACAATCATCTTTGCCCTGGTGGTGTAAGGTAGAATACATCCCAACGGGTCATATTGTCTGGCGAGTGTTCTGTACACACTCCGTCTGGTGGTCGGTGTCGCCGTCGACCTTCCCTGCTCTGGAGTCAGGGGTTTGTGTCTATAGTGGAGCGAGTCTGTTTTGAAGCGCCAGACTAGTCCTAGTGTCATTTCTTGGGCTTCTCCTGGGATGGTCGCCATCCAGGTCTCGCTGCTGGCAGCCTTGTCCGCGGGGGAGAGGCTGCGCAATACGTGCGGGTCACTGCTGGCCCACTGCCTGAGATCAAAGCCGCCTTTGATCAGGGAGGCGCGTAGCTTGATTAGGAGAGCCTCGGCTTCTTCTTGAGTCGAAACGCTTTGTAAACAGTTGTCCACGTAGAAACTGTTCTTCACACTGTGTCGGACCTCTTCATCTGCTGCTGGGTCCTCTGCGACGTGTTTCTGTAGTGCAAATGTAGCACAGCACGGGCTGCATGTGGTTCCGAAGGGGAGTACTTCCCACTGGTAGATGGCTGGGTGCTCATCTCCGATCTTCTCTCTCCATAGGAACCGCAGCAGGGGCTTGTCCTCCTCCACTAGTCTCACCTGCAGGAACATCCCTTTGATATCCCCGCTGATAGCCACCTTGTCCTGGCGGAAGCGCAGTAGCACGCCCAGTAGGGAGGGGCCGAGTTTGGGGCCGGGCAAGAGCTCTTTATTCAGATTTTGGGATCCGATCTGGTAGCTGCAGTTAAACACAATGCGATCCTTGCCGTTGTGGTGGACCTTGTGGTGCGGCACGTACCATGATTCGGTCGTCTGATCGGCCTCTTTAATGTCAATCTTTGTCACGTGTCCCGCTGTGATTAGCTTCTCAATCTCAGCGTGGTACACACTCTCTTGAGCGGGGTCTTTGGCTAGGCGCCGCTCTGTGTTCAATAGATACCGCTCCGTGGCGTCTTTCTTTGCGTGAAAGGTGGGCATTCCCTCTCGCCTCAGGAGTGGAGTTGCGTATCTCATCACTCCGCCGACTGTGACTCTCTTTGTCCCTTGCTCGAGTAGGTTGATGGCGTAAATGTCTTCTTTAGAACGAATATCTTTCTTTTCGTTCTTAAAAGGCATTGTCTCTAGTGTCCATAGCCTCTCGACATGCTGCAGGAGAGTGGTGTCTTCTTCTGTCGTTCTGGAGTGGAGGCAGCTAGTGGCTGCTGTTCGGTTGAGAGATTTAGCGAGGGGGCCTTGTAGTGTCCATCCTAGGCGGGTCTCGACTGCTGCAGGACAGCCTCTGGGTCCTGTATGGACCCGGTCAATCGGGACTATGAGTTCTGCATGGTCGGAGCCTATCAGCAGGGTCGGGGTGGCGGCGTCTATGAGCGGGATAGGTAGTTGACGCAGGTGCACATATTTATCCATCAGCTTGGCGATGGGGTAGGTGTACTGCGATAGTCCTATTTCTTGGCTGGTGAAAGCATTTGTAATCCTATACCGTCGCTCTGGCTGCCCGCTTGCTGCGATAGTGAAGGAGACATTCTCGCCCTTTATCGTCTTTAAATCTCTTCTTATTGTCCGAATCGTCATTTGGTTCTCGCTCCCCCGCAGTCCCAGCTGGGCCGCAGCGGACGCGAGCAGAAGGGTCTTCTCTGACCCGTCATCAAGGACGGCGTAAGTGTCCATGACTTTATCTTGGTAGCTCAATGTCACACGGACTACCTTTAAGAGCACTTGGGCGCCGCTGCTGCTGGCGGGGTCAATGTACATGACACTTGCCTTGGTGCCGCTCGATGGTGCAGGTGAAGGCCGTCTTCTGTTACTGTCGTGTAGTATATCTAGATGGGCTCCGTCACACCGACTGCACCTTTTCTTTAGGCGGCATTCGGCTGCCATGTGACTGCGCGCACATCGGTAACAGCGCCTGTTGGACTTTATCCATTGACTCACTTCTTCTGCATTCATCTTTGTGAACAGGTCACATTGTGACAGCCAGTGTTCTTTCTCACAGTAGGGGCACACCATCTTCCACTTCTCTTTTCTCGAGGGGGTACTGTGGCTCTTACTGCTCGGTGCTGACTCTGATTGGTGCATGACAGTCACCGATCTTCTTCCATCGTTTATTCTCCTGGGTCCCTCTCTGGAGCTTGGCGTGCTCCGCACGAACGTATCCAGTCGTAAGCTGCTGACTTCTCTCGCCAGGAAGTCGGCTAGATCAAGGAGGGATGGTTCGGGACCATTAGGATCACGGTGGTCTCTCTGCCGCCTAAAACGCTCTTGTCTTGCGGGTGGCAGCTTCTCTAGAATCCTCTCGACGTTAGAGTTGGCGTATAGCTCATGCATGCCCTTTTCCCGTTGCGCTCCCAGCATCCCTACCAGGGACTGCACTTTGATTGACAGGTCGTCTAATGAGCGATTGTCTGTTGCTGGGGGTAGGCGATCAATATGCCTTATCTCTTGGATTACGTAATCCCATATACGTCCATATCTCTGGTCCAGCGCTGCTAGAGCCGCGGTGTATGGGGTCGTAGAGGTGGCATAGGCTAGCGCTATATTGTGCGCTCGCGGTACTTTCAGGTGCTTCAGTAATATTGCATACTTGTGGCGTTCATCAGCGACATCCACCATCATTGTCTCTAAGCACATCCGGAGCTCCGTGTACTGTGCTCGATTCTCATAGGTGAAGTCTGGAAACGTCGGCGTGGCAATGTATGACGCCGTGGATGGCTGATACATCGGCGAGCGTTGGGGGAGAGACCTCCTAGGCGAGTCTCCTCTTGCGCCTCTCTGTGGGCTGGTACCGACAGGGTACCATGGCCCGCTGGTCCAGGTGCTATTCCTCGGGGCTGGTCGTGCGTCGTGCTCACCCGTGAATAGAGTCGGGGGTCTGTAGCGCAGCGCCGCGGGGGTATAGCCTGGGCTGTACTGGACCTCCTGGTCCGGTGGAGTACTGTGCTGTCGTCGGGCTTGGTTCTCCTCCTCTCCCTCTTCTTCCTCTATCAGGTCCTCTAGATCAGGGGTTCCCAAACTTTTCAGGCCAGGGCCCAGAAAATAAGGCGTCAGAGAGCCGCGGCCCAATGCACATCGTCAGGCTTTTCTTTTTTTTTTTTTTTTGCCAGGCGACCGATTTTTTAAGCCAAATATCACTTCAATCCTATTAAGTTAGTTCAAGTTAGTTATTCATTTATATGTGCTATTTATGAAAGGGCTAACTTGTTGCAAAATAATAATGATAATAATAGCCTCATTAAAATACTATTGTTGCTTTGGTTGTTTTCAGCGTTTTATGTGCATAATCTGTTATTTAGTTTGAAATGTTCGTTGAAATAAGTAGATTTTTCGTTTTTGTTTATTTATTAAGTTAATATAAAACCATATAGTCACATTTTAGAATACAATATAATAGAATTTTAGAATACAACTAGAAACACCGTCCTGGCCTGCTTCTAAGTTCAGTGGCCTGACAAAAAAAAAAAAAAAAATTAAATCTGCTCGCGGCCCACCTTTGGGTCGCGACCCCGACTTTGGGAACCACTGCTCTAGATCCTGTAGTCGTTTATTTAGCTTCTCCGCAGTGTATGCCGCTCCTTCCTTGTAGCTGGGTCTCGCTTGGACCGGTCTGGGAAGGGGGTCTGCGGGGGGTATAGGCTTGGTCTGTTGGTCAAGTTCAGGGTCGCTTGCTCGGTTAGGAGACGCTGCCCTTGACTGTTGTCTCGACGAGTTCCTTGAACCCCTGGCGGAGGGAGAGGGTGTTGCCTTGAGGATCAGCTGCTCCATTAGTTGCGCTTGTAACTTGTCGCGCTCGGCTTCGCGCTTGGTGAGATCTGCTTCTCTTTGGGCACCGGCAGCGGCGCGCTGTGCGTCGGCCCGGTCTCTTGCCATATTCTCTTCCGTCTGAAGGCGTCTCATCTCCAGGCGTATGTGCTCCTCCTCGCTCCGTTGCTGTGCTTGGAGTCGATCGTGTTCGCCCTGAAGTCGATCGCGTTCACCCTGAAGTCGATCGCGTTCGGTAGAGGCTGTCAGGCTGACGAGGAACGCCTGTTGTAGCATCCTCTCCGCTTCGCTGGGGGAAGACGGTTGTAGAGGTGAGCCGCTCCTGGGTGAGCCGCTCGTTGGGGAGTCCTGGAGCTCTATTTCCTCGGCGCTCTCCTCCTCTTCTTCCGTGCAGAGTTCTCTCTCTGTAGGGTTGTCTTCCTCCCGGGGCTGGTCGGGGACTACTTCTTCGGTATTGGCGGGGGGTAAAGGCATGTCAGCTCCCTCCTGGTCCCCACCGTGAGCTTGGTCAGTTACATTAGAACCCACTAGGGCCTCTGTGGTCGGGGAAACCTGGTCGTTAAGGTCAGACATAATTTTACTTTCTACTTTTACCGCGTTTACCGTTTGTCGAAGGCTAGGTAGTTGACTGACAGCCTAGTCCTCTAAGTACTGAGGTGGCTGTCGTCTGCGCTGCGGGCGTTCTACGTTAGGAGGACCGTTTCGTGGAGTGTTCATCATAGGCCATTTCAATATTAATAACACTATATTAATATTACACTAGTTACCCTCCGGCTCGAAGGACCAATTGTAACTGAGGGGTACAATTCCCTGACTGTATTGATAAGTATGGTATTATTAAACCACTACCGCTTGTACTTTAACTTCTGGCCATCCAGTACATGATATAGATATGATGAACACTTTCCCACCTGATGAAACGAAGTCCACACAAATGTATAAATCGAATATTTTATATAGCAAAGGGTATATACAACGTTCACTTAATGACATTTATGATTTGAATGCACTTGTAAGGCAAATGAGTATTCGTAGGTAAATCAACATTGAATGTCCAATCTCTGGTTACGCAGGGAGCAAATATACAACCTGGTTCTTTAGGGAACTAGCGATGGTACCTAAATGATTATAGCTGGATACACTAAAGGGGGGGGGGGTCCCGCTGGTTGTAAGACAGTAGGGGGGGGGGTTAGAAGAGCCGCTGGCGGTATCCCATCTGGCCGACGATTTCTTGGGAGAATTCAGAGTCCTGAACACGATGCCCACAGAACCTCGGTCCGCAGATGAATACAGCTGGACCCTCTGGTGGACGGTAGCTGCCGGTCCACAGCGAAGAGACGTGAGGCGACCTCACTCGGGGTAGAGCGCCGTCTCACCTGGACTCCTCTCCGGGGGGTAGTTCCAACACTCAGCAGTGTTGGCCGTTATCCATGGAATAATCAAAGCACCCAAAGCATGTAGATAATCCAAGCCGTGGAAGGCTCGCCGTCGTCCGGGTAAAGTAATCCAATGTACAGGTCCACTCGTCCTGGCCCGGAGCTCCTCGGATGCAAGCACCACACGTGGTCTGCCCAGCCTGGTTAAGACTCCAGATAACGTCAGGAACGATGGGGGGTACTGCTCACTTTATAACTCTAACCGAACGATGCACCATACATAATAGACTATTATTAACTTAATAGAAATACGTCCAACTCGACGGTATAGTGCCAAACTATGACAATTCAACTATTAATCCACACGATGTCTCAATGCCTATTCTGAGGCCAAGTAGGCCTTACTGCACCACACGTGCGTCGTGGGTGAGGCTTCGCGTCTGTTACTAGGTTGGAGGGTAAAAGACTAATGGACTAAAAGAAAGTTCTACTTTACTTGCGCCATATATATATGCGCTGTGAACAAATAGTACCATTCGTATTTCGCCAGACGTATTCCTACGCGGAACCGGGCTTGCCACGACATGTTGGTCGGCACGATTGAACTTGAACCAAGGGGCATGGCTGCTGGCGCCAGGTTCTCGTCCAATGGTAGAATGAAACTATTATGGGCTGTTAGTAGACTAAAGGGATATTCAGTGCATATTGTACAAGGAATATACAGGGGATATCAAACGATATACAAATACTATTAAATATATATCCATAAATAAATATATATATTCGGTTTAATCTGATCCTTCACAACACACTGAGTTGACTCCATTGTTTGGGGCCAATGGGATTAAAGCTTTATGCACGGTATAGATTGGACATGGGATTTTTTTTTTTAATGAATCATCATATTGAATAATTTCTTTTTGCACACTCAGGATACAAGTGCAATACGGGATGAATTGGCAACACAATGTTGTCATTTTACAGAGATTGTGAAACCTAACAGGGGGATAGGTGGCCGTTCAAATGGTATGTTTCCCCACTTTAAACTTGGAATATTCCCAGTTCTTAGCTGTTATGCAGCTAACCCTGACCATGACACCCTACACAGACAGGACTGTACAGAACTCGATCTGGAACGCACCCAATTCGTGCGCATGCTCCGGAAGTCGCTGCCGCAGACAGCAGCAGCAGCAGTAGCAGTGATTCGGCTGCAACGCAGAGGAGCAACAACAGACACCAAAAAAAATCTACATTTTTTTAAACCATGACGACGTATTAAGCAATGCCTTTCGCGGAGGTAAACGGAGAGTAAGTAGATCTATCTTTTGATGTGTTTTCGTATTCCTATATTGTGCCATAATAAATGTGTTTCTAGGCTGAGATGGCAACAATGGAGCTCTGTGTTCAGTGTGTCAGACTGAAAGTAGCCAGAAGCCTCTTGTCATCAGACACTATAGCTCAGGTGGCAGACTGGCATCACATGCTGGCATCTCATATCGGACTTTACTTTGCCATAATAAGAAATGTATATGGTGTGTGTACTGTACTGCTCGTACTGGAGATATTCCCCCATGCAAACAAGAGGCAATTATTACTGAGTTATATACACTGGCTGACTGTGTGGGAATGATGGAGGGTGAGATATTACTAGGTGGATTTTTTTACATTCCCGTCTAAAGCATTCCGTTTGATGTTATTTTTGATGTGGTAATCAATTAGGGTGATGTTTCACACGTTTGATTAACTCGACATCATTTAATAATAAGATAATAATAAGCACCCAGCTGCCAGTGCATTAAAAGCACCAGACGTCAGTCGCGTCTCTCGCGCCATCGGGGCGCGCAGGGACCGTCGTAAAAGTGCAATACGGACAGTTGAAATGTTTTATCATTATTTCTTTTGGCTACTCCCTTAGGAGCAGTGGATCATCACTGTACTCCTTTCACAAACATGTAATGTAAGTAGGGTTTGCTAAATATATGTATATTAAAATACAAATATATTCTACGTTTTTATTTTCCATAGCTTGCTAATTATTTGTTGTGACTTCAGATAATTCCTCATCTGTTTATTAGTAAAGCTACTACTACCTTATTGTGTGGGCTAGTTAGTTTAAATTAATTTAATAACTGGTGAAATATGTTAGATTGCATGCATCCTGGATTATTTAGCAGCTCTGCATTCATGTGCATGTCGGATAGATACGTCTTGTCTCCGATTTGCGTTCATATATCCGATTTGTGCTTTTTGGACAGAAACAAATAAGAACAAAAACGGAGGTCGTTCAAAAGCGTCTGCCTGCTCCTTTGGTTATTGTCTAACAATGTGTTAATAACTTGTCAATGTAAATTGGTTGACGGGTCACAAACAATTATTTTGATATTTTCCTACCGTCAACTGACATCAGGAACTGGTAAAGCGATTACGCTATACTTCACAATTAGGGTACCAACCAAGACCCCCCTCTCGGGCCTGGGAGAGATAGGGTGCTCTGATCTTTGTTTGCAAAATCACGCCAATTATGTAGCCTAACTATGCCAAGTTTATGATGATTGGATGTCTTATTTACAAGGAGAATTGGCTCGTGTATGGATGCCTTTATATATTCTGTATATGAATATCTTTGCCATGAATTTCAGCAACTGGAAATAAAATGATGAGGTGAATCTCAGGCAAAGAAATACTTTGCCACACCACATTTCCTCCTGGGGCATAAGTTAAAACAGATTGTACAAAGGTAATTCTGCTGCTTGGAGTTCAGTCAACTGCTCAACAGCTGAATCATCTTAGCTGCTCTCACCTGGGTGAGTCACATACATTTTTTATATTCTCTTAACGTTCACAGCTGTTTCATTGTCAAAAAACGTATGTGGGGAAAAAAACTTGATCAGGCATCAGTGAGTTATTGCTTTAAAGGTGCATTATGAGTAGTTTGGGGTGAAAAATGTGAGACGTAACCTACAACATTTGAATGTGTTATTCATATTTTTAAGCACTGGACTGATGCTTTGGCACAGCGCTATTAAAAAAAGCTGCAAATGAAAAAAGGTTTGACTCCAGTGAATAATGTTGGTTGTTGGGCCGATGCTTTCTTTTTCTTTCTTTCACAAAATGAGATCTGGAATATAATTTGAAAATCAGTGTTTTGGTTTCATATCACACTTTACATGTCTATGCTGTTCAAAGGCAATACAATTAATCAGATTTCTAATGTGACTTTCCATACACGAGGAGATATCCTGATATTGATATCGGAAATAATTACTTTAACGTGATTTATCACAATATGGGGATATTCATTTCTTCCTTATCACCCAGGCCAGTCCTATTGGCTGTTATCCATAGTACCAATCCCATACATTTGTTTTCTTTGGATATTATCTGATACCATAGTGGTACACTTGATCTTCACAGCCTAGATTAATTTAATGGGTGCCACCTTGCACACACAGCCTAGATTCACTTAATGGATGCCATTTCTTCCTGTGTTCATTCATTGCCATCTTCTTTCCACCTGCAACACGTTTTGTTTTAGCTTCTTTATAAAGGGAGCCAGAGAGAGAGAAACAGCCTGAATGCTGGTGATCAATAGACATTTCAGGGGGCAGTTTATGTCGTAGTTGCTCTCGTCGAGGTCAGCACGCTGGAAAAGGTAAAATGAAACGGCACTCTAATGCATCCGTTAATTAGACCTCCTTGCCAAGTCATACTAGCTTACAACCGTTCCCTCTCATGAGTAATGAGTAGATTCATTGACCTGTCACTGCGGTGTATGACTCCACGATGCTTTTCAGAAAACCGCTGGCAAACATACAGTATTAGACTTGTGTGTTGATTTAGAATGTAGGCAGAGGAGGCTGATTTCCACTAAAAGGCAGATGCCGCCGCGCAGCAAGCGGGCTAATAAAGCCTTTTGATCAGTGTGCTGCTGCTGATATCAGGCCAAAAAAAAATCATCACGGAAATATATTCAGGAAATCATGGTGGAGATAAAAACGCCTACATGGATGGGCCAGTTTTGAGAGAAAATGTCAAACTGGAGTGGCTCATTGTGTGTGAGGGATGGGTACACACCTACTCAGATTGTTAAACCTTAACCTCACTGTATCAAACAGAGAGTGTCATAACAGATGAGGGCTGGATGGTGATTGGCCCAGCTTCTTACCTTGTGGCCTGTAGATGGTTTGTGTTCCAGAAGATTGTGCCTCACGGTGTCGAATGTATCGAGTGCCGATATTAGGCTCGTTCAAACGGCATTAATAACACAGGATAACATCAAAGCCGCGCTTCTATTACTCTGAGACTTCAGAGCGAGGCTATGAATAACAGAACAGAGAACTTGAGCAGCTTTCTCTATGGTGTTTCAGCTGGTGCTGCATGGGGATTCACTTGGAGCTCATTAAAACACATCGATTAGTAGCAATTATGATTCAGTTGATTGTTGTTTACTGGGAAATAGCTTGGCTAACGCGGCATATTCTTCATGCGGGATCATTTTCTGCGTTGGAATGAGTCCACTTGTTTATTTGGTTTAATTCAAAGCACCCGTCGTTGTATTTTTAGAGAGGCATCGCTTGCATTTAGAAATACTCTCTCCCCGAACGCCAAATTACATTTCATCCTTTCTTAATCCAGTTTTTGGCTTGTGTGTGAAATGTTAAATCACTCGCAGGTTTTGATTGAGAGCTTCCTGTGCCGCTAACAGATTTATTTGTTTCACAGTGTTGTATATGATGACGAGTGGCATTTTTGGAATGGTGTTATCATCCGTTTGTGCGATGCAGGCGCCTCCCTTGAGCAGGAACAGCGGGACGGGGAAGTGTGAGGTACAGAGACTGTCTGTCTGCCAGCCTCACCTTTCCCTCCTCCTCCGGTCACCAGCGCAGCTGTCAAACCACCCTCCTTCCCACACTGCTAGCCGCCAGTCGCAGAGCTTAGCTGTCAGGGCCGCACACGGCGTCTTCTCAGCTGTACCACGTCTCTCCATAAGAGGAGGCAGGTGTTTGGTTGCCTCCGTTTGACAGGGCTGTGTATCTCACTGAATCACACTGTGTGGGGGTCAGGAGGAGCAGGGCTGCGGAAAAGAATGTGTTTAGATTTTTTCTTCCCCGCCCCCGTTTCTATTTTTTGTAGGCCTAAATTGGATGCAGTGCAGGCTACTTCTGGCTGGGTTTCAGAACATGAGGATTTAGCTTTTTCACGCCAAAGCTGTGCATCTGCTGTAACATGGAATTGAAGCTGGTTAAAAAATGTGGATGGTGTTTGATGTTGTTGTACCCACGGGACCACAGGGAACCGGAACTGCATTTTGAACTCGCTCTATATCTTCAGTTTACTTTACGTTTCTGTAGGAATCCTTTGCATGGATTTTCACAGTAGCCGGCAGGTCCAATTAGGGCAAAAAGCCTGTGCTCTGGCTGGAAAGCCTGCATAATCAGCAAACCAGAGAGGCCTCACACTGGGGAGTGCTGGAACGATGCAAACACCACACAACCGACGGGGCTTTCGTGAAATTGTTTTGTCTTCCACCTCGAGGGCAATCATGAAAGAATCTAAGCCTCCTACTGACTCGTTCAACGGCAGCAGCAATAAACTAGTCTAGGACAGCATCGCTGTGTCTGGTTCGGGCGCTCGACTTTCCCCGCAGAGCCGCTGGGGACATGGGGGTTGTTTATGCGCCTCCATCTGACAGGAACAGCAGAGGACCGGGGCCAGATACCGTTATCCATTCGTGGCACGAGATAAGGCCCGGGCCCGAATCGGATCGCTGACGCACCACTGACCCCCCCCCCTCCTCACCAGGCGCTCTCTGTAATGAGAGGTTGCCAGGCGAGTCGCATATCATCCAGAGTCATCCTAAAAAGATGCCATTAGCGGGTCCTAGCGCTCATTGCTGCGACACGAGTGTTTTCCAGCCTCCGTGCCAACTGTACGGATCTGGCAACGCTCTATCTTTGAGTGTTTCTGAGGCTGGTCTGGTCCGGCAGGTCAGGTCAGAAGGGACACAAAGAACGGTACAGCTGTGGGGAGATCAGCTGGTGGGGAGCGAGAGACGGCAGAGCTGAACGTGTCATAGTTGGCACAAACATTTGAGGGTAAGCTAGCGGTGGATTAGAGAGAGAGAGAGAGAGAGGGGAGCTCTAAAATGTGCTGTGGCTAATTACCCTTTGTTTAAAAAGAAATAAAATAAAATAAGGTTTTTTAATGTGACTTGCTCTTTGACGAACATTAAAACCCAGAGATAATCGTGTTGACAACAGGGGACTTGTGTGTTTCAGGCCTCTAGACTGAAACGGTGCTGGCTTGCACGTGTTTACAGTAGGTGCAGTGGGTGTGTTAGTTGGTCAGTCCGAGAGTCATTGGATGTCCCATTTCCAATAAGCCCACACTCCCCCGTTACTAGTGGAGTTTGTTATTTTCCTGCAAAGAAAAGAGCCATGGGAAAGTTAAGCATGAAGGGGAAAAAAGGAAAAAAAACATAGGTTGTGGTTTTATTTGCCTTTTGTAATCTGTAGCCTTGTATCCTTGGACATAATAATAATAATAATAATAATAATAAAAGGTATGAAAGAGCTTAGTGTATCATACTGTCATCTGTTTTCAAGCGATAAAGCTGTTATCTGAGCCAACGAATAGCTAATGTTTCCCCGGGCCTGAGTTAACAGTCCAGGGCTTGGAGGAGGCAGACTCAGGTGCTGAGTGCTGCGCAGAGAGAGAGGCAGAGCCAAAGAGAGAGAGAGAGCCCGTTATCATCTGCCTGCACCACTTCTCAAGGCCTCGGTGTGTGTGGGTGTGCTTTTCTGTGTGAGTGCTGTGTGCTGAGAATGGGGCCCTTTATTATAACCCCCCCACCCTCTGGTCCTGTTGGCGGGGGCCATTGTTGGCCACAGTGAATGGTATCTCCAGTGCCTTGAAAAGTAACCAGATGACATTCTTCCTGTTGTTGAAAAGGGCCCGGGGTTGTGTTGTGAAAAGCGGCTGAAAGGGGAGGGTAAATCTGTGACCTTCAGAGGCTAATCTCTGGCATGTCATTCAATGCCCGTCGGAGGCGAATCCAGGCCCTTTCCCCCGGCGCTGATAGCGATGTAGCGGCTTGAGCGAAGCGGAACTTCCTCTGAAGTATTTAAGACAAAAACACGTCGACTGGTGCTTTTTCTTGGATGGTCCCTCCATCGTGATTCAGATTCAGATTCCTTTTATTGTCACTTATTTCAGTACTTTACAGCAAGAAGTGTGACATTCTATTTATTGTGGTCCCTCGACCATAGCAGCTTCCAATAATAAAAATACAATACATTTAGCATAGAATAAAATAAGACGACTAAAATAAAGATGACTATATATACAGTTAGTATATATGAAAGGAGCGAGGAGCTCTCCATGATCTGCCTGGGGATGGTTATTTCAAACAGGCAGTGTGTGTGACACCTATGTTGCCCAAACAACAGTCTCCAGTCTTCTTGTCACTGAGCTCTCTGTACATGGATTTCATGGCTTCAACGGCTCCTCTGTATTGCTGAGATACGGCCCCCGCGAGCGCAGGGATGAAATGGACTGTTGAGAGGCAGTATACAAGGCCGCCTGTTGTTGTTTATTTATGTCTACTCCTCCTCCCTTGTGTATTTGTCTTCTTCTGCTGGTTGCATTTCCTGGAACGACGTGCACGTGGTAGTCACTGTGTGTGTGTGTGTGTGTGTGTGTGTGTGTTGTGGGGCGGGCAGGGTGTTGAACATCTGTCTTCTCATCTACCTAATCACGTCTGTAAAGTAGTCACGACTCACGATCCCTCCGAGTCCCACCCAGCACACCACACATGCCCTCAGGTCGCTACAGGTCAATTTGAACCAAACACACATGCTTCACAAACAGTTTTTCCCCACAGCAGTGAGAATACTAAACGCCCCGGCCCGCACGGGCAAGCATCCGACACTGACTGACACTGTTACATGTGACTGTCCTGTATGTATTTATGTATTTATTGTGGGGATTGGGAGGGGGGGGGGGGGGGGGGGGGGCGTTTGATGTTTCATGTTGATGTCCCAGTGCTAATTAACATGCCGTACCGAAAACAATTACCACCAACCATAGTTGTGTGGCATTAAAGTATCTTGTATCTTGTTGTAGCACAGATTATCAAAAGCTGACAGAGTATTGAAAGGTGATTATTTTCCCAGTTAGCCTACTTCTTGTCTGTCATCTCCTTTCGTCTGCTGACTTTGCCGAGCGTTCTCAATGCCTTAAATTGTAATACTATTTGAATTTCTTTTGCTAATGGCTTTTCTGCAATAGCAAAACGTTATATTGATACGTCGCTACGTGAAAGTCACATCAGCCTGTCCTTGGTGTCAAAGTTATGGCATATTGTTATAAAAACTCACTCGGCAATGTAACATGTGTGTGCGTTGGCCGGAACGGTGATCACCGTTAAAAGCTCTGTAGATGGGTCTCTCAGCTACGTCATGTTTTTATTTTTATTTTTTATTTTTATTTTTTTCCCTCCGATTTTCTCCCATCCCAATGTTAGTCGTTATGCCAATTCCCAATCCCCTTCCTGGTCGCTGCGCACTTACCCCCCACAGTCGGTCTGGGAGAGTGGAGGCTATCACGTGCTTCCTCCGACACACGTCTAGCCAATCAACCGCTTCTTTTCACCTGGCAGCGCGGACTCTCACTGAGAGGGTGTAACGTGTGGAAGGATCACACTACCCCCCTTAGATCCTATCCGCGCTGAGCAGGCGCCCCGACCGAACTGTAGGAGTCGCTGTTTACAACGACCCGGACCCACCCCGCCAGCCAAGCTGGTGACAACGCCGGAGCTGTGAGCTGGATTCGAACAGGCGAATCCAGCGTCTCCGGTGTTGGTGACGAACGCAATCTCCGCTACGCCACCTGACCGCCTAGCTACGTCATGTTTAACCCTTTCACTGCTGCACTACCAAGCGGTTAACCCTTTCACTGCCACACAACAGCCGGTTAACCCTTTCACTGCCACACTACAGAAGGTTAACCCTTTACTATCACACTAGTGTGGCAGTGAAAGGGTTAACATTAGGATGGCTGAAGACTAGGCTATCCTTACATGCACAACTTCAATAATGTGACGTTTGTCACTAGACCATGATTATGCCATGAGAGGCTGTCTGGTGACGAAACATCACATGATGTGCAGAAATGTTCGTCAGGATATATATATATATTTTTTCTTTTCTATGCACCTATTGAGAGAGAGGTGTGCAAAATCTAATTTTTTTTTAACTGCGACCAGCAGCTATAATAGGTCACTCTGTCAGTTGGTCTGTTGGTCCACAAATATTTCTCCACACTCTAGTGGCCACAGGTTTTGCCTAGGAGGCTGAAATGTGGCATGGAGGTCAGGTGGTCATCGACCTTCATCACGAGGAAGAGGAGAAAAGACGAGAAGAAGGCCTAACTGTTTCAATAGCTCCAATACATTTAGGACAATCTGACAAAGCGCTGACATAACCGCTGGAACTATAGGGATGGCACGGATCCGATACTCACAGGATGGGATATCGGAAAAACAGGAAGTATTTTACGATCGGATACATTCCGCAAAGCGCGCCATCACGTGAACAGTAGTAGCGCGACAACAACGTTGGCGTTAGCTGAACGTGAGTGAACTTGTTAGCAGTGCGCTGCGATCATGTCAGTTGTGTGGAGTTATTTTAAGCTCAAAGAAGAAAAAGTGTAATATCCTTTTTTTTTTATCCACTTTTTCTCCTTATTTTCTATTTTTCTCCCATCCCAATTTCGCCTCGCCAATTCTCCCTTCAATTCTCCCCTCCCCTGTCTCGAACGTTGCTAGACTATGCCTCCCACTGGTCGGCTGCAGTGAGGACCAAGCCTTGCATCACGTGTCCCCTCCGGTACACGAGGAGGCAGCTGTCGCATCTTTTCACCTGAACAGCACAATCTCTCAGTGGCGAGGAGTAACGTGTGGGAGGCTCACGCTGCCCCCGATACTTCCTGATTCTGCTGTACAGGCGCACCAACCGACCTGTAGGAGTCGCTTTCCACAACGTCTAATCCCCACCCACCGGCTTTCCCACCCCTAACATTGCCAATTGTGTTAGTATGAACGACCAGCCAAGCCGGTAGCAACGGCGAGAGCAACGACCCAGCATCTCCTGCGTTAGTGGCGAGCGCCTTGCCCACTGCGCCACTTAGCCGCCCCCAAAAAAAAAGTATAATATCTGCAATGCAAGTATTTCTAGGGGTGGCAGCAACACTGGAAACTTCAACACCACAAACTTAATTAAACACTTGCAGATTCATCATGGAAAGGGAGTTCATACGTGCAACGAATGCCAAGAGGAAAACCTTTTGCCTCAGCAGCTAACATTGCTGGAAACCATTCAGAAGCACAAGAAACTACTTGCAGACAGTACCAAAGCAAAGCTGAAATAACCAAATAACCAAATTTATTGTGCTGGACGACCAGCCCCTTTCTGTTGTTGAAAAGATTTGGAGCCTCGCTACATGTTGCCAAACCGGCATTTTATCTCCAACACGGCTATCCCAAATAAGTACAAGCAAGTGTGCGAGTTTATTTCTAAATGCTTGGAAAACGTTGCCACCTTGAGTTTCACTACTGACATCTGGAGTTGATATAAGCTAACTTGATATCAGGTGGAAGAGTCTAGAGTTAAGCCCGATTTGAGTTTCACGTCATTTATTTATTTCACGTCACAAATTGATCAATACAGTCCGTATTAAGTGATGTTGCGTTTCTTTTTCAAATGTAGAGTAAAGACCCTATAACCCTATCAAAACAGCAGTCAAAGTGTATATTTTCAGCACTGTGTTTGTTTACCAATGATTTTAAGTGTTATTAGCTAAATATGAGCTTATAAAAAGTTACATCGGATGGGTATCCGTATGGGCAGATACTCGAGGCTGTGATATCGGTATCGGACATGAAAAAGTGGTATCCTGCCATCCCTAGCTGGTACCTTGAAGGCTAACTCCTTCTCAATAGGTCAGACTGCACTTAAGACGGGACAGGAATGAGCTCTCTTTGGTTGCACTCTAAATTATCTTTTGAAAAGGAGGTCTTTCGGATGAGAGGGGTGTTATTGGGTCCACATCCTGTGAATAGCTGGCTCTCTGCTGGCTTTGTTGCACGTTAGCGCTATGCCACCCAGGGGTTAAGATGGGGTCAGACCTCTTGTGGGAGAGTCGGCTGTCAGAAGGGGTGGTGGGGGGTGTTGTCAGGAGTTGCGTTGTGTGTCGAGGCTGAAGAGTGACATGGAACAACACGCTACAGGAAGGAGAAGCCTGACTGGTTTCTGGTCAGACTCTTTTTGTCAGACATCATTCAGTGATCAATGACTGGCATAACTTCTGTCATCTGCCTCCATTATGTCCATTATATCTATGTAATGTGTGTGCGTGCGCACGCGTGTGGATGAATATACTGCATGCACTACTCGCATAAAAACGGAGGCTGTTTACAAAGGAAGCATTGAATTAGGAGAAGAAAATGTCAACTTCTATCATGGTCGTGCGCACAACCATTTTCTATTGGCCGGCCCTACTCATATTTTAGAAGTAAGTGCCGCGACATCTGCAGAATGTGATTTAAGATGGAGGGAGAGACTAGGGGCAGGAGAAAACAGAGGAGGAGAGGGGGCTGAAAGTGTGTGTGTGCGTGTGTGTGTGTGGTAAAGTTCTGAGCGAGGTTGTTCTGCTCAGCCAGTCATATGGAAGAGTCGGCCTGGCCTTGTCTAACATCCCAGGGTCTCGTTGCAGCAGGGGTGGGCCCGCACAGTGTGTCAGGTTTCTGTAATTAATAGTAAATAGCCCACCCCCCCCACACACACATACTCCTTCAGGGACCAGGTGCTTCTAGTCTAGGACTCTAGCCTATAGCCGGCCATGGAGGAGAGAGCATACTGGGGGGGGGGGCCTTTTTTAATGGATTTGTCTGACTTGTGTTTTTAGTGGTAATAGAGAGAGGGATTGAATCAGTTTCCAACAGTGAGTGCACACAGTGTGATGGAATAGCTCCGGTCTATTTCCTGTGTGGTTTTAGTCCAGTAGGTTTTCATAGTGGGATCCTTGAGGGGGTGCCCAGGGGATTCTCAGCACAATGGGGAATAGTTTTAATTTCACTAATATTTAATTGATTAGAGTTTTTAGTACAATGAGAGTGTGAAGGAGAGACTTCTTTTGCGGGGGCATCCTACACCCATGTTTTATTGTAAATTGTTTGAGCAGGTGGTTTGAGCATCGGGGCCTGACCGGCGGTCGCACCGTCCCACCGGCAGGGGGGGGGGGGGGGGATTTAGGCTAGTTAGTGGCCCTAACCCTGCACACACACACACACACGCTGCGATCGGCCACAGTGCCTGGGGGGGGGGGGGGGGGAGACGGTAATATTCCTGATCTAATTACTGCCAGGCATTTTTTTAGACGCAGAGAGTACTTTGTGATTTAACCTCTTGTCAGGGGCTATAAACGGAAGCTGGGTTAATCTTCCTGGCGACCTCTTCTTCTCCACACGGGGAGAGAGAGAGGAGAGGACCGAGAGAGAGTGCTTTAAATTCAGCCTCACTCCCCTGAAAACCCGGGCTAAGAAACCAACATACCACAGCGTGTTGCTCACCGCACACACACACACACACACACACACACACAGCTGACACGCTAACGGGCTGCTGCTGCCGATGTCTCTACAGACGGGGGTCTATTGGAAATTCTCTCAAGGTAACGAGTGCTCTGACCTTTTGGATGTCGGCAGGCAGCTGGTTCATGAGAACTTGTGTGCCGCTGCCGCTGCTGCTGCTCTGTGCGGTTTGACAATTTGCAGCTTCGAAACATAAAAGCTGTACTTTCTTTTTGGCTTCCTCCAAATGGGATTGTTTTCCAGACAACAACACACCCCCCAACCCGCCACTCCATGCTACCATCTCTCTCTCTCTCTCTTTCTCCATCTATCCATCTCTTGTCTATCTGTCTCTTTCTCTATCCGTCTCTTTGTCTCTCCGTCTGTCTCTCTACTTATCGCTCTATCTTTTGGTCTCCTTCTCTCTCCCTCCATTTCTTTACTTGTCTCTCTGTCTGTGTGTCTCCCTCTCTTCATCTCTCTCGCTTTCTCTACGTATCTCTCTCTCTCTCTCGCTCACAAAAGAGGGAGAGAGAGATGTTTGAACAAATGGATTACTATAAAAGCAGAACTGGAGGTTTGGGTTATCAAGTCAAATGCAGTGTAAACAGTTCTGTGGACTTGAAGGGATTATGCCGCCTGCCTGCCTGCCTGCCTGCCTGCCTGCCTGCGTGGAGCCAGTCAGAACCCATTCAACTCAACAACCCCAGGCCTGGCATTTAGGGCCAAGGGCCATCGTGGCTATACTGCCTCTCCATTAGAGAAACACACACACATACCACAACATGCCCTGTTGCCTCTAAATACTCAGCCATTTCCCCCCTCTCTCTTTGTCACTAATCACACTTAGAATGATGGATTAGCAAATTAATTGCAGACCTCCCCTTATTTAAGTCCCACCCACATCCTAATGTGTCAGGGGGTCCTGGTGACTCTCCACAAAAGAGGCACGTATTTGTGACATTGTAGGTTGGTATCTTTGTTGCAGGCCCCCCCCCCCCCCCCCCCTTCTCTCTTCCCCTGATCTCCTGTCACTCACGGTCCTAATATCTAGGGCTGGGCACCGGCTCCGACGACCCAATTCCACTACATTTCCATTCACAATGTCCGGATTCGATTTGTATTGCTATCGGTTCAGTTTCAGGGGGGGGCCAGGACCTGCCATAATTTCCGTAGTAGTGAGCAAGGCAAACTAGAGCCATCTGCCGGACGGGAGGCTTGCTAGTAATAATAATGTTTAGCTAAAATCGTCACACAGAGGAAGCCATTGATCACATGTTCTGGCCCTAGTCCTGTCTGACGAAGCAGAAATATCTTTACATAGGAGCGGCTGGGTAGCGCAGTGGACTAAGCACTCGCCTACCACCGCAGAGACTCTGGGATCGAATCCAGCTGTCAGCGGCACCTCCGGTTTGGTCAGTCGTCCCTACTAACACAATTGGCAGCGTTAGCGGGTGGGAAGCCGGTGGGGTGTATGTGTCCTGGTCATTGTAAACTGCTACTCCTACTGTTCGGTCGGGGCGCCTGTTCAGCAGAGAAGGGATCTGGGGGAGGTAGTGTGATCCTCCCACGTGTTACACTCCCCCAGTGAAACTCCTCACTGTCAGGTGAAAACAAGCGGCTGGCGACTCCACATGTATCGGAGGAGGCATGTGGTAGTTCTACACCCTCCCCATGCAGGCCCGACAGTTGGGCAATGTGCGTGCGCAATGACCAGGAAGGGAATTGGCATATCGACTAAATTGGGATGGGTGAAAAAATACAGAAAGCACAAAAATAAATAGAATAAAAAAATATATATATATCTTCACATTTCCTTTTTTAACTGTTATTCATTGAAGCAATACTGTATGGTGGTGCTTTACCTAGTCAGTGGCGTTGTGTAGTACAGCTATCCACACACATCCTGCTGCTCTAAGGATACATGTTCCTACCTCTCTCTTAGGGATGCACCGATCCGATATTGATATCTGATATCGACCCCGATATGACTAAAATAGCTAGATCGGGTATATCGGGGAATTTTCTTTTCTAATTATTATTATTATTATATATTTTTTTCTTTCGTTATTTCATTTGAATAATAAATAACAATTCAGTACATTTATATCTGTGTTCATTTGTTACATTTTGTTTCACTAAGTTAGGAAAGTAATGTTTTAAGTCAAGCCTGATGTTGCCTTGCAAACAAAAGAATGATCCCAGTCTCTTCCACACAGTGAGGTTTATTAATTGAACAATGGGTATCGGATTGGTACTCGGTATCGGCCGATACCCAAAGACTAGGTATCGGTAGCGGGACTGAAAAAGTCGGATCGGTGCATCTCTCTCTCTCTCTCTCTCTCTCTCTCTCTCTCTCTCTCTCTCTCTCTCTCTCTCTCTCTCTCTCTCTCTCTCTCTCTCTCTCTCTCTCTCTTTCTACCCTCTCTCTCTCTCTCTCTCTCTCTCTCTCTCTCTCTCTCTCTCTCTCTCTCTCTCTCTCTCTCTCTCTCTTCAAGCTTTCTGAAATCTGCTTTATTGTTTTCCCTCAACAATGTTGGCTCATAGTGATTAAAAAAACGTTTTGGTGAAATTGCCCTTTTTTAATCGTATTGTTTGAGGCAAACGATCCGTGGTAAATTGAAAGTCGTAGCGACTTTTAAAAACGTCACGGTTGGTCTCGGACATCAGGGAAAGCAGTTCCAGATGAACATGTCTCCTCTAACTAACCACTGACCCAAAAATCATGCTTTTTTCCAAATGAGGGGACAGGGCTGGACAAGCCGTCCCCAATCAACTGGTATGTAGTCTGAAATGTCCTCCAAAGTCAGGAGCATACGCACACACGCACACACGCACACACGCACGCACACACGCACACACGCACGCACGCACACACACATTATAGTCTAAACCTCCACCACATAGCCCTACTGCTCTTATCTTGGTGATGTATCTTAATTTCCCCCATATTTTCATCCGTTCATTCATCAGAATCTTTGTTTTCAAACACAGAATCTGTTTTCCCGTGCTTCCTCTCCACAAAATTAGAGATGTTCCGATACCATTTTTTCCTTTCCGATTCCGATACCGATACCGATACTGATCCGATACCAGTGCATACATTTAAAAAAAGAAAAAATTAAAAGAAAATTATATAAATTATACTTTTTTTTTTTTTTTTTTTTTTTTATACAGCTACTGTTTTATATATACTGTTTTTTAGTAATAACTAGAAAGTAATGGTATTTATTCAACAACAGGTGATTGTATAGATTTGTATTAGTATCATTAATCAACGAGTATGTGGCTACAGCACTGCAGATATACCCTACTCCAATGATCCACACGGACATTATTCGTTGCTGCACTTGCTTCCAAGGCTCCGTTGAAGTAGCAGAGGATCTGTTGTGACTTTTGCACAATAAATATTCAACATTCTCTTTTGAGACTCCGCCTCAGACTCTTATCATTTGGCACTAAAAGCTAAACATTGTCACCGATATATGGCTGTCCGCAACATGTCATTAATTGTGTATTAATTGGTTCAGTGACGACGCTAATGTGAGCTAGGTTAGCTAGCATGAGCTACCGGGAGATGGAAAGACTAACGTTACTGGTGAAAATGTGATTTACGTTGGAATACTCCTTTGCCAACTTGCTGTACTTTGCTTGCGGGTCTGCAGCCCGGGGGACCCTGATGGAAACAAGACAAACGGGTCTGCAGCCCGGGGGACCCTGATGGAAACGGGTCTGCAGCCCGGGGGACCCTGATGGAAACGGGTCTGCAGCCTGGGGGACCCTGATGGAAACGGGTCTGCAGCCCGGGGGACCCTGATGGAAACGGGTCTGCAGCCTGGGGGACCCTGATGGAAACGGGTCTGCAGCCTGGGGGACCCTGATGGAAACGGGTCTGCAGCCCGGGGGACCCTGATGGAAACGGGTCTGCAGCCCGGGGGACCCTGATGGAAACGGGTCTGCAGCCCGGGGGACCCTGATGGAAACGGGTCTGCAGCCCGGGGGACCCTGATGGAAACGGGTCTGCAGCCTGGGGGACCCTGATGGAAACGGGTCTGCAGCCTGGGGGACCCTGATGGAAACGGGTCTGCAGCCCGGGGGACCCTGATGCGGGTCTGCAGCCCGGGGGACCCTGATGGAAACAAGACAAACGTCTTTCTCAGGTCTGCATCCCCGTAACAATTGTATGTATTGAGCTGTACTGTATTGTAGGGCTGGGCGATATGGAAAAAAATCATATCGCGATAACGATATGATAATTTTATTTTATTTCTCGATATCGATAATTATCGAATTGTTATAAGTATAATTTTTTTTTTTTTTTTTTTAACAACAGATGTATGTTTATTTTGCAGCAATTCTTTGTCGTTGCTGCCATCTTTAGTGTTACATCCCCTCACACTCCAGTTCTCAGGCTGCAGCTGGTTTAAAAGCTAAAGTAAACCGGCTTCTCTGCTGGCTGTGGCTCCAGAGGAGTTGAACAGTTCTGGCTCTGCTAGTTTATTTTCGATCTTTTGGCGCTTTTTTGGTGGACAAACCACTGCACATGTGCACTGTGACTCGTGACTGGAGTCTAGTTCTGCTAGCACACATAGCCTACTGTGTACAGACGGTTTCAAAATGTATTTTAAATTAGAAAGCAAACAAAATAAATGGACAAGAGAAAAAGAAATCTGAATTTGGTCAGTATTGTCATTTGGACAAGCAAAGCCATTACTTTAAGTTGCAGGCAAGAAAGACAAGTCTGTCCAGTGTCTCTGGTTTTAAAAATGTCCTGTTGCAAAAAAAAAAAAAAAAAAAAAAAAAAGTAAAAAAAAAAAAAAAAACGATCGTTATCGTTATATCGCCCAGCCCTACTGTATTGTACCCATTCTGCAATCTGTTAAATAAAGTTTTCATTCATTCATTCATTCATTCAGCCATTATTGCTGGATTATGAATAGCCCCAACTTTAGCCAAGGTAACGTTATGGCTAAACCTTTAACGTTAGTTAACGCTAGCTTTCGGTTAGCTGTTCAATGCTAATAACACAACCAAGCGAACTAGGGATGTCCGATATTATCGGCCGACCGATATTATCGGCCGATATCGGCAGTAAAATGTGATATCGGAAAATATCGGTATCGGTTTAAAAAAAAAGAAAAACAATAACAATATTTGTTATATATATATCCAGTGAAATTATTAGTTACCTGAAATTATTCAGTTTTTTGGGGGGGGGAAACCCTGCATATATCGGTATCGGTTGATATCGGTTGATATCGGTATCGGAAATTAAGAGTTGGACAATATCGGAATATCGGTATCGGTAAAAAAGCCAATATCGAGCATCCCTAAAGCGAACCCATCAGAGCTCCCCGTCAACACCGCTCTGTCGGGAGGATGGCATTTAAGAAAGTATCTGCTGTTAAAATGACAAACAGCATTGACACTTTAATTCACGGTCGGTGAAACACACGTTTGTTTTATAATGCTCACAGCAGGCCGCAGTGTTGTTGATAAATTACGTGGTATCGGAGCGCAAAATTAGAGGGTATTTGCCGATACCGATACCAGCATTTTAGGCAGTATCGGCGGCATTTCCGATACTGGTATCGGTATCGGAACAACTCTACACAAAATGGACCCTGCCAAAATGGGGGGGGGGGGGTTGCTCTTTAGAGACCCCAATTAGCAGAAGTAGCAGGCCTCCTCCAGAAGGTCAGACCCAGGGTTGAGAGAGGCTGGGCAGGGGCCAGCGGGCCCCACTCCTAAGACTGATAGGATGATGGTCTCGCACAACAAGCTGCCCACACGTCCTCAGCACCAGCAGCGGTCGGGTCTTGCCCCTCCGTCTGCTGTGTGCGTTGCATGGTGATCGCTAGCAGCGGCTCAGGATTCTGCTGTAAAGGTCAAGTGTCTCCAGTCGAGGCTGCCATTGTAGTGTACAGGGTTCCAAATGAACTTTCAGGGCCGTTTTTTTTTGCGCCTAACCCCGTCCCAATAATTGATTTCCAGGGCCATATTAAAAACACAGAGCAAAATGCGTCTGTAGGGGCTGCAGTTATAAAGAAATGCATGGAAAATGGTTAGGAGAAGTAATCGTACGTACTTGACGGTCACAGTCTTTCACGCGATCTCTGTTAACATTACTGCTGCCTAACATTAAAATGAACATAGTTAGCACGCCTATATCGTAGCTCGACCTGTGTAACATGACTTAGTAGCCTAATGGTGTCCAGAATTTCCACAAAGGAAATATCTTATATTATCTTATCTTATCTTACAACGAAGGGCAGCTAGGGTAAGTGGTATTGTTCGTCAAACAGTGTCGAACTTGAGTGTTATTATCTGAGAGCATAGTAGTATCAGACATATTAGTAGCATAGTACATATCAGTAAAACATGTACTTGTGAAAATGGGGGGGGGGGGTTCAGCTGTCCTGACTATGGTGGGAAGTTTGTTCCACCATCATGGAGCAAGGACAGAGGATAGTCTGCTTCGCCTCGACAACCCCCCGAGCCCAAATAGGACTGGGTCTCAGGCGGCCAGACGATGCAGAGCGTAGGGGTCTTGAGGATGTGTAGTTAGAGACCAAATTGTTCTTAATCAAGAAATATTCTTTTTTGTTCTGTTTTAATAAAAATCTGACGAGTCGCTGTCTCGCACGCTCCAACTGCTTTTCCTCATCTCTTCGCGCGTGTGATGCTCTAGCTGGCAAGCAGGCCAAGGAGATGCTTAAAAAAAACAGCATTTAAAAGTTAATTGTATCCTTCGAGTGACATCCTTGAAAATGAAAAATAGTGCTTGGAAAAGTACTTAAAAGTTCTTGAATTTCATTTAGCAATGTCTGTGGGGACCCTCACTCCGTTTGGCTCAGGTTCAGTTTGAGGCGGTTGGTCGTCATCATCATCCAGGCGGAACGCGATCCATTCAGAGACTTGAGTATCTGAGGAAGGAGAGGAGAGGAGAGGAAGCACCGGCAGCGGTGAGAAGGCATGGGAAGTGGTGATGTTATCCAGAGAGTTGACGTAGAGAGAGAAGAGCAAGGGATGTGAGGAGGATCCGGTGGTTGACCGTGTCCACGGCTGCTGACGGGTCCAGGAGAATGGGGACAGAGGAGCGGTCTTGTCACTCATTATTCTCCGCAGGTCTTCATGTCGGAGTGATGACGAACGTAATGGCAACAGACACTGCTGCTGGATCAAAGCTTATGATGTCGAAACTGGGAGGCAGTTGGAGACAAAAAGGGGGTGACAGTGGCTCAGGAGGTAGAATGGTCATCTAGTAATCGGAAGGTTCCCGGTTCGATTCCCTCTCCTCCCGGCAGAGCAAAGACACTTAACCCCTAACTGCTCCAGATGAGCAGGTGGGCACCTTGCACGGTTGCAACTGCCGTTGGTGAGTGAATCGGTATAAATTATAAAGCGCTTTTGGATCAAATGCAGTCCATTTACCATTTAATGTGATTAATTGTGTTATTTGATTTTTTAATGCATTAAGGTAAAAAAAAAAAAGTTACATTAATATTGACAGCCCTAATCATTTAATGTTGATGCGTCCAGATATTTTGAGAAAAAAAGGAGAAATATTTAATGAATCAGTCAAAGGCATTTCTTTTTTTCCCTCAAGGGTATAATGATGCATTTTCGGGGGCATATGATGCATTTTTCGGGGGCATATTTGCACCAAGCCCCCGTTAATTTGGAACCCTGGTAGTGTATATACTGTGGCCATATTTTGAGCGATCCATTCGTCATTAGCTCCAAAGTCCCCTCCTCCTTCTATACCCTCATGTCTGGTGTCGGCTATCAGCCTGATTGATGCCTTTGTCCTTATTGCAGGGGACTGGGGGTGGGAGGGGGGGGGTCGATGGCGAAAAATGTGCTGCTGGGTGCATTAATGTTGTGTTCAATTGCATAGACCTTTTTGAGCCTCATCAGTCTTTAATCATTGGACAGCTGAGGGGAGAGGGCAGCGTGATGCAAGAAGGGAAATAGATTCCTATCCACTGGGGCGCTAGCGCCGTGAAATGACTCCCTCCGGATGATGATATAGAGTGAAGTCATTGAGTGAATATACCGTAATTCCTCTAATAGTAACCGGGTCTCAAATACAAGCCGGGTCTCTATTAATGGCCGGGTGCGCTCTTGAGCTAAGCAATTATAAGCCGGCCTCCTAATACAAGCCGGGTTACTAATATACTGAGCTGCATACTGAGCTAGTTACTTGATTTCACTTTGAAAACGTTGAAATGACCAGTGACCACCTGCAATTGCACTGTTTACTATTTCATACAGTACTTGGTTTCAATAAATGAACCCAGTACATTTTACTGGGTTCAAACTGACACAAAATGTTGATTTATTCATTATGATCCGTTTGAAAATTTGAAATATAGGCCTCCCTCTTATACAGGCCTCCTCCTAATACAAGCCTGGTACCCGCTACAGTTGAAACAAATACAAGCCGGGGTTACTATTAGAGGAATTACGGTATATGGGGCTTTGAGCTTCATGTATTCGGAGCTAAAGCCATAGCCTTGCTGCACTCCGACGAGCATAGTTTAGTGTGTAGGTTGAAAGTCAGACAGACTGTGTATGCGTGTGTGTGTGTGTGGGGTTTCTCTGGCAGGAGATGTGAGAGCCTGAGCGAGAGAGAGGCCAGATGTTCCCATGCAGACACAGGGGTGAGATGTTTGCCATGCCGGGGGCCGTGTTTACCCTGCTCTCCCCTCTCAGAGTCACCGGCTCTGCGGCATCGAAGCCCGGAGCCAGGGGCTCTCTGTCGGAGCTGGGGGCGGAGAGAGAGAGAGAGGAGCTTTCACACACACATACAGGAGATGAAGGAGCTAGACCCCCCCCCCCCCCAAAAGATTTCCTGCGTCCCCTTTGGCCCCTGGGCGACACACACCACCTCACACAACCCGCCGTTCAGGAGAGAAAGGGCTCTTTTTATTCCCAGGCTGGTGTGTGTGGAATGGGACGGGAGACGGCATCTCGCTGGAGGCCAGAGTGAATGTCAAAGCTGCCATGAAGCGGGTTGACCTTTTATACCTTCCATAGACAGCCGGGAAGCGCATTGGATTGCTGTGTAGAGGCGGCTCGTAGAAGAGGTGGGGATCTCCACTGTTTGATGTAGGCCCTGGCTAATGCATCTTTTTATTCAATTCTCAATATAAAATGTAGTGGTTTTTGCCCTTTTCAGCATCACAGATGTTCTATACCAGGGGTTCTCAAACTTTTTTATACCACAACCCCATTTTATTTAGGATATTTTTTTAGCGACCCCACACTTAATGTATTGCGTAATTTCAATGTGGAATTAAGGAATATCAAAATAAAATCACATGTTGTTGAACTTGATCATGCATATTTATTCGAAAATTGAATTACAGCACTATATGTTATCAATACACATTTATAAAACGAGGCAGGAGCACTATGAACGCACAGGAGGCTGTTTTTTCTTCTGTGAGTTAGACCCTTTTAGGATGATTGATTTGTGAGCCTGGCGCTCCCACCGCTCTGCCTCGGAGAGCTGCTGTGACCCTCCTCCTAAATCAGACCGGCCCGACCGACACAACGAGGCTCTGCCAAGCCCTGTGTCCTACTCGCACACATCCAGGGCTGCATGATGCTGCTGGGTCAATAACACCGGCCTGGGTGGGACACACAGACACACACACACACAATGAACATACTTTGTTGAACAAACACTAATACACACATGCGTCAGTGATGACACAGACACACACACACACAATGAACATACTTTGTTGAACAAACACTAATACACACATGCGTCAGTGACGACACAGACACACACACACAATGAACATACTTTGTTGAACAAACACTAATACACACATGCGTCAGTGACGACACAGACACACACACACACAATGAACATACTTTGTTGAACAAACACTAATACACACATGCGTCAGTGATGGAAACAGGAATGGAAATACTAAAGGGAAGTCATTATTCCCACAGAGGTAAGAATGATTGGTTGGTAGCATTGCCATGCTTCTCCTGTGTGTGTTTGTGTGTGTGTGTGTGTGTGTGTGTGTGTGTGTGTGTGTGTGTGTGTGTGTGTGTGTGTGTGTGTGTGTGTGTGTGTGTGTGTGTGTGTGTGTGTGTGTGTGTGTGTGTGTGTGTGTGTGTGTGTGTGTGTGTGTGTGTGTGTGTGTGTGTGTGTGTGTGTGTGTGTGTGTGTGTGTGTGTGTGTGTGTGTGTGTGTGTGTGTGTGTGTGTGTGTGTGTGTGTGTGTGTGTGTGTGTGTGTGTGTGTGTGTGTGTGTGTGTGTGTGTGGCTGCATTGATTTGGGTTTGTTTTCAGAGAACTCAACAGCAGAAATAGAAGCCATGAGAACACCTGGATGGAGGGGGGGGGGGGGGGGGGGGGGGGGGGGTCAGCTAGGCTACTGGCTCTGTACCAAGCACACATAAACATGCATGCATGCATGCATGAACACGTACACATCATACACAAACCTCTTGATTCTAATGTGCGGACAGCCTGGGATCCCAATCGACGGCACTTAACAAAGCTTTCCTCTTTCTCCCTTTTTAATCGCAGGCTCAATTTGTCACTGGGGTGTCCAATTTCTGATAAGCGCTCGACTGAGCGAGAGGTGAGGAGGGTGGGGATGTGGTGGCGAGGTGCGGGGGGGGGGGATAGTTGGTGGGCGGCAAAATTGATGCACCTGCTCTGAAATGAAATCAAACCACTCAATCTTTATTTCCCCCGCCAGCTGGAACAATGCTGCCACGCTCTCTGGCTCTCTCTCTCTCTCTCTCTCTCTCTTTCTCTCTTTCTCTCCGCACGCCAAGTCATTTACCGCGAGAACCGGGGAGAACCCTGCTCATGTTATTACACGGTCAGATTGTTAAGAGTTAAGGTACAGAGAGTAGACTAGAGGTAGATGTAGAGGTATTATAGTGAAACTGATGGTTTTGTGCTACTAAAATGTTAAGGGAACACTCACTCCCACAGCAAAGAAAAAAAGAGTTGCGATGTGTGATATTCCAGGAAGTAGGCTATTAAATCACCTCTGTGAAATGACGGAACATGAAAAAAAAGAAGAATCAAGGTCCTTTTTGCGTTTGCCTTTCCAGGAACCGTTAATCACTCACTAAGGCCTTGATATATTTTCACTTTCATCATCTCACCAAGCTGTATAATACTTCCTGCAAATTACGTGACATCATGCATTCTGACTCTCTTTCACTCAATTAATTTGGTTTGAGAGTTATTAAGACATTTATAGTTTTTGGATACGTCGTGTGAGATTATGGACACGATAAATCTGCTTTATTTTTGAGTGTTCCTGTAAAGTAAGTAGTATTGATGTGGAGTGATATAGTGACCTGTCACACCGTATGTCTTGGGGACTGAGCTGTGTGAGGTACTGTGGTCACATGCTAATGCTGATTCTAAAATCTGCCTCCCCCACCACCATGCATTTTAAACCCGACCCTTAGATCAGAGTCTATGTGCAGTGACTCACAGTATCGTATACACCAGAACTAAAATTAACTGCGATTTCAGGAGCCTTATGAATCTCCAATGTGATTTTACATTCAGTGTCTTTGAACCCTTTTCACTACCACACTACATAAGGTTAACCCTTTCACTACTATATACTATATTCACTACTATAATTGTTTAGTCTTAAACAAACATTTGGAACACTTTTAGAACATATTCTCATAATAAAAAAAATATGAAGCATTGAATCTGCATTTAAAAAAAAATATAAATAAATAAAACTGGCTTAGATTTTCCTACTGGATATCTCTTTACTCACCAACAAGCCTGCCTGCCTAATTGAATCAATATCGGATTCAATTTATATTGAATCGGGACCTTGTGAATATCACTGGTAATCAGGTAATCAGTGCCGATATATACCCAGCCCTAATCATGGCTCCCTTCCAGACCACAGATGCAAAGCCTAAGGAAACACTGATCTCTCCACACACACACACACACACACACACACACACACACACACACACACACACACACACACACACACACACACACACACACACACACACACACACACACACACACACACACACACACACACACACACACACACACAATGACACTTTAAAATTGTATATAGCAGGACTCACTACATTTAAAGCTTAGTATTGTATTTTATCTTAATACTTTTTATCACGTCTATTTTATTATCTATTCTATTTTATTATTTGTATTTTTTGCACAATCAAGGCGGGCATGGCCACCTTCATTTCACTACACGTCTCGTGTATGTATGTGACGAATAAATCTCTTGAATCTTGAAAATATTTCCCATTAAAGAAAGCCCACGCTCCCTATCCCCCACCCTCTACTCACCTTAGGGACGTGCTGCTCCATGCGCAAGGTGTACTCTGTTGACTAATGCCCCTTGTATCAGTCCATCTGTGTTTGTTTGTTATTAAGCATACCTTCCCAGTTTGATGCTCAAGTCAGAGCTGCACCAAACGCCACAGCCTGGCATCTCTTAAACACGTGACCAGGCGCATTGTTGTCTGCTGTGATAAGGGGGATATGTGAAGATAACATTGACGGTGGAAACTGAACGGATGAGGAGATGAAAGGAGCAGTGGAGCTCTCATATGTACGCTCAGAGTTCTCAGTGTGACGGTTTGAAGGCTGAGGGGGGGGGGGGGGGGTAAGGATTTCACAGAAGAGGAGTATCCTGCGGTCTGTGCGACAACTGTGTGTTTCTCTTCTGATGTTCTCTGTCTGTACCCCGCTTTGAAACGGTTGCAGGCGGTGTGCTTCAAGTCCAACTGCCAAGTCGTACTCTATGCCAATTGTGAATGAATGTGGCTGATTAAAGCCGTAATAACTTACTCAGTCGGTGGATCTGGTTAATACAATTTATTAACTCGGAATGAAAGTATCAAATACAATTTACTCAGAGATATATGGCTTGAATGGCTCTCACCAAATAACTAGCTGTTACTGGATCTGGAAGAGGAGAGGGATTTCCCTGGAGAAATCCTCTTTATACACAGGAGAGGGGGGTGGGTGGGCACCATAAACTGGGGGTTTGGGGAGAGGGAGGAGACAAGTTCTGGGAGTTGACATGTCCTGTTATCCTCCACAGCTCTTAATTCAAGAATCAAGAGGTTTATTTGTCACATACATACCAGGGCATACAGTGAAATGCGGGTGGTCATGCCCGATTGTGCAATAATAAAATAGACATAGAAAAAAACTGGTAATAATAAGACATAAGATGTGCATGATAAAAATAGACATGCTAAATTCCTGAGAAGGCACTGGTTCCTATGTACACTACTATACAATATACAATTTTAACTCTGTCATTATGCTATACTTACTATATCTAAACTATACTATACAAGAACCACATCTGTTCTTTCCTTAAAGTGACTTTTATATTCCTCATTCCTTTAAAGTGACTTTTCCATTTTGTTTAAAGTGATTGTTTAAAGCGGTTGCAGCATGTGTGTGTGTGTGTGTGTGTGTGTGTGTGTGTGTGCTCATGTGTACTTGTGAGTGGAGAGTTCAGTGTCCTGATGGCCTAATTGCAGGTTATGTAGCATCTGCATTGCCATACCTGTAGCTCGCACAGCGGGTCGCGGTCTGTTGAAGTTGGCTGTCTGGGGGCCGTTATGAGCCATGTAATACATTCACAGTGTGTAATTGCATAGTATAATTATTTATAGGCATGTTAGACATTCTTTTGGCAATGGGATTGAGCTTCTTCATTGAGCGCGTATCCTTGACATTAGGGCACAAGTATCTTGTGTTTTATTATGAGTTCAGATCTAGCCTAGCTAGTGACCGCTGTGTATAGAGCAGCTGACAACTAGGGAAAGACAGCTGATAGGAGAGGATAGACCCCACCGGGGCTTGCGTATTTATTTGTATAGGCAGGTTAGTTAACACTTTCAGTGCCACGAGGTGGCGCCAGAGTTAGCTCTTGAATGCCACCATCGGCGCCAATGTTACGCTTAATATCGCCTAATCTATGTTTTAAATTATGGCTATGTGTCTAATCTGCCCGTCGCTTATCAAAGAATCCTTTTCCAGTCAGTGCTGTCAAGGCAGATTGGTTTTTTATCGCTTCATTTCCGTTTGAGAGCATTTTGAAAAGCACCCGTTTTGAGGTAAAAAACAGTCCATTCTGGACCATTCTATGATAATCGTCTTTTACTGGAATATTCCAGAACGTTGATATTTGTCGGCCTATTTATGAATCGTTTTCAAATAAACGCTAGATGATCAATATTATACGTGCACGCACGCACATTCGAGCCACGCACGGATAATCGCTGTGTTCATTTCCTCTTGGATTTTCTTTTTTTTAAACTTTGGCCATTCCGCTGGCTCTTCTTGCGTTTATCGCTTTTTCTCTGGTCAAGAATGACCGACAGAAACAGGTTGAATGGGGGTAGAGATGGGGGGAAGACACTCTGAGAAAGTTACGGCTTTGTCCGGGAATCGAACTTGCTACCCCAGATCCGTGACGAGCACGGTTGTCCCCGGCGCCGAAATAGCGCTCGAGGTACGCGGTGAGCTACTGGAGCTCCCTTCCTCTTGGATTTTTACAGTGAAACCGATAGAGCCCATTTCACAAAACAGCTTATCAATCAATCAATCAATTTCTTTAATGACCACCCAGCCAGGCTGGTGGAATTTGGTTTCAGTGCATTGCAGTTCCAACATAAAACATAGAACATATAACATATAACATCACTTACAACGTACATACTACATGCAGTTAAAAGAAAACACAATTACATATATCTTCATCAAAATGAGTCTGATTATCCTAACACTGATAACATAGATTCCTTACCTGACATCAGATGGTATCCAACTGGTATATTCCAATTCCTGATCACCATTCGAAAAAATCGATAAGTGTATAGATCCAACGTGATACAGTAGTACACATGATTCCGCGGGGCTCAGAGGATCCAGAATGAACTCTGGATAACCCCGGCTGCATCAGTGGACTGGAAAATGTGGAGTACAGGATTTTTTTCCCCATCCATTTTCATTGAGTCCATTCCAAAATCCCTTATGTCATCTGGGAGACGATAGGGGGCGCTTTTTTCCACATCTGATCGCCGGCGGCGCTCGGGTAGACTAGGGTAGGCTCGCGTGATGCAATATGATTTCAGATCGCTAAAAAAAATTAAAAATAAAAAATCCGAGAAATCTCGTGAGTGGCTTTCAACGAGATATTAACACTTTAATCGCCGAAAATGCTGTTCAGCGTCTTTCCCCGCCATGCTCATTCTGCCGAAGACGCTGGACAGCGTCTTTGATATCAATATTTAAAAAATCTGTGATCGAAATCATATTTCTCCCCCGGAGACATTATATGTACTGGTGAGCCCCTCTCAACTCTCGAACGGTTCAAGAGCGCCATCTGGTGGCCGATCGGCCGCTCGCCCAAACAGGAAGTGATGCGGATGAAGTGGTGCTCACCCATATTTCGTCCGGGCACTCGCTATCATTAGCAGGACTCCATCTTGACACAATGGATGTCGATCGGTTGCAAATAACTCGATAAACAACATGATTTGGACGTATATACTATTATACAACCTGGAAATGGATCGGATATTTCGACATCCCATAATAGAAGAATTTCTGTTCCACGCTCATCTCCCAACGGCGCCAGGAAGCTACGGTGAGTTTCAGCGTTATTTTTTAATGTCTTTGATACTAACTGCTCTAATGATCATATCACCCACACTAGATGAATGATATAATGTTGCCCACGGAATTATAAACGACCCCCCCCCCATCCGGTCAACATCAGATGATCAGTAGTAACTTCTAGAACCACGTCCAGTTGACATTTTTTATCTCGCACAGATTCCTACCAAACTGTATTTGATCATCAATATAATGCATTTAGGGCTATAAATCAAGTTCTGGAGAAAGCTGCAGAAAACGATAAAAACATACTTATACTTTAGACCGTATTTTAGTATGAATATGTGAATGAAAAAGTATAACTTTGCTACACCCTGAACAATAGATATAGGACGTTGAATGGGCCATAGTAATGTCAATTTAGCAATACAATTTAAAAAGTTATATCCCTGCAAAGAAGGGGAACTTCTCCATGTTAAATAGGGCTGGCGAGGGATGGTAAATTATGAATTTAACCCCGGCGATCAAAGTGTTAATAATTCCGAGAAAACTCGTGAGTGGCATAGAAAGTGTTAAGAACAAGTTCTTATTTTCAATAACGGCCTATTTGGGGGTAAAAAGCCCCCTAAGGGGAAAGGGGATGGGGGGTAAAATAAAATAAATAAAAATAAAACACAAAGGAACATTATTAAAAAGGCAGGACATACATACAGAACAACTTAACTGAACAACAACAACTGACAGACAACCTGAACAATAGTGGCAGCATGGTGTTAGTTACATGAGTGCTCTAGGGAGTTAGTTAAAGTTTCCTTAAACAATCAAATTGAAATAAACGTTTCCATATTTTAAGGTTTTTTGTAGTGTGTTCCAGCTATCAGCTGCCACGTACTGAAAGGAGGAACGGCCTTGTGAGGAGTTGGCATGGGGGGCGTTTACCAGGATATGTGTGGCTGACCGGGTGTGGTAATTCGGGAGTGGATGAGGGTGGACTAGGCGAGTAAGGTAAGGGGGAGTACGGCCTAGAAGTGTTTTATATACAAAGGCCAGTCAGATTACGGGGTTATGGAACAGGAACAGACAGGACTATAGACCTGTTTGCTGTCCACGTCAGACTCAGTGTGTGTGTAAGGGGGCAAAAGGAACGTAATGCTGGTCAGAACAACGGGGCAGACTACAATACTTTAAATCAAATCAAATCAAATCAAATGTATTTGTAAGGCCTGACAACACACGTTAATGTCCCCATGGGCCGGACACGTCTTCTTTAAACAAGTCAAGAAGAAACATAACAATAAGTCAAGAACAAAACAAGAACACCATAAGGTCCAACAAATTTAAAATAAATGCAAAATAAATGAATGAATGCAAACACTCCCAGACATACCCCACGCGAAGGTAAGGAAAAACTGACATCCAGCCGTTTAGTTTGAAACAACTTTTAGTCAGGGGAGTGTCATGGTTTCTCCATAGAGCTCCGTTATACTTTTTTAGCGCAGCAGCTCGAGCAGGTAGGGGGCAACTTAGTCACGTGACTCAGTTGGTATTGCTGATTGGCTCGAACACGGTATGTTTGTATACGGCAAACAGGTCTATGAGTTGGATGAGCGGTTCAATGGAGGACAGTATCTCTGACCTGTCCTGCAGAACTAGGACTATAGAGAACAGCAGTATGAGCAGGATGAAGGCATCAATGGAGGGCAGGGCTGTAGTGGTAGAGGGAGAGAAGCTCCAGGTCTGTCCTTGTGGCGGGCAGAGTTAAACAGTAGAGGGAGAGAAGCTCCAGGTCTGTCCTTGTGGCTGGCAGAGTTAAACAGTAGAGGGAGAGAAGCTCAGGTCTGTCCTTGTGGCTGGCAGAGTTAAACAGTAGAGGGAGAGAAGCTCCAGGTCTGTCCTTGTGGCTGGCAGAGTTAAACAGTAGAGGGAGAGAAGCTCCAGGTCTGTCCTTGTGGCGGGCAGAGTTAAACAGTAGAGGGAGAGAAGCTCCAGGTCTGTCCTTGTGGCTGGCAGAGTTAAACAGTAGAGGGAGAGAAGCTCCAGGTCTGTCCTTGTGGCGGGCAGAGTTAAACAGTAGAGGGAGAGAAGCTCCAGGTCTGTCCTTGTGGCTGGCAGAGTTAAACAGTAGAGGGAGAGAAGCTCCAGGTCTGTCCTTGTGGCGGGCAGAGTTAAACAGTAGAGGGAGAGAAGCTCCAGGTATGTCCTTGTGGCTGGCAGAGTTAAACAGTAGAGGGAGTGCAGCTCCAGGTCTGTCCTTGTGGCTGGCAGAGTTAAACAGTAGAGGGAGAGAAGCTCCAGGTCTGTCCTTGTGGCGGGCAGAGTTAAACAGTAGAGGGAGAGAAGCTCCAGGTCTGTCCTTGTGGCTGGCAGAGTTAAACAGTAGAGGGAGAGAAGCTCCAGGTCTGTCCTTGTGGCTGGCAGAGTTAAACAGTAGAGGGAGAGAAGCTCCAGGTCTGTCCTTGTGGCGGGCAGAGTTAAACAGTAGAGGGAGAGAAGCTCCAGGTCTGTCCTTGTGGCGGGCAGAGTTAAACAGTAGAGGGAGTGCAGCATTGCCGCCATTGATCAGTGAGAGCTAGCTAGGAGGGCAGTGGTTCTAGGACGCTGGAGCTAACCGTTTCTTCCCGAGGTGTTGGGGGGCCTAACTGATTTGAAACAGCAGTGAAAGGAGGTGCCCACTTCAGGGCTCCAGACTAAACGTTCCTACCAACCTTCTCAGTCGCACCCTTTTTTCCCCCACCAGTCTTTTCCCGGGGGTTGTCTGATATCACTCTTATAAACTGGGCACAGGCCATGTGGTTGGCATGGTGGTTGGATTCCCATTCAACCCGTTCTTATAGAAATAGAAATACTTTAATCATCCGGAGGGAAATTTGGCACTACAAATCGCTCACAGTAAACATTTAGGTAGACCAAACAATTAATCACGAAATAAGAATAAAAAAATAAGCCTAAGAATAAAGAATAAAATAAGCCTAAGAATAAAATAATAATAATAAAATACGGTCCGGGATTTACATTTCCTATGTTATGTATATACATTCTAAAATATACAGTAAAAATATACAGAAATCTACAGTAAGTGTAATATTGAACAATGTTTTAATTGTTGTTTTAAAAGTAAAAGTCCAGGAAGATGGTAACTGTCACCCTGTGCTCAGTGATGCAGTGAGGCACAGTGATGCGTTGTAAAGTCTGATGGCTGTCGGAATGAAGGTGTGATCTGGGATTAGAATTTTGTGAACGGAAGTTTCTCTTGTTATAGGCAGCGTTGAGCTTGATGACCATTTCATTCTCCTCCGTTGAGTGATTACTCTCATCTGAGTGCTGAGAAGCAGTCGGGAGGGGCTCAGTGTTTTTTCGGGTCACGCATCGCTCCCTGCAGGTTCTGTGTTTCTTACCGTCGTTGTGCAACTTCAAAGTTTCAAGCTTCTTAAACTCTGTTGACCCGGGAGTCACCTGCGATGGACGGCCCCCACATTGCCTACAAACAATACACACACACAGCATAGCTTTCTCGTACCGCAACCACGGGTACTGCGTTAGCCATTGTGGTTGAAAGTAGTACCTTTTCTTCCTCACTAGCTCAGTCGGTCTCTCCCTGCCTGCACTTTCATCAGCGGCAGCATTTGAGTGGGAGCCTCTTGTTGCCTCTCCCTCCACACCAGCCTCCTCCTCTCTGTCATCATTTTGCCTTTTAAAATTATAATTTTTGGAACACAGTAACAGCTAAATGGATTGTTTCATAAAGTTCTGTGTCCTTGACTCCCAAGCACTCGCACGAATGCGACCACATAAAATGTAATTCTCCAAAAAAATTGCAGTCTGGAGCCCTTTGATTGATTGAAAATTTTATTAACAGATTGCAGAATGGGCACAGTACAGTATACACACAATTGTTAAGGGGATGCAGACCAGAGAAAGACTTTTGTCTTGTTTACTGTACATCAGGGTCCCCCATTTTCAATTCATCATAATCACCCTGCACTTGATAACCCTGGTGATGTGCTGCTCTCACACCTATCTACACTTAATACCTCTGGTGATGTGCTGCTCTCACTGTCTACCTATCTACACGTAATACCTCCAATGTACAGCCCCCCCCCCCCCCCCCACCCACCCAACCCCACCCCACCTACCCAACCTCCTCCAATGTACAGTTTCTACGTCAAATGTATATACACTCTTTTTCTGGACACTTTTTGTATCACAAACAGTACTGTATTTGCAAATCTGGTATGTCATAAATGTATAGATGTAGCAGTACTGTCTATCTGTATGTCGTGTGTGTCATAGTTATGAATTGAAAATGGGGGACCCTGATGTAAACAAGACGAAAGTCTTTCTCTGGTCTGCATCCCCTTAACAATTGTATGTATTGAGCTGTACTGTACTGTACTGTACCCATTCTGCAATCTGTTAATAAACTTTTCAATAAATCAATCAATGGTGATATGCTGCTCTCACTGTCTATCTACTGGGTTGTGGTGGCCATTAGGGGCCATGTGGCTGGGTATGTAGCATCTATCTATCTATACACGTTGGGTTGTGGTGGCCATTAGGGGCCATGTGGCTGGGTATGTAGCATCTATCTATCTATACACGTTGGGTTGTGGTGGCCATTAGGGGCCATGTGGCTGGGTATGTAGCATCTATCTATCTATACACGTTGGGTTGTGGTGGCCATTAGGGGCCATGTGGCTGGGTATGTAGCATCTATCTATCTATACACGTTGGGTTGTGGTGGCCATTAGGGGCCATGTGGCTGGGTATGTAGCATCTATCTATCTATACACGTTGGGTTGTGGTGGCCATTAGGGGCCATGTGGCTGGGTATGTAGCATCTATCTATCTATACACGTTGGGTTGTGGTGGCCATTAGGGGCCATGTGGTAACTATGTACTAGCATTGTCAATACCGGAGCTCACATCAAAGGGACACGGGTCTAATTGAAGTTGGCAATGCTGTTCGGTGTTCTTTTGGCTGTGGGATTGGGTTTCTTCATTGAACCCTTCTCCTTATCATTAGGGCCAGTATCTTTAATTATGAACCCGTGCTGGTGAAGAGCCTTGGCCACGGATGATTTCAGGACAACTCCTCTGATTAATTCGAATCGTTCCCAGTGTTAATCAGACTTAGGGCCAAGTGTATTTCAGAGTGCGTGACTAAACTGAATGCAGGCTTTTAGACTTCAAAAAAATAAAACATACCAACTCTGGATTTGGTCCAAGAGATCTCGGCTTCTCTGTTTAATTTATTTTACGTCTATTTCTTTCTCTCCCCAGTGGCTTTTCAACTGTCGTATCAAAGAGTAGACCGTTTTTTCCCCCTCAGTGAGCCATGCCCCGGCTCTCTGACTGCTCTCCGGATGGATTTGCGGGCAGATAAATAAATAACTAGTCTGGCACCCCTCACTTTGGATCCCCTTCTGTGTTGGCAGGCTGTCCACACTGCATTTTCTATTGGGTGTAAACACGTCTGTCAAATGGCACGGAAAGGAGGGGGGCCTGGCAATTGGCATTCCTGTCAGCAAGCGTACATACAAACATACCGCCGGTACTTTCTATTTCGTCGACCTCTTTGTATCCTTGCCCCAGCCTGCATGCTTAAACAACACACATGCACACTGAGTCCCCCCCTTACCGCCCGCATGGAGGGAGGTCACATTGACCAAGTGGGCTGTGGAGAGGTTGGTGGTGAGCACGGCCCTGAGATGAAGAATGGCCCCGAGAGGAGATCTTTTGTTGGCAGTCCCTACAGACCCGACTGCATGTGGGTAATGACGACGGTAATGATGCTGGCCTGCATAATAGTAAGGCTTGGTATTGGTGAGGCCAGGTCAGGACACACCAACCCTTGTCTTGTCATCATTTACACCCCCACCCTCATCTCCGCTGACCGAGGAGATGAGGCCTACAGACTGGCCTTCCTCTGTATCCACATTGATTTACAGAAATTGCATTCCTGACACCTTTTGTCTTGTTTGGAGATGGTGTTATACTGACTACCTGTGTGTGCGTGTGCGTGTGCGTGTGCGTGCGTGTGTGTGTGTGTGTGTGTGTGTGTGTGTGTGTGTGTGTGTGTGTGCGTGCGTGCGTGCGTGTGTGTGTGTGTGTGTGTGTGTGTGTGTGTGTGTGTGTGTGCGACTTAGGGCTGGGCAATTAATCGGAAAAAAAATCGCAATCTCGATTTCAAAATGATGACGATTATTTTTTTTATAAAACATTTAAAGATTATACATTTTTATTTATTTTTGTACTTCTTACTTTACTTTTTTAAATGATGACGGTTCTGACTTGAGTTATTTTGTATGTTACAAGAGACTTTTAAGTTTAAGTCAAGCACTTTCATATATGTTATGTTTAAGTTTGTGATGTATTAGGTTCGAGTTTGAACCTATTTGATTGTCGTAGTTATTGTGATGTTGCGCCAGGAAGGCGACACACGAGTTGTAACGTGACAGATATGTAAGCGGCATGTATGGATGCAGATATATACGAACGAGTCAATAAATGGATGTTATTGAACCTCGGGTTAAGCCTCGTCAATATAACAACGTTTAAGTCAAGCACTTTGTATGTTATGTTGTCTGTTTAAGAAAGTGCAATAAATGATTTTATTGAAAAAATAAGAATCGTGTGAGAGAATCGTGATCTCAATTCGTGAAAAACCGTGATTCACATTTGAGCAAGAATCGCCCAGCCCTATTGTGTGTGTGTGTGTGTGTGAGTTAACTTCACTCCCAGTGCCTTTCCACGCTCTTTCTTCTCGTCCAGATATCTCTCTGTCACACACGCCACGTTTTTTCCTTCTCTTTGTGTGAGCGAGGCGTTCCAGGCTGAAGAGAGGCCTCTCTGGTCGGCCGAAAGAGCGAAGCCGCTTGTCCTCCTAAAACACCTCGGGATGTGCCGGAGTCATCAGGATCTGCTTGTGTGTCTTTGTGCGTGTGTGCGTGTGTGTGTGTGTGTGTGTGTGTGTCTGTGTGTGTGTGTGTGTGTGTGTGTGAGAGAGAACGGTAGCCCTAGCATGCCTGTGGGTCCCACACTTCTAGCAACAGTCCTGCTTCAGCGAATTCTATTCCGTCTCAGCTGTTTGGAAAAGGCTGATGGGCTAATGAAGGCCTCACTGTAAACAGTCACTTTCTTCCGACTACATTGCACACAAAGAGCCAAGGCCTTTCTTCTCTTTTCCTTCCTTTCTTCTCCCTTTTTTTTTTTGATGGAACGCGCTCCTGGGTTTGGAATTCAAGGGTAAAAAGAATCTCATCTTCCCGCTCTCGCTTTATTATATCCTTTTTTCTTTACCTCCACATCCAGAGAGGCTCAAGCTCGCGAAAGGAAAGTAATTTCGCTCCCTTCTGTCCCCGGGAGAATCCGGCACGCTGCCGAGGCTTCCATTGAATTTTGCCCCGGCAATTTTCTTCAGCTCTATTTCAGCGCCCATAACCTCGGGGTAAACACGCAATTAAATAACGGCAGCAGCCTGCTCTCCTCTCTCTCTCTCTCTCTCTCTCTCTCCTCCCCATTATCACAGGCCACGTATAACGCGGCGGCTTGCTCCTTTTAATTGCTTTTTTTGGTTCTAATTGGGGGTAGAGGAACCGCTAATATTCAACCAAACAACACTGTTTACACCTTGTTTTCTCCTGCGCTAATAATGTCCTCCATGTGCATCTCTTTTTCTAATGAGCTTATTTTTGGGGGCGCCGTGCTGGATCTGCTGGTGGGTGTTTTCTTCTGTGCAATTAGACCCTCTCTATACATATCCGGAGTTCCTGAGCAGGGGATGCAGATTGCAGCTGATGGGAGAAGATATTTCATTTCAACCTTTTTATTTAAAACCGTAAGCTTCGGAGGTTTTGTCTCATTTACGGAAACGACGATTGTACAAAATGTAAACGGTACATAATACAAACAATATTCACAGAAAATTAAACACCGGAGTAAAGATAAAAAACGCTTTAAATGATTAAAAAAAAAGATCAGCTAAAACAGTTATAGTTTAAACATACCAAGGGAAGGCAGAACCTCCAATTTCAGAGAGAGTTGAAGGACATTCCATGAGTTAGACTGGCATCAAAGGGAAAAGCTGACTTCCCTAGATCAGAAAAAACTTGAGGGACCCAATAAGGGCTTTAAAAATCAATAAATACCAGTGTTTGTTGCGCCTTTCTGTAAGAGAAGGCCAACCCACCCTATCATATCGACCAAAGCAATCAGCAGCACATATGAATATGGGGGCTGGTATCATTTTCTAAAGGGTCTCTCTCTCTCTCTCTCTCTCTCTCTCTCTCTCTCTCTCTCTCTCCCCCCCCATCATTTTCTTTCTTCTTTCCTCTCTCTCTCTCTCTTCCTGCTGTTTTTTCTTCTTTTCTTTCTCAGACGGCTTTTCTCTCCATCCCCGCCGAGGAATGAGAGGGGGGGAAATTATATAGGTCATCTTTTATGGGAGAGATTTGACACATGACGCAAGCTGCGCCTCACATCGCTCCCTCAAGTGCCACATTGTGTGCCCGTCCCCCTCTCTATTCATCTATAAAGAGAGTAGCCGCGCAGTTATTCACACACACACTTTATTACGGGTCTATAAGTAGCTAGCTGGCGGACACTTTGCAGAGTCACCCCCCCTTCCTCCCCTAATACCCTAAGAGCCCTGTGGTGTGTGTGCGTGTGTGTGTGTGTGTGTGTGTGTGTGTGCGTGTGCGTGTGCGTGTGTGTGTGTGTGTGTGTTTGACAGTGTGAGACGCCTTGGCTTAACTCCAAACAGTCCAATCCCATTCTATAGCGACCTGTCCGTCCCCCTTAGCTGGGTCAGCTCAGCCTCCGTTGACTTCAAAAACTGGCCTGCACTCTTACCGAACAGACTGCGACTCCACATCACAGTGGTTAGTAAGCTGTCGGATACACACCTGCCTGCCTGCCTGCCTGCCTGCCTGCCTGCCTGCCTGCCTGCCTGCCTGCCTGCCTGCCTGCCTGCCTGCCCGCCCGCCCGCCCGCCCGCCCGCCTGCCCGCCTGCCTGCCTGCCTGCCTGCCTGCCTGCCTGCCTGCCTGCCTGCCTGCCTGCCTGCCTGGCTGGTTAGAGAAGGGAGCTCCAGTCACACCAGTCTGACCACCACTCCAGTTCCTCCCGCCTGGTGGTTCAGTGGTCAATTAGTTACTCTGCACAAGCCAGCCGATCCTCGCCAACGGGGTCAGCCCATTAATAACCTTAGCGAGCTCAACCTGCCGTCTGGGTTACACACCCTGTCAGGAGCTCTCCCTGCTCCGTGGGTGTCCCGTGTCTCTCTCTCTCTCTGTGTGTGTGTGTGTGTGTGTGTGTGTGTGTGTGTGTGTGTGTGTTAGGGTTGGGTACCGTTCACATAGCAGTACCTGGAATTCAGTGCTGGTGGTACCCGTACCTTTTTCTGGTACTTTACTCTATCTGTAATAAATGTTATTGAAAATTATTAAATGTATTGGTGTCAATAAAGAAGGAATAACGCTGTTCAGACTTCAGCATTATGACATCAGAGATAGACAGGGGATCAGAAGAAGCGGTAAGATGGGGGCATTTTCCAAGAGGGAATTGTATACAGTAGTATCTATTTGCACCTATTACAATCTCTCTCTCTCTCTCTCTCTCTCTCTCTCTCTCTCTCTCTCTCTCTCTCTCTCTCTCTCTCTCTCTCCATAACAAGCTGTAGGTTTGTAGTCTCGCTCTCTTTCTCTTTAACTCATACTCTCTCACCCAGATGCACACTTGTAACAAGTGGTAACAATTTTTTTAAAGCTGTTTTCGAAAGGCTCCTAAGGAATCGTAATATTTATTTGGATCCAGAACACAGCATTATGGGCGGCTAAGTGGCGCAGTGGGCAAGGCGCTCGCCACTAACGCAGGATACGCTGGGTTCGAGCCCAGCTCTCTGCGTTGCTACCAGCTTGGCTGGTCGTTCATACTAACACAATTGGCAGTGTTAGGGGTGGGAAAGCTGGTGGGTGGGGATTGGACGTTGTGGACAGTGACTCCTACAGGTCGGTTGGTGCGCCTGTACAGCAGAATCAGGAAGTAACGGGGGCAGCGTGAGCCTCCCACGCGTTACTCCTCGCCACTGAGAGATCGCGCTGTGCAGGTGAAAAGATGCGACAGCTGCCTCCTCGCGTACCGGAGGGGACACGTGATGCAAGGCTTGGTCCTCACTGCAGCCGACCAGTGGGAGGCATAGTCTAGCAACGTTCCAGACAGGGGAGGGGAGAATTGAAGGGAGAATTGGCGAGGC
>NC_140172.1:26760156-26783280 GCF_963971535.1 Notolepis coatsorum
TGATGACGTGGGACACACACACACACACACACACACACACACACACACACACACACACACACTGTAGACTTAATTTAGCTCCCTGACTCTTTCCTCTTGCCCCTCTCTGCTGATGGAGCAGCGGGCGTCCGCGTGGTGTTTTGAATACAGCAGCAAGTCAGGCCGACGCTGTTCTCCTCTCCCTTCATTACATCAGGTCACTGCTCAAAGCCACGTCTTCATACCAGAACGCTCCACACCCCTGTTCACATGTGTGACCAGGTGCGGATAATAGGGTCATATCGAGCCAGCTTCAAATAGCATTTCTTTCTACATCATATCAAAGTACAAGTTCTTACCTACAAAAATAAGCCATCACTTCGGGCGGATACTTTTCAATATATGTCTTATTAACAAAGTTGATAACACAATAGCCCGTTTTGAGCTACAGAGCCTCAAAGGGGCTGTTGGCTGTGCATGCAGAACTACAAATACCCACTGGCCTTTGCCACCTAACCCCTCCCCCACCTAACACATTATTTTGCTATCCATACAAGTATCTAACTATCTATAAATTCTACCATATTTATCTATCTATAATTCCATATTGTAAATGACTTAAACATTGTTTCCTTTCAGGCCAGCAAGCTCGTAGTCCACCTCTCCGCCCTTTGACTTCCCCAGAAACGAAAGAAGGGCGTACTTGGAGGCTGGGGGAGGGGGGGGGGGGGGTCTCTGGAGTGTGTTCTCTAGTGTGAGCCATGAAGAGGAGTCATTAATTTCCACCATCATGGTCTCTGGTGGAGGAGGAGAGGTAGAGGTGCAGGTAGCAGGAGGTCCACCTGTATGGCTAACATGCAAGGGAAGGAAGGAATGAAGGAAGGAAGGAAGGAAGGAAGGAAGGAAGGAAGGAAGGAAGGAAGGAAGGAAGGAAGGAAGGAAGGAAGGAAGGAAGGAAGGAAGAAGGAAGGAAGGAAGGAAGGAAGGAAGGAAGGAAGGAAGGAAGGAAGGAAGGAAGGAAGGAAGGAAGGAAGGAAGGAAGGAGGAGGGAAGGAGGAAGAGGAGTAGGAGGTAGATTCAAGATTCAAGAGGTTTATTTATCCCATACTGTACATACCAGGGCTGCGGGCATACAGTGAAATGCGGGTGGCCATGCCCGCTTCGATTGTGCAAGAATACAATAGTAAATAAAACAAGTAGAAGATAATAAAATAGACATAAAATAGACATGATAAAATAGACATGTTAAAAGTCCTGAGATAAATGCAATACAATGTTAAGCTACGAATTAAGGCACTGGGTCCTATGTACCCAGTTAAGGAGGAAGAGAAGGAGGAGGTAGGTAAGGAGGGAGGAGGTGAGGAAGAGAGGGAGAAGGTAGGGAAGGAGGTAGGTAAGGAGGGAGAGAGGGAGGAGGTAGGTAAGGAGGAAGAGAGGGAGGAGGTATGGAAGGAGGTAGGTAAGGAGGAAGAGAGGGAGGAGGTTGGTAAGGAGGAAGAGAGGGAGGAGGTAGGTAAGGAGGAAGAGGGAGGTAGGGAAGGAGGAAGAGAAGGAGGAGTTAGGTAAGGAGGAAGAGAGGGAGGAGGTAGGGAAGGAGGAAGAGAGGGAGGAGGTAGGGAAGGAAGGAAGGAGGAGGTAGGGAAGGAGGAAGAGAGGGAGGAGGTAGGGAAGGAAGGAAGGAGGAGGTAGGGAAGGAGGAAGAGAGGGAGGAGGTAAGGAAGGAAGGAAGGAAGGAAGGAGGAGGTAGGGAAGGAGGAAGAGAGGGAGGAGGTAGGGAAGGAAGGAAGGAGGAAGAGAGGGAGGAGGTAGGGAATGAAGGAAGAGAGGGAGGAGGTAGTTAAGGAGGGAGGAGGTAGGATAGATAGATAGATAGATAGATAGATAGATAGATAGATAGATAGATAGATAGATAGATAGATAGATAGATAGATAGATAGATAGATAGATAGATAGATAGATAGATAGATAGATAGATAGATAGATAGATAGATAGATAGGATACTTTATTAATCCCCTTGGGGAAATGCAGGTGACATACACATACAGCCTCATTATAGGAATATTCCACAATTATTACAATTTTGACAGTAATAATGGCACACATCAATTCACACAGCATGCACATTTGTTGATAACATGCAGGACTACAGTTGATCTTGAGACTGGAGGAGGGAAGGAGGAGGTAGGGAAGGAGGAAGAGAGGGAGGAGGTAGGGAAGGAGGAAGAGAGGGAGGAGGTAGGGAAGGAGGAAGAGAGGGAGGAGGTAGGGAAGGAGGAAGAGAGGGAGGAGGTAGGGAAGGAGGAAGAGAGGGAGGAGGTAGGGAAGGAGGAAGAGAGGGAGGAGGTAGGGAAGGAGGAGGTAGGGAAGGAGGAAGAGAAGGAGGAGGTAGGGAAGGAGGAAGAGAGGGAGGAGGTAGGGAAGGAGGAAGAGAGGGAGGAGGTAGGGAAGGAGGAAGAGAGGGAGGAGGTAGGGAAGGAGGAAGAGAAGGAGGAGGTAGGGAAGGAGGAAGAGAGGGAGGAGGTAGGGAAGGAGGACGAGAGGGAGGAGGAGGTAGGGAAGGAGGAAGAGAGGGAGGAGGTAGGTAAGAAGAGAAGGTCTATTTGAAGCTCCCTACCAGGTCCCGGTCTATATAATATATAATTATGTATCAGGTAAATGTCTCCTCTCGCTCCTCCTGGGGACGATGGCCACATTCTATTCAGCTGCTTACAGTTATCTCTCTCTCTCTCTCTCTCTCTCTCTCTCTCTCTCTGCAGTGTGAGGAGAAGTGCGTGTCCCATGTTGCACTAGGTGTGTGTGTGAAATGCTGGCCTGTCTGCCGCGGCCTGGCGACCTCTCCCTCCAGCTTCTCCCCCACACGCAGATGAACACTGGACTTCAGAAATGTAAGTGCTGCAGTGCTGCACACACACACACACACACTCACACACACACACACACACACACACACACACACACACACACACACACACACACACACACACACACACACACACACACACACACACACACACACACACACACACACACACACACACACACACACACACACACACACAAATCTACAGTATATATTAGGGATAGGAATTTGAAGGCATATCAATATTCGATTATTCTATTGAAAAGATTTTGCACGCTCAAAATGTGCCTCTTGGATACATAATAATGAGCACTGCACAAGAAAGCACACACCGCTAACTTGCCAATCATCATTTTTCTTAATGTTAATTTGTACGTGTATTATGCATGTATCTCTCGTTCGGTGCACTCCTTAAGACTGTTAGTAGACTGTTCTGTGTGACTCGGCAAAACACAGTCTGCTGCCGACGTGCATCAGTCACTAGTTACAGGGCAGCACGGCACACAGCACAAGTTTCACTTTCAGAATAGCAATTATGCCTTTAAAATAAAAGCGTGAGTATGTTTTTCTTTGGCCTTCAAAATAAAAGCATGAGAAAGTTTGGTTGCCGCATTTTTTGTGCCTGAATAGTTACCTACGTAATTTAGAATATTTGAATAACCGTGCCCATCCCTAAAATACATATATATATAATACAAACATACACTCACATATATACACACACACACCTACACACACATATATACACACACACACACACATACAGTACATAATACAATACATACTGTACACATTATACACACACACGCACACACACACACACACACACACACACACACACACATCACCATCATCCCACACAGTCCGTACTGCTAAAACCCTGCCCTGACCTAACAGCCCTGTGTCAAAACCAAAAGAGAGAGAGGGTGCTGCACTCACAAACACCACAGATCTTTCTTTCTTTCAGAGGAAAAGAGGATGAACCACAGCACTAATAACCTGCTGAGAACCGTCTCCTTTCCTCCCACTCTCTCCCATCCATCCATCCGTCCTCCGAGCCCTCCTCCCTTTCCCCCCTGAAGACCTGCCTCCCACAGGGGTGCATTCCTCCGATAATAAGGAGCCCAATGTTCTTATGTGAGAGGTGGCGGTTCAGACCGGGGCGATATGGTCTTCGTCCTCCTCCTCCTCCTCATCATCATCAGACGGCTGGCTGTACACCACCATCCCCCTCAAACCCTGCTCACTGGAGCTGCTCCACGACGCTCGCTCACATTAACACCGTCTCACCCAGCCGGCACACGTGTGACACGTCGTCACCTCCTCCTCACACTCCAACTGAGCTGCTGAGAAGTTGACATAATATAGTTGACATGTATACTCTGGTGTATTGCTATATACATGGATGCAATGCACATCAGCGGCCTTACAGTAGCTGTGTGTGCACTCACCAGTGTTGTAGTACAGTAGCGTACAGTAGCTGTGTGTGCACTCACCAGTGTTGTAGTACAGTAGCTGTGTGTGTACTCACCAGTGTTGTAGTACAGTAGTACAGTAACTGTGTGTGCACTCACCAGTGTTGTAGTACAGTAGTACAGTAGCTGTGTGTGCACTCACCAGTGTTGTAGTACAGTAGCTGTGTGTGCACTCACCAGTGTTGTAGTACAGTAGTACAGTAGCTGTGTGTGCACTCACCAGTGTTGTAGTACAGTAGTACAGTAGCTGTGTGTGCACTCACCAGTGTTGTAGTACAGTAGTACAGTAGTACAGTAGCTGTGTGTGCACTCACCAGTGTTGTAGTACAGTAGTACAGTAGCTGTGTGTGCACTCACCAGTGTTGTAGTACAGTAGTACAGTAGCTGTGTGTGTACTCACCAGTGTTGTAGTACAGTAGTACAGTAGCTGTGTGTGCACTCACCAGTGTTGTAGTACAGTAGTACAGTAGCTGTGTGTGCACTCACCAGTGTTGTAGTACAGTAGCTGTGTGTGCACTCACCAGTGTTGTAGTACAGTAGTACAGTAGTACAGTAGCTGTGTGTGTACTCACCAGTGTTGTAGTACAGTAGTACAGTAACTGTGTGTGCACTCACCAGTGTTGTAGTACAGTAGTACAGTAGCTGTGTGTGCACTCACCAGTGTTGTAGTACAGTAGCTGTGTGTGCACTCACCAGTGTTGTAGTACAGTAGTACAGTAGCTGTGTGTGCACTCACCAGTGTTGTAGTACAGTAGTACAGTAGCTGTGTGTGCACTCACCAGTGTTGTAGTACAGTAGTACAGTAGTACAGTAGCTGTGTGTGTACTCACCAGTGTTGTAGTACAGTAGTACAGTAACTGTGTGTGCACTCACCAGTGTTGTAGTACAGTAGTACAGTAGTACAGTAGCTGTGTGTGTACTCACCAGTGTTGTAGTACAGTAGTACAGTAGTACAGTAGCTGTGTGTGTACTCACCAGTGTTGTAGTACAGTAGTACAGTAACTGTGTGTGCACTCACCAGTGTTGTAGTACAGTAGTACAGTAGTACAGTAGCTGTGTGTGCACTCACCAGTGTTGTAGTACAGTAGTACAGTAGTACAGTAGCTGTGTGTGTACTCACCAGTGTTGTAGTACAGTAGTACAGTAGCTGTGTGTGCACTCACCAGTGTTGTAGTACAGTAGCTGTGTGTGCACTCACCAGTGTTGTAGTACTGTAGTACAGTAGCTGTGTGTGCACTCACCAGTGTTGTAGTACAGTAGTACAGTAGCTGTGTGTGCACTCACCAGTGTTGTAGTACAGTAGTACAGTAGCTGTGTGTGTACTCACCAGTGTTGTAGTACAGTAGTACAGTAGCTGTGTGTGCACTCACCAGTGTTGTAGTACAGTAGTACAGTAGCTGTGTGTGCACTCACCAGTGTTGTAGTACAGTAGTACAGTAGCTGTGTGTGCTCTCACCAGTGTTGTAGTACAGTAGAGTACAGTAGCTGTGTGTGCACTCACCAGTGGTGTAGTACAGTAGTACAGTAACTGTGTGCTGCACTCACCAGTGTTGTAGTACAGTAGCTGTGTGTGCACTCACCAGTGTTGTAGTACAGTAGTACAGTAGCTGTGTGCTGCACTCACCAGTGTTGTAGTACAGTAGCTGTGTGTGCACTCACCAGTGTTGTAGTACAGTAGCTGTGTGTGCACTCACCAGTGTTGTAGTACAGTAACTGTGTGTGCACTCACCAGTGTTGTAGTACAGTAGAGTACAGTAGCTGTGTGTGCACTCACCAGTGGTGTAGTACAGTAGTACAGTAACTGTGTGCTGCACTCACCAGTGTTGTAGTACAGTAGCTGTGTGTGCACTCACCAGTGTTGTAGTACAGTAGTACAGTAGCTGTGTGTGCACTCACCAGTGTTGTAGTACAGTAGTACAGTAACTGTGTGTGCACTCACCAGTGTTGTAGTACAGTAGTACAGTAACTGTGTGCTGCACTCACCAGTGTTGTAGTACAGTAGTACAGTAACTGTGTGCTGCACTCACCAGTGTTGTAGTACAGTAGCTGTGTGTGCACTCACCAGTGTTGTAGTACTGTAGTCCAGTAGCTGTGTGTGCACTCACCAGTGTTGTAGTACAGTAGTACAGTAGCTGTGTGTGTGCACTCACCAGTGTTGTAGTACAGTAGTACAGTAGCTGTGTGTGCACTCACCAGTGTTGTAGTACAGTAGTACAGTAGCTGTGTGTGCACTCACCAGTGTTGTAGTACAGTAGTACAGTAGCTGTGTGTGCACTCACCAGTGTTGTAGTACAGTAGTACAGTAGCTGTGTGTGCACTCACCAGTGTTGTAGTACTGTAGTACAGGACTCTGATTAGACTCGGGACTTGAGCACCGATGACTCGGACTCTGACTTGAGCGTTGACTGCATTCGGACTCGGAAGGTGCAGACGAGGCCTCAGACTTGTTAATTGATAAATACGGTTATTATTTATTTCTTTATTTTTGTAATAGGCCCTAATCATTTGGCATGATATATTGATGGCTAGTGCATTTGTTTGGCTATTATGTCACAAAGTAAATAAACTCCCTTTTGAAATGGTGACCCCTGTGTCATTTATGTTTAATGTAGACCTTTTTGTATTTGTATGTCAGCTCTTTGACTGCCAGATTGGAGTGGACTCAACCTTGATAACTCGGACTCGGGTAATGGGGACTCGACTCTTCTTTGGTGACTCGGACACAAACACTGGGGACTCGAGACTCGACTCGAGATTTAGTGACTCGACTACAACACTGGCACTCACTGCGGTATCTGCAAGAAAGACTGAAGCAAAGCAATTATCCAACACACTGGGTTTGCAAAGCTTAGCTTTACACTTATAGCACATGCAAATCAATAAAGAAAAATCACTTTGAGTGCTAATGTATTAGAGAAACAGAGGTTTGAACACACTGAAGTAAAAGTTCTGTGTACTCAACTGCAGTTCCATAGCCTGAAGTCTTATGTAGTACAGGTCAAAATTTTATAAAAATCCCACGGAAAATTTGTGTTTGAGAAAGGTTTTGATAATGTGTGTACCGGTAAAAATACAGCGTGATTATCCAAAATGGCCGACGCTTGAGTCAGGACAAAGGACTTCTTAGTCAACTTTCCCCACCTTCCCCCACTCTCACCCGCCCGTCTGTGATCGCTTTCGGAGCAGACGCTCCTTGGTTACAATGGTGATCAATCATTTTCGCCATCAGTGGTGATTGGTCAGTTCAGGACCGTTCAAAACTGGATGTGGTCACTTGACGGAGCAGCCTGTCAAATGACGCTCACTGGATATATATATATATATGTCATGTAACTCGAGTCGAGACCCAAAGCACGCAATTGGTTGAGTACTTGAACGAATGCTTCAAGTAATGTTATATAAACCAGAGCTAGAAAGACTCTCTCATACAAACTAGTGTCTGCTTAAGTTCTGGCAACCCAAATTCGGTCCATGCGCACTAGTGCTTGGTAAGCTGTATGCCCATCAAGCCCCGCCCAACAAGCTGTAAGCCCCTCAAGCCCCACCCAACAAGCTGTGAGCCCCTCAAGCCCCGCCCAACAAGCTGTAGGCCCAGTTCTGCAGTTCTGCAGATACACCCTACTAAAAAAATGCAGCGCAAAGTGACGGCCCGCCGTCGAGTCATCCGATGTTTAAGAGCAGGCAACATTTCAACCCATTCATTGTTTTTGCCTGATTACTTTATCAGGAAACATGCATATGTTGCGATTCAAATCATTTAAATCTCTTCAGCGTTTTCAAAATATACACCAGAGATCACTGCCTTTTTATTTAACCCTTTCAGGTGACCAATCTCACATGTGAGATGAGAATTTTGAGAGCTGAACAGTTCCTTGGGTAGGGAGTTAAAAGAAGGCACTGAGTTAGTCTTATGTTATTTGGGTAGGAAGTTTCCTTTTGTAACGAGGCAGGCTGTCCTGCGTGATTTTTTTCCGTAGCCTCTGTTTACGAAGACGCTCTCTGATTGGCTTAGCTCCGAAGGGCTCTGGGATAGAAATGTCCGCCTTGTACATATTCTCTCCTTCGAAGTGGTTATGCTTTGGCCCTCTTTCGAAGTGGGTTATGCTTAGAGTTATGGTTTAACCCTAACCCTAACTCTAAGCATAACCCACTTCGAAAGAGGGCCAAAGCATAACCACTTAGAAGCAGAGAATATATATGTACAAGGCGGAAGAGACCCTTCGGCGCTAAACCAATCAGAGAGGGTCTTTTCTTCTTTGCTGTACGCGGGCTAGCCAATCAGAGAGCGTCTTTGCAAACAGAGGCTACGGAAAAAAATCACGCGGCTGTCCTACCAGAGGAGCGGCTAGGCTCATAGGGTAGAGCAGGGGTGGCCAACCTTTTTTGAACCAAGATCTACTTTTTTATTTACCACCTAGCCCGAGAGCTACCAGCCAAAATTGTATATTGTAAGCAGTCATTTGAGGCTTTATAAAAGCAGCATAATGAACACAAATCGGTCAGTGCCGAGTCCGACCTCATCTTAAATAACAAACAGCATTGCTTGTTGTAGTTAACAAGGAGAGGAAGAGTTGATTTAGCAAAAAAATTTTTTTTTTTTTTTTTTTTTATAATCAAATTTTATTAATCAAGATCTACTTGAAATCAGCCGATCGACTGGTTGGGCACCACTGGGGTAGAGGTAGGAGCAAGGCCTTAAAATTCTCTCTCTCTCTCTCTCTCTCTCATCAAGACTGTCAGAATCACTGTAATCAGCCTCTACCCCCCCCCCACCCCCCAGGAGCAGGAGAGCACAGGGGAGCCTGCTAAGTGCCGGCATCTGTCATATGGCCTCTCTCAGGCAGGCTAGTGACATGGCACAGCCACGGGTGTGTTCTCCACATTCCCCTCATGCACATCGGAGAGAAGTAGGCGCGACTGGAGCTTGATTTGCCTTTCTGCCTGAAATTGGAATCCATTTAGTTGATTGGGGCATGTATTGCACAGTGTAGGCAGTCCTTGAGAGTGTCGTTTCAAAGTAGTCCACCCCCCCCCCCCCCTCTCTTCGCATTCTCTCACAGTATCTTTCTGTTTCATCTGCTCTCTAAAGTATTAATAACATAGGCTGTATTATATCAAAAGCTACGTGGGAGTGTCCTGTGGGTGGTTTACACTGTCGTCTTTTTACGAGAGCAATTCCATCTTAAGAAGGTTTTGCAAACGGAATCCAGTCTTCCTCTTGTCACTTGTCCTGCCTGTTGCGGTCTGCGGTCATTTCACTTTCAACGGCTCGTTTTGGAGGATCAAGAAAAGAGGGCAGAGGGAATTAACACTTCCGTTGAGTCAAAAATGTAAACAGACATTGCAGTTTATTTGCATCCATTCCCAATAATCGAATAGGTTTGATAAGACGACCTGCTCATGCCAAAAGGTTTCTCTGCGTTTGCCTTTGATTGCAGCATTGATTGCATTGAGATGAACTTGCCCCCCTAACCCTAACCTTTTGGGTGTCTGTCCCCATATAATGCCCATACCACTAAGCCTGAACCCTTCAGCGATGTGCTGCTATCTGTAACCTGTAACCTGTACCTGTAACCACACCTGACAGACACAGCTCATTGTCTTTCCAGAGTGCATTACCTTTCTCCCAGGTTGGGAGATAATTTGACAGCTTAACTCCATCACCCATGTGTCTGCTTTTAGGAGAGCTTCAGGGGGAAGTTAAAGTCACATGCAATTTGAACTCAATAGACAGACACAGTAGTAGAAGTACAAACTTGTCCAATGGAAGCAACAGTTCATCTCAAGAAAAGAGGGCTGGATTTAAGTTAATTCGTTTCAATACAGTATACTTTTAAGAGAACTAACATCTACTGTGCATTTCTCGTGCCAAGTCTGGTAGTACCTTGTCTTTTCTGTAGTTCCTTCCATCTCCGTTCTCACCCGGAGCTCCAGATGGCCTCGCCCCCTGCTGCACCGCGTCCTCTCCTCTGTGCGTGCGGGGGGGGGGGGGGGGGGGGGGGTCATTTAAAGTTACGAGCTTGCAGGTTGCTGTCAGAAGCGAGGCCAGGCAGGAGGGCAGCTCTGCTTTATTTATCATTGAAGTGAGTGAGATGGTTAACAGACGATGGCTGTGAAATGTAAGGGCTGCCGAAGGAGAAGCTTGGAGTACAGGAGGAGACAGTGGAGAGGCTGAGACATGGCCGCCCCCGCCTCCTCCTCCACACCGGGCAGCAGCTCAAGTGGCAGGAAGTGGCCCTTGGTCCTCAGTCCTCGTACAGACAACAAAGGAGGAGGCATGGAGACAAGAACCAGTGTAATGTACTGTGGCAGGGCTAGTTGGCCCGTTCCCTAAGTACAGTATAACATATAGCAGGGCTAGTTGGCCGGTTCCCTAAGTACAGTATAATATATAGCAGGGCTAGTTGGCCCGTTCCCTATGTACAGTATAATATATAGCAGGCTAGTTGGCCCGTTCCCTAAGTACAGTATAATATATAGCAGGCTAGTTGGCCCGTTCCCTAAGTACAGTATAATATATAGCAGGGCTAGTTGGCCCGTTCCCTAAGTACAGTATAATATATAGCAGGCTAGTTGGCCCGTTCCCTATGTACAGTATAATATATAGCAGGCTAGTTGGCCCGTTCCCTATGTACAGTATAACATATAGCAGGGCTAGTTGGCCCGTTCCCTATGTACAGTATAATATATAGCAGGGCTAGTTGGCCCATTCCCTAAGTACAGTATAATATATAGCAGGCTAGTTGGCCCGTTCCCTATGTACAGTATAACATATAGCAGGGCTAGTTGGCCCGTTCCCTATGTACAGTATAATATATAGCAGGGCTAGTTGGCCCGTTCCCTATGTACAGTATAATATATAGCAGGGCTAGTTGGCCCGTTCCCTATGTACAGTATAATATATAGCAGGGCTAGTTGGCCCGTTCCCTAAGTACAGTATAATACATAGCAGGGCTAGTTGGCCCGTTCCCTAAGTACAGTATAATACATAGCAGGGCTAGTTGGCCCGTTCCCTAAGTACAGTATAATATATAGCAGGCTAGTTGGCCCGTTCCCTAAGTACAGTATAATATATAGCAGGGCTAGTTGGCCCGTTCCCTATGTACAGTATAACATATAGCAGGGCTAGTTGGCCCGTTCCCTATGTACAGTATAATATATAGCAGGGCTAGTTGGCCCGTTCCCTATGTACAGTATAATATATAGCAGGGCTAGTTGGCCCGTTCCCTATGTACAGTATAATATATAGCAGGGCTAGTTGGCCCGTTCCCTAAGTACAGTATAATACATAGCAGGGCTAGTTGGCCCGTTCCCTAAGTACAGTATAATACATAGCAGGGCTAGTTGGCCCGTTCCCTAAGTACAGTATAATATATAGCAGGGCTAGTTGGCCCCGAAGTATAGTTCGGACACATCATTGATTTTTAACAATCACAGAGACGTTGAGGAGATCAAAAGCAGCTTGCTTACCTCTCCCTCTTCTCCTCTGATTCGCTCTGTTTATAAAGGTTATTGTATCATCATTATAAACCTCTGTTTATAAATGTTATTGTATCATCATTATAAACCTCTGTTTATAAAGGTTATTGTATCATCAGTGTGGGCACAAAAAAAAAAGTGAACTAAAACAGGAGTGTGTAGCTGTGAGTTTATTACTGAATTCTCTTCAATTTGACACCGAAGCCTTGGATCCCAAATTTCCTGCTCTTGTGTGAAAATTGCCATTTAGATCAGTGTGAGTTCCTTCCCCCTGCCGTTCAGACCCGTTCACTAAAACAGTTTGAATAAGAGAAGCCTTAATTAGCGCTTGCTGACTGTGCACTCGTGCTCCAGCTAGCTATCTAGCTAGCTAGCAGTGGGGTAATTAGCACAGGGCCAGGCTGGCCTCTCTCTCTCCTGCTGGTCCCTCTCTAGGAACACGTTTAGCTAGAGATCTGAGACATTATGTGTTTGTAGCCACCAGCAGCTGCCTACAAACCTCACTCACATCATTAACCCTCCCGACTAACACAGGTTGAAATGCTAATGATCTACATATGCTGCCACAGAAGCGAGTACGCCCCTGGGTGGTGATGGGTGTGAATAAGCACACGGGAAAGAGTTACCCCGTGTTGAGACAGCTACTGTACCCAGAATGCAGTAGAAAATAATTGTTTATTTTTAATTAAAAGTCAAATCTGGGGCTGCTCCATAGACAATGAATTGGGCTCTGACTTTATGAGGCCATAAAATGTTTGTGTGTAATTAGGTTTTAATTCTGGTTCACACTTTCTTGCAATGCTTAAATATGAACCTTGTTTGGGTGTAAGTGCTCACACAAACATGTTATGACCTCATAAATTCAGAACCCTTTTTCACCCCTTTGTCTATGTCAATCGGCTTGGGGGTGTTTATAGAGCCTTGCATTCTCAATGAGGGCAAATGTGTAGGATTACTGCTGAGCCATTTTCAGTATTTTATTGAACATTTCTGGTGGAAAAACCATACCAAACAAATTGTTATTCAATATACAATATTTTAAGTGTTAAAACTAGTGTGGAGAGGATACAAATAAAAAAATAAAAAAAATAAGTGATTGAGGGCGATGAAAGGGTTTTGTTTTTATTTGCTCTGCCTCTATGTCATTGGATGAGAAACCACCATTTTCACTGAGGTCATTAATCACGAGGGGCATTTGACAAGTGAAGTCCATCCTGTGTGTGTGTGTGTGTGTGTGTGTGTATGTGTGTGTGTGTTCATCTGTCCGTGTTTGCTTACCCCGGCATTTATTCTGTGGGAGGCATTAGGCCTTGGTGATGGAGGGTGTTGCACTCCCTCGCCTTGGCCCAGACCCTTGCATTAATGAGGCTGCCATCAGCGGGCTGAGCAGTTAGTCACTGCGGCTCTCCGTGAGTCACCCCATACCAACCCCTCTCATTGCTCGCTACCCATTGTTTCCTGCTCGCAAATAAAGAGGGAATTAATTAGCCGGTTGGCACAACTCCTGGTGCCACCATGTCAGTGATCACAGTTGAGCTCTGTGCCTCGCCTCTCTCGCCCAGTCCGCCTGCTGGGAGGCTGAGCACAACAGCCCACATTAAACCACGGTTCCGCTGGCAGGGCTGACATTTTAGATTATTTCTCAGTAAACGTACAGAGGCTAGTAGTATGCCTGCCCAAACGTCCATTTTAACCACACCAAACGGGTGTGTTTTCTAATTCAATGGAAGAGTGTTGCAAGTATAACTCTGTAATCAGATGAGTGTTCCAACAGGAGCCTGAGGAGCGGCATGCTCCTGTCGAGGGTTTAGTGTAGTCTGATTCAGTCATTTAGATGTTAGTGTGGTCTGATTCAGTCATAGAGATGTTAGTGTGGTCTGATTCAGACATAGAGATGTTAGTGTAGTCTGATTCAGACATAGAGATGTTAGTGTGGTCTGATTCAGTCATTTAGATGTTAGTGTGGTCTGATTCAGTCATTTAGATGTTAGTGTGGTCTGATTCAGTCATTTAGATGTTAGTGTGGTCTGATTCAGTCATTTAGATGTTAGTGTGGTCTGATTCAGTCATTTAGATGTTAGTGTGGTCTGATTCAGTCATTTAGATGTTAGTGTGGTCTGATTCAGTCATTTAGATGTTAGTGTGGTCTGATTCAGTCATAGAGATGTTAGTGTGGTCTGATTCAGTCATATAGATGTTAGTGTAGTCTGATTCAGTCATTTAGATGTTACTGTGGTCTGATTCAGTCATTTAGATGTTAGTGTGGTCTGATTCAGACAGAGATGTTAGTGTGGTCTGATTCAGTCATAGAGATGTTAGTGTAGTCTGATTCAGTCATTTAGATGTTAGTGTGGTCTGATTCAGTCATTTAGATGTTAGTGGTCTGATTCAGACATTTAGATGTTAGTGTGGTCTGATTCAGTCATAGAGATGTTAGTGTGGTCTGATTCAGACAGAGATGTTAGTGTGGTCTGATTCAGTCATAGAGATGTTAGTGTGGTCTGATTCAGTCATTTAGATGTTAGTGTGGTCTGATTCAGTCATTTAGATGTTAGTGTGGTCTGATTCAGTCATAGAGATGTTAGTGTGGTCTGATTCAGTCATTTAGATGTTAGTGTGGTCTGATTCAGTCATAGAGATGTTAGTGTGGTCTGATTCAGACATAGAGATGTTAGTGTAGTCTGATTCAGACATAGAGATGTTAGTGTGGTCTGATTCAGTCATTTAGATGTTAGTGTGGTCTGATTCAGTCATTTAGATGTTAGTGTGGTCTGATTCAGTCATTTAGATGTTAGTGTGGTCTGATTCAGTCATTTAGATGTTAGTGTGGTCTGATTCAGTCATTTAGATGTTAGTGTGGTCTGATTCAGTCATTTAGATGTTAGTGTGGTCTGATTCAGTCATAGAGATGTTAGTGTGGTCTGATTCAGTCATATAGATGTTAGTGTAGTCTGATTCAGTCATTTAGATGTTACTGTGGTCTGATTCAGTCATTTAGATGTTAGTGTGGTCTGATTCAGACAGAGATGTTAGTGTGGTCTGATTCAGTCATAGAGATGTTAGTGTAGTCTGATTCAGTCATTTAGATGTTAGTGTGGTCTGATTCAGTCATTTAGATGTTAGTGGTCTGATTCAGACATTTAGATGTTAGTGTGGTCTGATTCAGTCATAGAGATGTTAGTGTGGTCTGATTCAGACAGAGATGTTAGTGTGGTCTGATTCAGTCATAGAGATGTTAGTGTGGTCTGATTCAGTCATTTAGATGTTAGTGTGGTCTGATTCAGTCATTTAGATGTTAGTGTGGTCTGATTCAGTCATAGAGATGTTAGTGTGGTCTGATTCAGTCATAGAGATGTTAGTGTGGTCTGATTCAGTCATTTAGATGTTAGTGTGGTCTGATTCAGTAATTTAGATGTTAGTGTGGTCTGATTCAGACATAGAGATGTTAGTGTGGTCTGATTCAGTCATTTAGATGTTAGTGTAGTCTGATTCAGTCACTTAGATGTTAGTGTGGTCTGATTCAGTCATATGGATGTTAGTGTGGTCTGATTCAGACATAGAGATGTTAGTGTGGTCTGATTCAGTCATTTAGATGTTAGTGTGGTCTGATTCAGTCATATAGATGTTAGTGTGGTCTGATTCAGACATATAGATGTTAGTGTGGTCTGATTCAGTCATATAGATGTTAGTGTGGTCTGATTCAGACATATAGATGTTAGTGTGGTCTGATTCAGACATATAGATGTTAGTGTGGTCTGATTCAGTCATAGAGATGTTAGTGGTCTGATTCAGTCATTTAGATATATTCGTTTAGTCTGATTCAGTCATTTAGATGTTAGTTAGTCTGATTCAGTCATTTAGATATATTCGTTTAGTCTGATTCAGTCATTTAGATGTTAGTGTAGTCTGATTCAGTCATTTAGATATATTCGTTTAGTCTGATTCAGTCATTTAGATGTTAGTTAGTCTGATTCAGTCATTTAGATATATTCGTTTAGTCTGATTCAGTCATTTAGATGTTAGTGTGGTCTGATTCAGTCATACAGATGTCAGTAGTATGTAAAGTCAGAGAGCTACATACTGCAATGTTGTTAGATTGATTGATTGATTTTTATTTATCTCGAACCAACACGCATAACAAATCACAACAAATTGATAAAAGCAAAAACAATATAGTACATACATACACATACATACACATATATCTACAAACATATATACGTAAACAACATACACACACACTCGCACATACAAATAAAAATAAACCAAAACATAGAATTTGGTTCGAGAAGGGGCAGAAAGAAGCAGTGCTTATCTAGTCCTGCTCCTTCCTTACATCACACAATTTACAGATTCTTGCTCTCTATCTATAGTAAATGATAAAGAAAAACTGGGGGTGGAAACTGAGAAGAAAAGAAAGCAGTATTTGCAAGGTATAGAATGTCATAATCATAAGTAACAGTACTACTCTAGATTTTCCTCTTTCATGTATTTGTTTAAGAATGTTTGTTTATAACTTTATAAACACATTTTTTTGTGTAATATTCGTACTCATTTTTAACATATCATGCAGGCTGTTCCAAAGTGACACCCCACAGACCGAGATGCCCATTTGCTTCAAGGTCGTACGATTTTGGAGGAGATAATGATTTTGTCCAGAATTCCAAAACTGTTCATACTGTAATTGGTCAAATAACAGTGGAGAGAGTGACACTTATGACCAGAGCAGAGCAGCTTATATACATTACATTATGGTGAACGAAATAATAACAAAACAATGTATTTTGCTGGGGAACCCTAGTGGTTCTTCTTCTTTAAGAACCACTGGTCTTAAAGGGGAACTCCAACATTTTGGGAAATTAGCTTATTTAACATCTTCCCTGGAGTTAGACAAGAAGATACATACCTTTTTTGTCTCTGTGCGTGCATTTTAGCTTTGGGAATAGACGCTCTGTTAGCATAGCTTAGCTTCATCACTGGAAGTGAGGCAGGACAGTAGCCTTACAGTGCCTTACAGTGTATTGCAAGGTCTGACATTGACCAAACTTGATATGCATGACCTTGGTGGGCTCTAGGTCAACTCCTGAAAAGGGGGTCAATGTCAGACTTTGCAATCAAAAGTTAGGGGGCTAATAACCCTTGCCATAATTTCAGTGCGCCCCCTAACTTTTGATTGCAAGGTCTGACATTGACCCCCTTTTCAGGAGTTGACCTAGAGCCCACCAAGGTCATGCATATCAAATTTGGTCAATGTCAGACCTTGCAATACACTGTAAGGCACTGTAAGGCTACTGTCCTGCCTCACTTCCAGTGATGAAGCTAAGCTATGCTAACGGAGCGTCTATTCCCAAAGCTAAAATGCACGCACAGAGACAAAAAAGGTATGTATCTTCTTGTCTAACTCCAGGGAAGATGTTAAATAAGCTAATTTCCCAAAATGTTGGAGTTCCCCTTTAAGTAGGGTGACAGAAACACAGAGACCCAGGCAGAGAGAGGCTTGTACTCCATGCCTGTCACAACAGCTAGAGGCTGATTATCACTGACATTTATATTGCGTTAGTGGAGAGTATTATACTGACACATGAGTGAAACATGCAATCATACAGTACCAGCCCTGATTTGAAAAAACAGCAAAGTGTATAATGCACAAGACTCACTTAACAAACGCCTACATGTTGATGTCTCATCTGACCGGTGTCTCTCTCTCTATACATATGGGCTACATATATATATATCTTTCTCACTCACTCACTCAATCACCTCCTCAATCACGTCCTCCTCCTCTCTCATGCACATGTACAAACACAACAGCAGTCATTGTGTCACACAGACATTGTTAAATATAGCCATGGTGCTTAGCAGGTGTAACGGATGTCTCAAGAGTGGAGACACCTGGGGAGGTGTTCCCACCAATCAGAGACTCTGCTGCTCAGTCTGATTACCTGTCTGCTGCCACAGCGCTCCACTCTCTCTCACCCTTTTTTTTATTCTTTCACTCTCGCACTCACTCACTCACTCACTCACTCACTCACTCACTCACTCTCGCACTCACTCTCGCACTCACTCACTCACTCACTCACTCACTCACTCACTCACTCACTCACTCACTCACTCACTCACTCACGCACTCACTCACTCACTCACTCACTCACACACACACTAAAATCAAATCAAATCAAATTGTATTTGTAAGGCCCGATGACACACGTTAATGTCCCCATGGGCCGGACACGTCTTCACTCACTCTCACAATGCTTGATTGATTGATTGAAAAGGGGGGGGGGTAGGGGGGGGGGCACTGTACACTGTACATTGGAATACTGACAAAGCCATACTTGGTAATTTACTGTACAACTGGGTTAAGACATTTGTAGGGGCCAGTTTCGAATTGCAGTCTCCCGTAGGTGTTCTTTGAGAGTGTTTTTGAAGGTGGGTAGTGATTCACATTCCTTTACAGCTTTGGGTAGGGCGTTCCACATTGATGTGGCATAATTGCGAAACGTGTTTAGTCCCTTGTTTGAGCCGAATCTGGGTTTAACATGATTTGTGGAGCTCCCTCTGGTGTTGTGATTGTGGTATTCACTGACCTTTGGGAAGTATTTTGACATGTACATGGGTACCTTGGTCGCGTAGTGTATCTTGTAGACCAGGCCCATTGCAAGTTGCTGTACTCTGTCGTCTACTCTAAGCCATCCTAGGTTGTCAAAGTGGGCCGGGGTGAGGTGGGTTCTAGTGAGTCAGGTCAAGCAGTAGTCTGACTAGCTTGTTTTGAGATGTTTGTAATTTGTTTTTTAGTGCCTTTGAGGTGCTTTGGTACCATGAGGTGCAAGCATAGTCGTAGTACCCTTGAATGAGTGCTCCTGCCAGAGTCTTCAGGTTATTCTTGTTTACCAGAGAGGAGATCCGTACAAGAATCGAGTTCGTTGGTTGACTTTTTTTATTACATTGGATGCCATTTTGTCACAGGAAAGATTAGCCTCTAGGATGGAACCTAGGTAGGTAATTTCATCTTTCCTTGTGACAATATTGTCACCCACTATTTGAACCGAAGAGTATGGACTCTGTTTTGCCCATGAGTAATGATAGTTTGTTGTCAGCGAGCCATATGCAGATTTTGCCTAGTTCCGAGCTGAGGGCTTTTTCAACCTGTAACTTGTTCTTGTCAGAGACCAGCAGGGCTGAGTCGTCCGCAAACAGGAACAAGTTGCAGTCACAAGCTGACGACATGTCATTTGCATAAATTAGGAATAGTAGCGGTCCTAGTATGCTTCCTTGTGGAACACCACAGCTCACTGTGAGGGGGGGGATAGGGTACCGTTTACCTCCACCATCTGTTCTCTCCCCTCCAGGTAGGATTGTATCCAGCTCACTGATAAACTATCAAAACCTATTGATTTTTTGATTTGATTTGAAGTCTTTATTTCGAACATGCAATGAATACAACAAACAATAACAAAAAAGAAAAACAACTCAATCTGCATGTTCGAAAAGGAGTAGGAAGAAGTATACACTTATTTAATCCTACCCCTTTTCCACTACTCAAATGAGTGTACTATTTTAAACATAAAAAAGAAAAGAAAAGAAAAGAAAAAATATATATATATATATATGCAAAACAAAAAACAAAAACTATATATGTATAAAATAAAATAAAATAGAAAACAAAATAAAAAATGTAAACACCCGTGAATATCAAGTCCCTTCTTCATCCCTGTACCTTGTGAACATAATTTCCTTATACATCAGTTTGAATTGTCTCATGTTTGGACATTGCTTTAGCACCACATTTAGACTGTTCCACAGTTTCACTCCACATATTGAGATGCAGTGTTTTCTCATGGTAGTGCGTACGTTTAGCACCTTTAAATTGTGTTCTCCCCTCAGATTATAACCCCCCTCCCTATCAAAGAACAATTCTTGAATGTTTCTTGGAAGTGCATGACTTTTTGCTTTATACATTAATTGTGCCGTTTTGCTTTTAGCTTGTCAATCAGAATGGTGTGATTGACAGTGTCGAAGGCCTTTTGTAGGTCCAGCATGACCATGCCGCAGTATTTGCCCGCATCCACCTCTTGTTTGATGTGGTCGTTCAAATAGAGAAGGCATGTGTCAGTGGAGTGGGATGTTCTGAAGCCAGATTGGAATTCGTAGATTAGATTTTTTTCCGCAAGGTACTTTTCGATCTGTTCGTATACTATTTTTTCCATGACTTTCGAGATGGATGTAAGGATAGAAACAGAGCGGTAGTTGCCTGGGTCTAGTTTGCTGCCCTTTTTGTGCAGGGGTGTTACTCTCGCAATTTTGAAGTCCTTGGGGACGTGTCCCTGTTTTATGGAGAGGTTTATTATGTGTGTGATGACTGGGGTGATGGCGGCTGCTGAGTCTCTGAGGAATTTGGAGGGGATGTTGTCATGGCCAGTGGCCTTGTTCGGTTGGAGGGTGCTCAGTTTTTTGAGTACCTCATTTGTAGTTACCATTTCCAGTTTGAAGTCGTCTTTGTGGATGCCTAGGTTCTTGTAGTATGCTACTATGTGTTCTACCCCATACTGCCCTGAGTGGGAGGGTAGTTTGTTTACCAGTGTTGTGGCTATGTTTGTGAAGAAAGTGTTTAAGTAATTGGCTACATCCAGTTTGTCTGTGATGAGCGTGTTGTCCGTCTTTATGTTTATGTTTGAGAACCTGGTTTTAAGTTTTTTACTTACTTTTGCTAACCCAACGTATGATGCTAACCCAACGTATGATGCTGCTAACCCAGTTCATGATGCTGCTAACCCAGTTCATGATGCTGCTAACCCAGTTCATGATGCTGCTAACCCAGTTCATGATGCTGCTAACCCAGTTCATGATGCTGCTAACCCAGTTCATGATGCTGCTAACCCAGTTCATGATGATGCTAACCCAGTGCATGATGCTGCTAACCCAACTTATGATGCTGCTAACCCAGTTCATGATGCTGCTAACCCAGTTCATGATGCTGCTAACCCAGTTCATGATGCTGCTAACCCAACTTATGATGCTGCTAACCCAGTTCATGATGCTGCTAACCCAGTTCATGATGCTGCTAACCCAGTTCATGATGCTGCTAACCCAACTTATGATGCTGCTAACCCAGTTCATGATGCTGCTAACCCAACTTATGATGCTGCTAACCCAGTTCATGATGCTGCTAACCCAGTTCATGATGCTGCTAACCCAGTTCATGATGCTGCTAACCCAGTTCATGATGCTGCTAACCCAGTTCATGATGCTGCTAACCCAGTTCATGATGCTGCTAACCCAGTTCATGATGCTGCTAACCCAGTTCATGATGCTGCTAACCCAACTTATGATGCTGCTAACCCAGTTCATGATGCTGCTAACCCAGTTCATGATGCTGCTAACCCAGTTCATGATGCTGCTAACCCAGTTCATGATGCTGCTAACCCAGTTCATGATGCTGCTAACCCAACTTATGATGCTGCTAACCCAGTTCATGATGCTGCTAACCCAACTTATGATGCTGCTAACCCAACTTATGATGCTGCTAACCCACTTTTATTTTTAATTTTTTTTAATTTTTATTACGGATCCCCATTAGCTGGTGCCATGGCAACCAGCTAGTCTTCCTGGGGTCCACACAAAAAACATACAAAAACAATTATTGCAAAACAGAATTATTAAAAGTCATGATGCTGCTAACCCAATACAGTACAGTCAAGTCAAGTCAAGTCAAGAGTTTTAATTGTCACGGCATACAGGTATACAATGAAATGCGGGTGGTCTTGCCCGCGACAATGTGCAATACAGTGGTACAACATATAATAGAATCCAATAAAAATACAGTGGTACAACATATAATAGAATCCAATAAAAACAACAGTGCAATAAACAGGTAACATGGTGTGACATCTCGGTATCTGTACATAGTATTTACAGAGCATATAGGACATGCTAGGTAGCTTTAGTAGTGCAATACACTGTTCCTGTTGTTATACTAATTTAAATTGGCCTTTCCTCTTGGCCATAAGTGTGTGTGTGTGCGGCATGAGTGTTAAAGTGGCTGCTAGTGTGTGTGCTTGTGTGTGGATAGTTCAGTTTCTGTGGCTCTCAATGTTCATTGTTCAAGGCTCTGATGGCCTGGGGGAAGAATCTGAGCCTAAGCCTCTCCGTCCTAGTAGCTGGGGTTCGCAGGCGTCTACCTGACCTCAGCAGCTGGAACAGGCTGTTATTGGGGTGGTGGGGGTCTTTCATTATTCTGCAGGCTCTGGATTTGCACCTCTTGTTGTATAGAACCTGCAGGGTAGGTAGCACAATACCCGTGGTACGCTCGGCTGAGCGCACCACTCTCTGTAGGGCCTTCTTGTCCTGTGCCGTGCTGTTTCCATACCAGGCAGTGATGTTTCCGGTCATGCTCTCTACAGCTCCTGAGTAGAAGGACTGGAGTATCTTCCCCGATACTCTGAACTTCCTTAACTGTCTCAGGTGGTAGAGGCGCTGCTTCGCTTTCTTTACTACTGTGTCTATGTGTGTTGACCATGTCAGATCCTCTGAGATGTGGACCCCCAGGTACTTGAAGCTGCTCACCCTGTCCACGGTAGCCCCGTTAATCATCAGTGGTGTGTGTGTCTCCTGCTGTCCTCTCCTATAATCCACGATCAGCTCCTTGGTTTTACCAATGTTCAGGACCAGGCTGTTGTCCTGGCACCAACGTTCCAGTACCTCAACCTCCTCCCGGTAGGCCTTCTCGTCGTTGTCCGAGATCAGCCCCACCACCACCGTGTCGTCTGCGAACTTCACTATGGAGTTGGAGCTGAACTTGGCCACACAATCGTGTGTGTAGAGTGAGTACAGCAGGGGGCTTAGAACACAGCCCTGGGGGGACCCGATGCTCAGGGTGATGGTGTTGGAGGTCTGACCCCCCACCCTGACCGCCTGGGGTCTTTCACTCAGAAAGTCCAGTACCCAGGCGCTCAGGGCGGAGCTCAGACCTAGCTCGATCAGCTTGTCCACCAGTCTGGTGGGGACTATGGTGTTGAACGCTGAGCTGTAGTCAATGAACAACAGTCTCACATAGCCCCCCTTCTGACGGTCAAGGTGGGAGAGAGTGCTGTGCAGTACCTGGGAGACCGCGTCGTCAGTGGACCTGTTTGTCCTGTATGCAAATTGCATAGGGTCCATATCACTGGGGAGGGAGGCACAAATGTGGTCCTTGACCAGCCTCTCGAAACATTTCATGACCACAGAGGTGAGTGCCACCGGTCTGTAGTAATTTGGACATGTTGGGGAGGGTTTCTTCGGTACAGGGATGATGGTAGACATCTTGAAGCAGGCAGGGACCACTGACTCCGCCA
>NC_140172.1:26783480-26965980 GCF_963971535.1 Notolepis coatsorum
CCCCCCCACCCCCAGGAGCAGGAGAGCACAGGGGAGCCTGCTAAGTGCCGGCATCTGTCATATGGCCTCTCTCAGGCAGGCTAGTGACATGGCACAGCCACGGGTGTGTTCTCCACATTCCCTCATGCACATCGGAGAGAAGTAGGCGCGACTGGAGCTTGATTTGCCTTTCTGCCTGAAATTGGAATCCATTTAGTTGATTGGGGCATGTATTGCACAGTGTAGGCAGTCCTTGAGAGTGTCGTTTCAAAGTAGTCCACCCCCCCCCCCCCCCCCCCCCTCTCTTCGCATTCTCTCACAGTATCTTTCTGTTTCATCTGCTCTCTAAAGTATTAATAACATAGGCTGTATTATATCAAAAGCTACGTGGGAGTGTCCTGTGGGTGTTTACACTGTCGTCTTTTTACGAGAGCAATTCCATCTTAAGAAGGTTTTGCAAACGGAATCCAGTCTTCCTCTTGTCACTTGTCCTGCCTTAACACTTCCGTTGAGTCAAAAATGTAAACAGACATTGCAGTTTATTTGCATCCATTCCCAATAATCGAATAGGTTTGATAAGACGACCTGCTCATGCCAAAAGGTTTCTCTGCGTTTGCCTTTGATTGCAGCATTGATTGCATTGAGATGAACTTGCCCCCCTAACCCTAACCTTTTGGGTGTCTGTCCCCATATAATGCCCATACCACTAAGCCTGAACCCTTCAGCGATGTGCTGCTATCTGTAACCTGTAACCTGTAACCTGTACCTGTAACCACACCTGACAGACACAGCTCATTGTCTTTCCAGAGTGCATTACCTTTCTCCCAGGTTGGGAGATAATTTGACAGCTTAACTCCATCACCCATGTGTCTGCTTTTAGGAGAGCTTCAGGGGTAGTTAAAGTCACATAACTTCCTAAAATTAAACGAAAGCAAGACCGAAATCCTATTGATCGGCCCAAAAGCGAAAAGGGAAGTGCTTTGTAAAAACCTGGGGAGTCTGTCATCCTATGTAAAGACTGAGGTTACAAGCCTAGGTGTCATCTTGGACTCAGACCTGACCTTTAAGTCTCATATAAATAAGGCCATGAAAACGTCATTCTTCCACCTAAGAAACATAGCGAAAGTAAGACCTTTCGTAAATAAAAAGGATGCAGAGAAACTTATTCATGCTTTTGTATCAAGTCGGCTTGACTATTGTAATGCACTGTTCACTGGTCTTCCCAAAGCAACCATTGGGAAGCTTCAGCTTATCCAAAACTCTGCAGCTCGATTACTAACTCATACAAGGAGAAGAGAACATATCACTCCAGTCCTGGCCACTCTGCACTGGCTTCCAATAACTCATAGAATTGATTTTAAGGTCCTTTTCCTAACATATAAAGCTCTTAATGAGCAAGGCCCAAAATACATAGCAAATTCCCTAGTTAGTTATCTGCCCTCAAGAACGCTACGGTCATCCACTACAGGTTTACTAGACACGCCCAGAAACCAAAAAAGGATAGGAAGTATGGCATTTGCCAACTATGCCCCAAAACTATGGAACACACTACCAACACACATCAGAAACGCCAGCTCTATACACATTTTTAAAGGAAAATTAAAAACGTACCTATACAGTCTAGCTTACAAATAGTTATGGCTTGGAAAAACCTGATGGATCCATGAGGCTAGGATAAGCCTTGTGGACCCAACTTTTTAGATGAAGGAACGGGTACATAGGAGACACGCCTCCAGTTTTTCAAAAGTTTTTGACACGCCTCAGCTTCTGAGCTGAAGGAGTGTTTTTGCGGACCTCCCAAACTTTCAAACTTTTTAGATGAAGGAATGGGTACAATAGGAGACACGCCTCCAGTTTTTCAAACGTTTTTGACACACCTCAGCTTCTGAGCTGAAGGCGTGTTTTTGCGGACCTCCCAAACTTTCAAACTTTTTAGATGAAGGAATGGGTACAATAGGAGACACGCCTCCAGTTTTTCAAAAGTTTTTGACACGCCTCAGCTTCTGAGCTGAAGGCGTGTTTCTGCGGACCTCCCAAACTTTCAAACTTCTTAGATGAAGGATGGGTACAATAGGAGACACGCCTCCAGTTTTTCAAAAGTTTTTGACACACCTCAGCTTCTGAGCTGAAGGCGTGTTTTTGCGGACCTCCCAAACTTTCAAACTTTAGACTGTTTTCTTTATGCGTTTTTCTTTTTCTTTCTTTCTACCACAAGACGCGGCCACTGATGGGTCCATGGGACTTGGATAAGTCCTGTGGACCCAACTCTGGCCACTGACCACATGAGCGAACGGGTACATACGCACACAATACACGGCCACTGATGGATCCGTGGGACTTGGTAAAGCACTATGGACCCAACTATGACCACTGATAAAAACGTAACTACACTAGCATTATAAGACCTAAACATTGCTACCTACCATACAAGTGCATTGGTTTAGTGCATTTCCGGTTGCCACTGAGCGGAAATGTTTGTGCGGACCTGTTCTCCCAAACTGGTAAGCAAATGACTGTTTTTACGTTATTTTCATTTTTACGTTACTATTATTATTATTATTATTATTTTTTTTTAACATTGATCTTAACTAATCACTATGACTTTATTGCTTTTATCGTTATATATGCCTATAATTGTGTACAGCACTTTGAGCTACATGACATGTATGAAAGGTGCTTTATAAATACTTACTTACTTACTTACTTACTTACATGCAATTTGAACTCAATAGACAGACACAGTAGTAGAAGTACAAACTTGTCCAATGGAAGCAACAGTTCATCTCAAGAAAAGAGGGCTGGATTTAAGTTAATTCGTTTCAATACAGTATACTTTTAAGAGAACTAACATCTACTGTGCATTTCTCGTGCCAAGTCTGGTAGTACCTTGTCTTTTCTGTAGTTCCTTCCGTCTCCGTTCTCACCCGGAGCTCCAGATGGCCTCGCCCCCCGCTGCACCGCGTCCTCTCCTCTGTGCGCGCGGGAGGGGGGGGGGGGGGGGGGGGTCATTTAAAGTTACGAGCTTGCAGGTTGCTGTCAGAAGCGAGGCCAGGCAGGAGGGCAGCTCTGCTTTATTTATCATTGAAGTGAGTGAGATGGTTAACAGACGATGGCTGTGAAATGTAAGGGCTGCCGAAGGAAAAGCTTGGGAGTACAGGAGGAGACAGTGGAGAGGCTGAGACATGGCCGCTCCCGCCTCCTCCTCCACACCGGGCAGCAGCTCAAGTGGCAGGAAGTGGCCCTTGGTCCTCAGTCCTCGTACAGACAACAAAGGAGGAGGCATGGAGACAAGAACCAGTGTAATGTACTGTGGCAGGGCTAGTTGGCCCGTTCCCTAAGTACAGTATAATATATAGCAGGGCTAGTTGGCTTGTTCCCTAAGTACAGTATAATATACATAGCAGGGCTAGTTGGCCCGTTCCCTAAGTACAGTATAATATATAGCAGGGCTAGTTGGCCCGTTCCCTAAGTACAGTATAATATACATAGCAGGGCTAGTTGGCCCGTTCCCTAAGTACAGTATAATATATAGCAGGGCTAGTTGGCCCGTTCCCTAAGTACAGTATAATATATAGCAGGGGTAGTTGGCCCGTTCCCTAAGTACAGTATAATATATAGCAGGGCTAGTTGGCCCGTTCCCTATGTACAGTATAACATATAGCAGGGCTAGTTGGCCCGTTCCCTATGTACAGTATAACATATAGCAGGGCTAGTTGGCCCGTTCCCTAAGTACAGTATAACATATAGCAGGGCTAGTTGGCCCGTTCCCTAAGTACAGTATAATATATAGCAGGGGTAGTTGGCCCGTTCCCTAAGTACAGTATAATATATAGCAGGCTAGTTGGCCCGTTCCCTAAGTACAGTATAATATATAGCAGGCTAGTTGGCCCGTTCCCTATGTACAGTATAACATATAGCAGGGCTAGTTGGCCCGTTCCCTATGTACAGTATAATATATAGCAGGGCTAGTTGGCCCGTTCCCTAAGTACAGTATAATATATAGCAGGGCTAGTTGGCCCGTTCCCTAAGTACAGTATAATATATAGCAGGCTAGTTGGCCCGTTCCCTATGTACAGTATAACATATAGCAGGGCTAGTTGGCCCGTTCCCTATGTACAGTATAATATATAGCAGGGCTAGTTGGCCCGTTCCCTAAGTACAGTATAATATATAGCAGGGGTAGTTGGCCCGTTCCCTAAGTACAGTATAACATATAGCAGGGCTAGTTGGCCCGTTCCCTAAGTACAGTATAATATATAGCAGGCTAGTTGGCCCGTTCCCTAAGTACAGTATAATATATAGCAGGGCTAGTTGGCCCGTTCCCTAAGTACAGTATAATATATAGCAGGGCTAGTTGGCCCCGAAGTATAGTTCGGACACATCATTGATTTTTAACAATCACAGAGACGTTGAGGAGATCAAAAGCAGCTTGCTTACCTCTCCCTCTTCTCCTCTGATTCGCTCTGTTTATAAAGGTTATTGTATCATCATTATAAACCTCTGTTTATAAATGTTATTGTATCATCATTATAAACCTCTGTTTATAAAGGTTATTGTATCATCAGTGTGGGCAAAAAAAAAGAAAGTGAACTAAAACAGGAGTGTGTAGCTGTGAGTTTCTTACTGAATTCTCTTCAATTTGACACCGAAGCCTTGGATCCCAAATTTCCTGCTCTTGTGTGAAAATTGCCATTTAGATCAGTGTGAGTTCCTTCCCCCTGCCATTCAGACCTGTTCACTAAAACAGTTTGAATAAGAGAAGCCTTAATTAGCGCTTGCTGACTGTGCACTCGTGCTCCAGCTAGCTAGCTAGCTAGCTAGCTAGCAGTGGGGTAATTAGCACAGGGCCAGGCTGGCCTCTCTCTCTCCTGCTGGTCCCTCTCTAGGAACACGTTTAGCTAGAGATCTGAGACATTATGTGTTTGTAGCCACCAGCAGCTGCCTACAAACCTCACTCACATCATTAACCCTCCCGACTAACACAGGTTGAAATGCTAATGATCTACATATGCTGCCACAGAAGCGAGTACGCCCCTGGGTGGTGATGGGTGTGAATAAGCACACGGGAAAGAGTTACCCCGTGTTGAGACAGCTACTGTACCCAGAATGCAGTAGAAAATAATTGTTTATTTTTAATTAAAAGTCAAATCTGGGGCTGCTCCATAGACAATGAATTGGGCTCTGACTTTATGAGGCCATAAAATGTTTGTGTGTAATTAGGTTTTAATTCTGGTTCACACTTTCTTGCAATGCTTAAATATGAACCTTGTTTGGGTGTAAGTGCTCACACAAACATGCTATGACCTCATAAATTCAGAACCCTTTTTCACCCCTTTGTCTATGTCAATCGGCTTGGGGGTGTTTATAGAGCCTTGCATTCTCAATGAGGGCAAATGTGTAGGATTACTGCTGAGCCATTTTCAGTATTTTATTGAACATTTCTGGTGGAAAAACCATACCAAACAAATTGTTATTCAATATACAATATTTTAAGTGTTAAAACTAGTGTGGAGAGGATACAAATAAAAAAATAAAAAAAATAAAAGTGATTGAGGGCGATGAAAGGGTTTTGTTTTTATTTGCTCTGCCTCTATGTCATTGGATGAGAAACCACCATTTTCACTGAGGTCATTAATCACGAGGGGCATTTGACAAGTGAAGTCCATCCTGTGTGTGTGTGTGTGTGTGTGTGTGTATGTGTGTGTGTGTTCATCTGTCCGTGTTTGCTTACCCCGGCATTTATTCTGTGGGAGGCATTAGGCCTTGGTGATGGAGGGTGTTGCACTCCCTCGCCTTGGCCCAGACCCTTGCATTAATGAGGCTGCCATCAGCGGGCTGAGCAGTTAGTCACTGCGGCTCTCCGTGAGTCACCCCATACCAACCCCTCTCATTGCTCGCTACCCATTGTTTCCTGCTCGCAAATAAAGAGGGAATTAATTAGCCGGTTGGCACAACTACTGGTGCCACCATGTCAGTGATCACAGTTGAGCTCTGTGCCTCGCCTCTCTCGCCCAGTCCGCCTGCTGGGAGGCTGAGCACAACAGCCCACATTAAACCACGGTTCCGCTGGCAGGGCTGACATTTTAGATTATTTCTCAGTAAACGTACAGAGGCTAGTAGTATGCCTGCCCAAACGTCCATTTTAACCACACCAAACGGGTGTGTTTTCTAATTCAATGGAAGAGTGTTGCAAGTATAACTCTGTAATCAGATGAGTGTTCCAACAGGAGCGGCATGCTCCTGTCGAGGGTTTAGTGTAGTCTGATTCAGTCATTTAGATGTTAGTGTGGTCTGATTCAGTCATAGAGATGTTAGTGTGGTCTGATTCAGACATAGAGATGTTAGTGTAGTCTGATTCAGACATAGAGATGTTAGTGTGGTCTGATTCAGTCATTTAGATGTTAGTGTGGTCTGATTCAGTCATTTAGATGTTAGTGTGGTCTGATTCAGTCATTTAGATGTTAGTGTGGTCTGATTCAGTCATTTAGATGTTAGTGTGGTCTGATTCAGTCATTTAGATGTTAGTGTGGTCTGATTCAGTCATAGAGATGTTAGTGTGGTCTGATTCAGTCATATAGATGTTAGTGTAGTCTGATTCAGTCATTTAGATGTTAGTGTGGTCTGATTCAGTCATTTAGATGTTAGTGTGGTCTGATTCAGACATAGAGATGTTAGTGTGGTCTGATTCAGTCATAGAGATGTTAGTGTAGTCTGATTCAGACAGAGATGTTAGTGTGGTCTGATTCAGTCATTTAGATGTTAGTGGTCTGATTCAGACATTTAGATGTTAGTGTGGTCTGATTCAGTCATAGAGATGTTAGTGTGGTCTGATTCAGTCATAGAGATGTTAGTGTGGTCTGATTCAGTCATTTAGATGTTAGTGTGGTCTGATTCAGTCATTTAGATGTTAGTGTGGTCTGATTCAGACAGAGATGTTAGTGTGGTCTGATTCAGTCATTTAGATGTTAGTGGTCTGATTCAGACATTTAGATGTTAGTGTGGTCTGATTCAGTCATAGAGATGTTAGTGTGGTCTGATTCAGACATAGAGATGTTAGTGTGGTCTGATTCAGTCATAGAGATGTTAGTGTGGTCTGATTCAGTCATTTAGATGTTAGTGTAGTCTGATTCAGTCATTTAGATGTTAGTGTGGTCTGATTCAGTCATTTAGATGTTAGTGTGGTCTGATTCAGTCATAGAGATGTTAGTGTGGTCTGATTCAGTCATAGAGATGTTAGTGTGGTCTGATTCAGTCATTTAGATGTTAGTGTGGTCTGATTCAGTAATTTAGATGTTAGTGTGGTCTGATTCAGACAGAGATGTTAGTGTGGTCTGATTCAGACATATAGATGTTAGTGTAGTCTGATTCAGTCATTTAGATGTTAGTGTAGTCTGATTCAGTCACTTAGATGTTAGTGTGGTCTGATTCAGTCATATGGATGTTAGTGTGGTCTGATTCAAACATAGAGATGTTAGTGTGGTCTGATTCAGTCATTTAGATGTTAGTGTGGTCTGATTCAGTCATATAGATGTTAGTGTGGTCTGATTCAGACATATAGATGTTAGTGTGGTCTGATTCAGTCATATAGATGTTAGTGTGGTCTGATTCAGACATATAGATGTTAGTGTGGTCTGATTCAGACATATAGATGTTAGTGTGGTCTGATTCAGTCATAGAGATGTTAGTGGTCTGATTCAGTCATTTAGATGTTAGTGTGGTCTGATTCAGTCATATAGATGTTAGTGTGGTCTGATTCAGACATATAGATGTTAGTGTGGTCTGATTCAGTCATATAGATGTTAGTGTGGTCTGATTCAGACATATAGATGTTAGTGTGGTCTGATTCAGACATATAGATGTTAGTGTGGTCTGATTCAGTCATAGAGATGTTAGTGGTCTGATTCAGTCATTTAGATATATTCGTTTAGTCTGATTCAGTCATTTAGATGTTAGTTAGTCTGATTCAGTCATTTAGATATATTCGTTTAGTCTGATTCAGTCATTTAGATGTTAGTGTAGTCTGATTCAGTCATTTAGATATATTCGTTTAGTCTGATTCAGTCATTTAGATGTTAGTTAGTCTGATTCAGTCATTTAGATATATTCGTTTAGTCTGATTCAGTCATTTAGATGTTAGTGTGGTCTGATTCAGTCATACAGATGTCAGTAGTATGTAAAGTCAGAGAGCTACATACTGCAATGTTGTTAGATTGATTGATTGATTTTTATTTATCTCGAACCAACACGCATAACAAATCACAACAAATTGATAAAAGCAAAAACAATATAGTACATACATACACATACATACACATATATCTACAAACATATATACGTAAACAACATACACACACACTCGCACATACAAATAAAAATAAACCAAAACATAGAATTTGGTTCGAGAAGGGGCAGAAAGAAGCAGTGCTTATCTAGTCCTGCTCCTTCCTTACATCACACAATTTACAGATTCTTGCTCTCTATCTATAGTAAATGATAAAGAAAAACTGGGGGTGGAAACTGAGAAGAAAAGAAAGCAGTATTTGCAAGGTATAGAATGTCATAATCATAAGTAACAGTACTACTCTAGATTTTCCTCTTTCATGTATTTGTTTAAGAATGTTTGTTTATAACTTTATAAACACATTTTTGTGTGTAATATTCGTACTCATTTTTAACATATCATGCAGGCTGTTCCAAAGTGACACCCCACAGACCGAGATGCCCATTTGCTTCAAGGTCGTACGATTTTGGAGGAGATAATGATTTTGTCCAGAATTCCAAAACTGTTCATACTGTAATTGGTCAAATAACAGTGGAGAGAGTGACACTTATGACCAGAGCAGAGCAGCTTATATACATTACATTATGGTGAACAAAATAATAACAAAACAATGTATTTTGCTGGGGAACCCTAGTGGTTCTTCTTCTTTAAGAACCACTGGTCTTAAAGGGGAACTCCAACATTTTGGGAAATTAGCTTATTTAACATCTTCCCTGGAGTTAGACAAGAAGATACATACCTTTTTTGTCTCTGTGCGTGCATTTTAGCTTTGGGAATAGACGCTCTGTTAGCATAGCTTAGCTTCATCACTGGAAGTGAGGCAGGACAGTAGCCTTACAGTGCCTTACAGTGTATTGCAAGGTCTGACATTGACCAAACTTGATATGCATGACCTTGGTGGGCTCTAGGTCAACTCCTGAAAAGGGGGTCAATGTCAGACTTTGCAATCAAAAGTTAGGGGGCTAATAACCCTTGCCATAATTTCAGTGCGCCCCCTAACTTTTGATTGCAAGGTCTGACATTGACCCCCTTTTCAGGAGTTGACCTAGAGCCCACCAAGGTCATGCATATCAAATTTTGTCAATGTCAGACCTTGCAATACACTGTAAGGCACTGTAAGGCTACTGTCCTGCCTCACTTCCAGTGATGAAGCTAAGCTATGCTAACGGAGCGTCTATTCCCAAAGCTAAAATGCACGCACAGAGACAAAAAAGGTATGTATCTTCTTGTCTAACTCCAGGGAAGATGTTAAATAAGCTAATTTCCCAAAATGTTGGAGTTCCCCTTTAAGTAGGGTGACAGAAACACAGAGACCCAGGCAGAGAGAGGCTTGTACTCCATGCCTGTCACAACAGCTAGAGGCTGATTATCACTGACATTTATATTGCGTTAGTGGAGAGTATTATACTGACACATGAGTGAAACATGCAATCATACAGTACCAGCCCTGATTTGAAAAAACAGCAAAGTGTATAATGCACAAGACTCACTTAACAAACGCCTACATGTTGATGTCTCATCTGACCGGTGTCTCTCTCTCTATACATATGGGCTACATATATATATATCTTTCTCACTCACTCACTCAATCACCTCCTCAATCACGTCCTCCTCCTCTCTCATGCACATGTACAAACACAACAGCAGTCATTGTGTCACACAGACATTGTTAAATATAGCCATGGTGCTTAGCAGGTGTAACGGATGTCTCAAGAGTGGAGACACCTGGGGAGGTGTTCCCACCAATCAGAGACTCTGCTGCTCAGTCTGATTACCTGTCTGCTGCCACAGCGCTCCACTCTCTCTCACCCTTTTTTTTATTCTTTCACTCTCGCACTCACTCACTCACTCACTCACTCACTCACTCTCGCACTCACTCTCGCACTCACTCACTCACTCACTCACTCACTCACTCACTCACTCACTCACTCACTCACTCACTCACTCACGCACTCACTCACTCACTCACACACACTAAAATCAAATCAAATCAAATTGTATTTGTAAGGCCCGATGACACACGTTAATGTCCCCATGGGCCGGACACGTCTTCACTCACTCTCACAATGCTTGATTGATTGATTGAAAAGGGGGGGGGGGGGGGGTAGGGGCACTGTACACTGTACATTGGAATACTGACAAAGCCATACTTGGTAATTTACTGTACAACTGGGTTAAGACATTTGTAGGGGCCAGTTTCGAATTGCAGTCTCCCGTAGGTGTTCTTTGAGAGTGTTTTTGAAGGTAGGTAGTGATTCACATTCCTTTACAGCTTTGGGTAGGGCGTTCCACATTGATGTGGCATAATTGCGAAACGTGTTTAGTCCCTTGTTTGAGCCGAATCTGGGTTTAACATGATTTGTGGAGCTCCCTCTGGTGTTGTGATTGTGGTATTCACTGACCTTTGGGAAGTATTTTGACATGTACATGGGTACCTTGGTCGCGTAGTGTATCTTGTAGACCAGGCCCATTGCAAGTTGCTGTACTCTGTCGTCTACTCTAAGCCATCCTAGGTTGTCAAAGTGGGCCGGGGTGAGGTGGGTTCTAGTGAGTCAGGTCAAGCAGTAGTCTGACTAGCTTGTTTTGAGATGTTTGTAATTTGTTTTTTAGTGCCTTTGAGGTGCTTTGGTACCATGAGGTGCAAGCATAGTCGTAGTACCCTTGAATGAGTGCTCCTGCCAGAGTCTTCAGGTTATTCTTGTTTACCAGAGAGGAGATCCGTACAAGAATCGAGTTCGTTGGTTGACTTTTTTTATTACATTGGATGCCATTTTGTCACAGGAAAGATTAGCCTCTAGGATGGAACCTAGGTAGGTAATTTCATCTTTCCTTGTGACAATATTGTCACCCACTATTTGAACCGAAGAGTATGGACTCTGTTTTGCCCATGAGTAATGGTAGTTTGTTGTCGGCGAGCCATATGCAGATTTTGCCTAGTTCCGAGCTGAGGGCTTTTTCAACCTGTAACTTGTTCTTGTCAGAGACCAGCAGGGCTGAGTCGTCCGCAAACAGGAACAAGTTGCAGTCACAAGCTGACGACATGTCATTTGCATAAATTAGGAATAGTAGCGGTCCTAGTATGCTTCCTTGTGGAACACCACAGCTCACTGTGAGGGGGGGGATAGGGTACCGTTTACCTCCACCATCTGTTCTCTCCCCTCCAGGTAGGATTGTATCCAGCTCACTGATAAACTATCAAAACCTATTGCTTTTAGCTTGTCAATCAGAATGGTGTGATTGACAGTGTCGAAGGCCTTTTGTAGGTCCAGCATGACCATGCCGCAGTATTTGCCCGCATCCACCTCTTGTTTGATGTGGTCGTTCAAATAGAGAAGGCATGTGTCAGTGGAGTGGGATGTTCTGAAGCCAGATTGGAATTCGTAGATTAGATTTTTTTCCGCGAGGTACTTTTCGATCTGTTCGTATACTATTTTTTCCATGACTTTCGAGATGGATGTAAGGATAGAAACAGAGCGGTAGTTGCCTGGGTCTAGTTTGCTGCCCTTTTTGTGCAGGGGTGTTACTCTCGCAATTTTGAAGTCCTTGGGGACGTGTCCCTGTTTTATGGAGAGGTTTATTATGTGTGTGATGACTGGGGTGATGGCGGCTGCTGAGTCTCTGAGGAATTTGGAGGGGATGTTGTCATGGCCAGTGGCCTTGTTCGGTTGGAGGGTGCTCAGTTTTTTGAGTACCTCATTTGTAGTTACCATTTCCAGTTTGAAGTCGTCTTTGTGGATGCCTAGGTTCTTGTAGTATGCTACTATGTGTTCTACCCCATACTGCCCTGAGTGGGAGGGTAGTTTGTTTACCAGTGTTGTGGCTATGTTTGTGAAGAAAGTGTTTAAGTAATTGGCTACATCCAGTTTGTCTGTGATGAGCGTGTTGTCCGTCTTTATGTTTATGTTTGAGAACCTGGTTTTAAGTTTTTTACTTACTTTTGCTAACCCAACGTATGATGCTAACCCAACGTATGATGCTGCTAACCCAGTTCATGATGCTGCTAACCCAGTTCATGATGCTGCTAACCCAGTTCATGATGCTGCTAACCCAGTTCATGATGCTGCTAACCCAGTTCATGATGCTGCTAACCCAGTTCATGATGATGCTAACCCAACTTATGATGCTGCTAACCCAGTTCATGATGCTGCTAACCCAGTTCATGATGCTGCTAACCCAGTTCATGATGCTGCTAACCCAACTTATGATGCTGCTAACCCAGTTCATGATGCTGCTAACCCAACTTATGATGCTGCTAACCCAGTTCATGATGCTGGTAACCCAGTTCATGATGCTGCTAACCCAGTTCATGATGCTGCTAACCCAGTTCATGATGCTGCTAACCCAGTTCATGATGCTGCTAACCCAGTTCATGATGCTGCTAACCCAGTTCATGATGCTGCTAACCCAGTTCATGATGCTGCTAACCCAACTTATGATGCTGCTAACCCAGTTCATGATGCTGCTAACCCAACTTATGATGCTGCTAACCCAACTTATGATGCTGCTAACCCACTTTTATTTTTTATTTTTTTTTATTTTTATTACGGATCCCCATTAGCTGGTGCCATGGCAACCAGCTAGTCTTCCTGGGGTCCACACAAAAAAACATACAAAAACAATTATTGCAAAACAGAATTATTAAAAGTCATGATGCTGCTAACCCAATACAGTACAGTCAAGTCAAGTCAAGTCAAGAGTTTTAATTGTCACGGCATACAGGTATACAATGAAATGCGGGTGGTCTTGCCCGCGACGATGTGCAATACAGTGGTACAACATATAATAGAATCCAATAAAAATACAGTGGTACAACATATAATAGAATCCAATAAAAACAACAGTGCAATAAACGGGTAACATGGTGTGACATCTCGGTATCTGTACATAGTATTTACAGAGCATATAGGACATGCTAGGTAGCTTTAGTAGTGCAATACACTGTTCCTGTTGTTATACTAATTTAAATTGGCCTTTCCTCTTGGCCATAAGTGTGTGTGTGTGCGGCATGAGTGTTAAAGTGGCTGCTAGTGTGTGTGCTTGTGTGTGGATAGTTCAGTTTCTGTGGCTCTCAATGTTCATTGTTCAAGGCTCTGATGGCCTGGGGGAAGAAGCTGAGCCTAAGCCTCTCCGTCCTAGTAGCTGGGGTTCGCAGGCGTCTACCTGACCTCAGCAGCTGGAACAGGCTGTTATTGGGGTGGTGGGGGTCTTTCATTATTCTGCAGGCTCTGGATTTGCACCTCTTGTTGTATAGAACCTGCAGGGTAGGTAGCGCAATACCCGTGGTACGCTCGGCTGAGCGCACCACTCTCTGTAGGGCCTTCTTGTCCTGTGCCGTGCTGTTTCCATACCAGGCAGTGATGTTTCCGGTCAAGATGCTCTCTACAGCTCCTGAGTAGAAGGACTGGAGTATCTTCCCCGATACTCTGAACTTCCTTAACTGTCTCAGGTGGTAGAGGCGCTTCTTCGCTTTCTTTACTACTGTGTCTATGTGTGTTGACCATGTCAGATCCTCTGAGATGTGGACCCCCAGGTACTTGAAGCTGCTCACCCTGTCCACGGTAGCCCCGTTAATCATCAGTGGTGTGTGTGTCTCCTGCTGTCCTCTCCTATAATCCACGATCAGCTCCTTGGTTTTACCAATGTTCAGGACCAGGCTGTTGTCCTGGCACCAACGTTCCAGTACCTCAACCTCCTCCCGGTAGGCCTTCTCGTCGTTGTCCGAGATCAGCCCCACCACCACCGTGTCGTCTGCGAACTTCACTATGGAGTTGGAGCTGAACTTGGCCACACAATCGTGTGTGTAGAGTGAGTACAGCAGGGGGCTTAGAACACAGCCCTGGGGGGACCCGATGCTCAGGGTGATGGTGTTGGAGGTCTGACCCCCCACCCTGACCGCCTGGGGTCTTTCACTCAGAAAGTCCAGTACCCAGGCGCTCAGGGCGGAGCTCAGACCTAGCTCGATCAGCTTGTCCAATGTCCACCAGTCTGGTGGGGACTATGGTGTTGAACGCTGAGCTGTAGTCAATGAACAACAGTCTCACATAGCCCCCCTTCTGACGGTCAAGGTGGGAGAGAGTGCTGTGCAGTACCTGGGAGACCGCGTCGTCAGTGGACCTGTTTGTCCTGTATGCAAATTGCATAGGGTCCATATCACTGGGGAGGGAGGCACAAATGTGGTCCTTGACCAGCCTCTCGAAACATTTCATGACCACAGAGGTGAGTGCCACCGGTCTGTAGTAATTTGGACATGTTGGGGAGGGTTTCTTCGGTACAGGGATGATGGTAGACATCTTGAAGCAGGCAGGGACCACTGACTCCGCCAGGGATTGATTAAATATGGCGGTGAACACCGGGGCAAGCTGGCGTACAGACCAGTCACAGAGCTACATACTGTATATAGTCTTAAGGCAGGCCAGTAAACCATGAACTTTTGGAAAATACCTAAAAGACTGAGGAGACTCATAATGTCATGTAGACAGAGTAGACATGGCTCACAATCCCACACCTTTTGTCGCTGAGTCCAGACCATCTTCTTGGTCTTTGCCGTATATGGCTAAAGCTTTGACCTCCATTTGCGTCGTCGATCTTTTTCCCGGTTTGGGGGGGGGGGGGGGGGGGATTAAATGAACAGTGCAGGTCCTTGGATTACTGTCAACCTATCCACTGTGCTCAGATCAGATAAGAAATGTGCAATTCATCACCAAGAGACACAAACACGAACACGCATGAATGATGACAGTGCCACCGTGCTGTAATCAGGTTCCTTTCAGCTACTCAGATTACTACTGATCTGCTCTTATGACAGGAAAAATGTCCCATTTAGTGTGTTCACCTGGATTAACTTGTCTCTCTTTGTTCTTCTTCCCCTTCCTGTCTTTGTCCTCCCCTTGTTTTGTCTCCTCTTCGCTTCTCTCTCTCTCTCTCTCTCTCTCTCTCTCTCTCTCTCTCTCTCTCTCTCTCTCTCTCTCTCTCTCTCTCTCTCTCTCTCTCTCTCTCCCTCCCTCTCTCTCTCCTGTCTTGTCTGACACCCCAGGGGACACCACACAAAGGATGAGATCCGCTCCGTTTCCAACCCCTGCAGAATTGGATGCTTATGCTAAGAAGGTCGCCAACAACCCCCTCACCATCAAGATCTTCCCCAACAGCGTCAAGGTCCCACAGAGGAACCACGTGCGCCGCACGGTCAACGGTCTGGATACGTCGGGCCAGCGCTACAGCCCCTACCCTTTGTCTCAGGCCAAGGCGGGCCTCCTCGCCATCGTCAACGCACCCATGGTCAAAGGCATCCTCAAGGACTTTGACGGCAGTCGGGCGCGTTTGCACCCGGAGGTCATCATGAACCCAACCACGGGGCCCTACCAAGTGGCTTCAACCAGCACTTTAAATCCCCACCCACCCCCTCCCCAGCAGCACAGCTTACTCCCCCAACCCCAGACTCTACAGATGCTCCCGCAGCAGCATCAGGGCCAGGCCCAGGGCCTCAGACACCCTCCCTCCATGGCCCAGGGCCTACTGTCTCAGCCCCCTGTCCTGGCCCACCCCCAGGGCCCTCCTACCATCCTGCTTCAACAGCAACACCTTCAGCAGCAGCCTCCTCCTCCTCCCGGCCTGCAGGGGAGCAGGAAGCTGCCCGACGGCGACGCGCCGCCTAACGTCACCGTCTCTACCTCAAGCATTCCACTCTCCAGGCTCGCCGGTCTGCACCAGTCCGGGCCCGCGCCGGACCTGAGCACCATCGTGCAGCAGATAAACCAGTTCTGCCAGGCTCAGGGCGCCGTAGCCACCTCCGTGTGCCAGGGCCAGATCGCCAACCCCGGCCCCATCAGTCGCAACATGCTCATCAACGCCTGCTCCAGAGTCTCCATGCACGGCAACCATGCCGTCACTCACTTCCCCGCCGGACCCAACTCTCTTATCGCTCCTCCCCCAGAGAAAGCTACCATCGCAGTGGGGGCTCCCCCCCTACCCAGCATGGCTGCCATGAACCATTTGCCTGCCTACCATAATGATATCAAACAGCAGCACCACCTACAACAGCATCTAAATCAGCAGCATCAACAGCAACAGCAGCAACAACGACAACAACAACAACAACAACAACAACAACAACAACAACAACAACATCACAACAATGCACAGCAGCACAAGATGTGCTCTTGGAATCAGCATCAGTTGGCTCACCTACAGCACATGCAGAATGGCGGGAGCCACCCCTGCAACCAGCCTCCCCGGGACCCTGGCTTCCCCTGCAAAGGCATGAGCTACCCAGAGGTGTGCGTGGGCCAGCCTTACACCCTGAACCCTCCTATGGAGAAGCCCACCCCATCTCCCCCCGTCAACAACAACAACGGGATGTCCGGTCCCATGGCTCATTACACCAACGGCCACTACTTCCAGTCTCACATGTGGAACGGCAGCATTCTACCCACGCCGAACAGCGACAGCTCCGGGTCTCAGGACCTGGCCATGCCATTCCATGGCGGCACCGCCACTCTAGACTGCGGGGCCCCCGGGGGCCCCCATTACAGGCTAGGGACGGGCACCTCCTCCGGCCAGACAAATCTGATGCAAACGGCAGATTACTTGGGCGGCGGGGACTTCCAGACGTCCTGCTTCCAAGATCAGAATCTGGGGTTGATGGGCAAGATGCACGGGCCTCCGATGAGCATGGGGGGTCGGGAGGTCGGAGACGACGGTACCGCTCTCATCCAGCACCCAGGGTACAGATAAGCTATGGCCTTGTCTACACACAGCAGTTATCAAAACAAAAAACTTTTATTTAGTCTTAAGAAAGGAGACACATGAAATTAAATTAAATGGATAACTTAAACAAAACGATCGCTAACGTTAAAAGACGATAAATGAATATATTTAAGAAAAAGCAGTGTTTTTTTTGTTTTTAGTCTTTTTTGTTTCGTCAATCTTGCAAGTGATCAATTGTTTTATTTTTTGTAAATGAGTGCTTTAAGTGGCACTTTAGGGAACCTTTTCTTATGTATGTGTATGTGATTGTTGTCATTCCTGACTCCTTTCCGGCATCTTGTCTATCAGTGTGCCTGGATCTAAAAGGATCCCGAGTAATTTTTTACTTCAGACCTAGTAGAGTTTTAACATGCAGAAAAAAGAGATCTCATACAGAAGAAGATGGATGAAAAAATTTAAATAAAATAAAAAACAGATCTCTTACAGAAGAATAGCATCATCTTTTGGAGGATCTGTGTTTTTAACAGGGTCATGTGCCATGATGTTTTGGCGACGACTAGTTTTAACGGACAAGTGCCGATTTATTTTTTTCTTTTAGTGTTTACACTCAAATGTTATAGAATGACTGTGAGATTAAACACAATCATAACAATTTCCTCTGGAAGACACAACAGAGGGACTAATGATCTATTTTTCCGTGCAAACGCATCAGTCACTGGACACTAAAGTACAGCTGGAGAAGCTTATGGTACTGTATGCACGTGTACAAAGAGGTTTTTGTTTGTTTTTTTAATTGTAATTATTTCTATGTGGAACTGTTTCTGATTCAGGTCACTGTTTAAAACCCTTTCAGGTGCACGTTTTCTCAGAATTCTATTAGAATCTCACCCAACGCCCTCTTTTCGGTCCATAGGGAGGTGTAGTGGTTACTGTACGTTATTGCTGTTTCCCGCGCGGTCCACCCTCCTTGAAATTGCAATGTATTTCCAATGGATCCATTTCTAAATCGTCTCGTTTAAAACAAATAAAGCATGAACATTGGCATGGTGTACCTTTCTGTGAGTATTCATCCACAATCTATAGCTCAACATGAAGAAATTCACAATTAATCGTAAAAGTAGCAAAATAACAACGTTTATGTTTTCGTTCACTGAGGAACTACACTTCACTTTGGTGCTGCTGACTGACGTCACTACAGACGTACCACCATGTATTAGGCGACAGCACTGAATGACAGGCGTTCTACTGGTAAGTGTAGTTATTTTTTAACAACAAATTAAAAACCTTATAACTAACTTTATTTCAACCAAAAATGCTTAAAAGATAATGTTATGTTAATGCAATAATGTTAGTGTGCAAAAATGGAAAGCTTGCCAATGTTCATGCGGCAGAATTATTACAATAGCCAATAATGCATTTTCCCAATGATAAATCCCTATACGAGTGGACCGCACGGGAAACTAAACTGACATTAGACACCTCCCTATTGAGTTCTGTCTACAGTATAGATGTTTTCAGCTGAATGTTTGATGTGTTGCTAGGAAATAGCTACAGTTGATTTCCTGTTAGTTTGCTAATATCAACAATTGACAGGAAATCAAATGTAGTCTATTCTAAAAATGCTTCCTTTGTTAGTTCTTTGGTCTCGCAAGTTGAAACCGTCTATAGTTTTCAATGGCAAGTAGTGTGACACCCATCGTTAGAATGTTCAGTTCTCGCAATTCTAATCTCGTATGGTGAAATCATACACCTGAAAGGGTTGATTCCTCTCTATAGAATAAAGTATGTAATCAGGTTGTTTGTACATAATCTAGATATCCAGATACAGCTGGGAGCAGAGGCGTGGGTGTAGAGGACACTCTGTCCTGCTCAAAATGCTGCAATGAATTCAGGTGTCTGTCATTAACCATATTTTCACCAATGCCAAGGAGGTTTTGGCTGCATGATTTTGGAATATTGTTTTATTTCAGTGCAGGAGGAAGTAATGAAATATTCATTCTGACACCTTATATGGCCAAAGTCAAGTCAACAAGGACTTTTATTATAATTTTTTTTTTAATATGTGCCATTTTGTGTTGGTTTCCTTTTACATTTCTTATCATTATCATAACCCGAAAGAAAAATGTATTACTTGAATTGTTGAGATGAACTGTTCTGTTTAGCAATGATGCTAGTTAGCAGGACAAAATGTAGTACTGGAGTAGAAGAAATAGACGTTTTTCTTATGTCATTTAGAAGACTATGAACCAAATCAGTTTTTGATTTTGTCGTTGTTGAAATCTCAGCAGTAACTTAAGTGAATTAAGTTAGGGCGTAGTTGCTACTGATTCTGATGTGAAGTGTGCTTGAAGACCAAATTGATCACTTGCAAGATCACTTGGAGGTAAACAAAAAAACTGACATTTAAGTTGAAAAAGTGAAACAGCAAATGCATTGTTTATTTTATTGTACACTGGCTTACCTACTAGACTACTGTAACTTTAAAAGTGTAATGATTGTGCGTGAATGTTGCCTGCTGGTGTGGGTAGAGTTACGATGTGTGTAACTATTGTGTATATGAGGGTGTGTGTGTGCGTGTGTGTGTGTGCGTGTGTGTGCAGATGTGAGTGGGTGTACACCCACTTTCTGTTTGCCTCCCTCCCTAACAGCCCTTAAGAAGCCTTAAGTATTTGGTCCTTGGACTTTCCTTTGAAAACGAGCATGGTTTTGATGAAAAAACCCAAGTGAGAAAGACGATAGCAAAGATACAGAAGAAACAGCAATTCCTGGTCTCTTATTTTGTCTTTTTATTTGAATGAAGTTTTCTTTGTTGAATAGAAAGAGCAATTCACTAAAGATTCTTTATTATGGAAAGCAAGAGATGGAGTAATATTTTGTAATTATATATTTTAGAACAATGTGTAGTTACTGGGCTGTAACAAACAATTTTTTTCCCAAGTTTCAAAGCTTACTTTTTTTTGGGGCAATTGTGACTATTTATAATACTTGATTTGCTTGTTATTTAAATCTTCTTTTTCTTCTTCTTTGTTTCTTGTACTATTGCTGTGAAATGGAGGAAGGTCCACAGCCTTCCTTTACGTGTGACTCTGTATGACAGATCAGAGGCAAGAGGGTGAGAGTTCTGCTACTCTTTTTGTAATATTGTAATAATAAAATAAAGTTCTAATTTATGCTTTGACGTTGCCTACAGTCTCTTTGGATGCCCTCGGCCATTGATGTGGAGGGCAGAGACCAAACATGACCAAATTTGGTGGGATGCTTTTATAGAGTGTATACATTTTTATTAGCATGGGTGTCCCCAGGGGAATCAAACTTGTGACCCTGGCGGTGTTCGTGGCACGCTATACCCATTGAATTACAGGACAGTATCATAGGCGAAGGGCTGCGGGGGAAGACTACACTATGAGCCCTAGTACACAGTGAAGACTACACTATGAGCCCTAGTACACAGTGAAGACTACACTATGAGCCCTAGTACACAGTGAAGACTACACTATGAGCCCTAGTACACAGTGAAGACTACACTATGAGCCCTAGTACACAGTGAAGACTACACTATGAGCCCTAGTACACAGTGAAGACTACACTATGAGCCCTAGTACACAGTGAAGACTACACTATGAGCCCTAGTACACAGTGAAGACTACACTATGAGCCCTAGTACACAGTGAAGACTACACTATGGGCCCTAGTACACAGTGAAGACTACACTATGGGCCCTAGCCCTAGTACACAGTGAAGACTACACTATGAGCCCTAGTACACAGTGAAGACTACACTATGAGCCCTAGTACACAGTGAAGACTACACTATGAGCCCTAGTACACAGTGAAGACTACACTATGATGAGCCCTAGTATTGATTGATTGATTGATTGATTGATTGATTGAAAATTGTATTAACTTTCGTCTTGTTTACATCAGGGTCCCCCATTTTCAATTCATCATAACATATATGACATACATGACATACATTTAGACATTTATGACATACCAGAGTACAAAAAGAGTCTAAATAGAGAGTATATACATTTGAGGGGGAAGAAACTGTAGATTGGAGGAGGGGGGGGGGGGGGGAGAGCTGTACATTGGAGGTGGTAGGGGGGTGGGGGTGGACTGTACATTGGAGGGGGTTGGGTTTGGACATTTACAGGGGCCAGTTTTGAATTGCAGTCTCCCGTAGGTGCTCTTTGAGAGTGGTTTTGAAAGTGGGTAGTGATTGGCATTCCTTTACAGCTGTGGTGGGTAGGGCGTTCCACATTGATGTGGCATAATTGCTAAACATGTTTAGTCCCTTGTTTGAGCCGAATCTGCGTTTGACATGATTTGTGGAGCTCCCTCTGGTGTTGTGGTCGTGGTATTCACTGAGTGGGCAGGGGTGAGGTGGGTTCTAGGAGTAAGGTCAAGCAGTAGTCTGACCAGTTTGTTTTGTGATGTTTGTAATTTTGTTTTTAGCGCCTTTGAGGTGCTTTGGTGCAGGCATAGTCGTAGTACCCTTGAATGAGTGCTCCTGCCAGAGTCTTCAGGGTATTCTTGTTTACCAGAGAGGAGATCCGGTACAATAATCTAGTTCGTTGGTTGAGTTTTTTGATTACATTGGATGCCATTTTGTCACAGGAAAGATTAGCCTCTAGGATGGAACCCAGGTATGTAATTTCATCTTTCCTTGTGACAATATTGTCACCCACTGTAACTGAGAAGCCGTCGGTCTTGCTGAGTTTGTTATTTGAACCGAAGAGAATGGACTCTGTTTTCTCCAGGTGTAATGATAGTTTGTTATCAGCGAGCCAGGTGCAGATTCTGCCGAGTTCCGAGCTGAGGGTTTTTTCAACCTGTAACTTGTTCTTGTCAGAGACCGCGAACAGGAACAAGTTGCAGTCACCATCTGTTCTCTCCCCTCCAGGTAGGATTGCATCCAGCTCACTGATAGACTATCAAAACCAATTGCTTTTAGCTTGTCAATCAGAATGGAGTGATTGACAGTGTCGAAGGCCTTTTGTAGGTCCAGCATGACCATGCCGCAGTATTTGCCCGCGTCCACCTCTTGTTTGATGTGGTCGTTCAAATAGAGAAGGCATGTGTCAGTGGAGTGGGATGTTCTGAAGCCAGATTGGCTTCAATCTGGTGAAGAGTGAAGAGTACACTATGATGAGCCCTAGTACACAGTGAAGACTACATGTTGTGTATCTTTTAAACAATTCTATAGGACTGTGGAACACGTACGTTTGTTTGTTTTTTTGCAAAGAAACAATTTGCAAAGAAATAATTCTAATTTAAATCGAATCCATTTTTTTGTGGGTATAGCACCACACACCAAATTTTAAATGATTTCCTTCCCTGCCTGCATTTTACATGCACGAGTAAAATACTTTAACTGGGCAGTACATTTGGGGTAGGTTGTGTTCCTGGCTCCAAAAAGCATTGATTAATGAAAGCAAACTGTATGAATGAAAGCAAAAAGTATTGCCTGTGTCCAGAGTACATTTGACATTTTCCCACAGCACCTACATAACATTTCAAATCCATAGAAAGACTCTGCAAAACCCATTTTATATAATATGTCCCTATTAAACTGCAGTTTCATCTTGTTCATTGACTGAAAACCGGCGTCTCCACTGAATGGTTGTCATCTGACTTCTCCATTCTGCTCGACTTGTGTGTGTAATTGAGATAGAACTCGGTTCATACAAAGATGTCCTTACATCTCCTTGTAATTAACTTTTATTGTGTGCAGTACAGCAATTGTAGACATAAAAGGCAGGTCGACAGAGGTTCAGGTTTTTATTCCGTGTAACCATGACAGCTGGTGCTCAAGGTGGTGATTGCACCAATTTTCCTGTGCTTTCATACCTTTCTACCCCGAGCCTGCCACATGGCAATAGGAAGTTGAGTAGACGAAGCAATCTGTGAAATCCACAGGACTATCTGGCTGCAGTGGATTTAGTCTGTCTGGCAGTGATGGAAATTGGGAGTTCTATAAAGGGCACACAGTGGGGGGTGGGGGAGATCAGTATTGTTCCATCAAGGACTGTGAGCAGTGCAGGGTGTTTACTGTTCAGTGATCGTCACAGGGCTGTAAGGATGCTGCCGTACATCTCAACTTTGGTTGTAGAAGAAAGTATTTACAAGAGTGCCCGCTTGGAATTGGATCGTTTATGTTTATGATCTATTCCCCAATGTCAATTGACATGATCATATTGATCATTGTACGACATTTCATTCTAAACATGCACTGAGAGACATTTCGTGAGTACTTATAAGAGCCGGTACCTCACACTGCTTTGCAATGGGGGAACACATTTTTAATTGAATTTTTTTTTGTAAATGTTTTTATTTTATTTTTCAAACATAGAACAGAATAATACAGTACAATAATAATAATAATAATAACAATGACAACAACGACGATACCAACACTATATATAGCACCACACACCAAATTTTAAATGATTTCCTTCCCTGCCTGCATTTTACATGCACGAGTAAAATACTTTAACTGGGCAGTACATTTGGGGTAGGTTGTGTTCCTGGCTCCAAAAAGCATTGATTAATGAAAGCAAACTGTATGAATGAAAGCAAAAAGTATTGCCTGTGTCCAGAGTACATTTGACATTTTCCCACAGCACCTACATAACATTTCAAATCCATAGAAAGACTCTGCAAAACCCATTTTATATAATATGTCCCTATTAAACTGCAGTTTCATCTTGTTCATTGACTGAAAACCGGCGTCTCCACTGAATGGTTGTCATCTGACTTCTCCATTCTGCTCGACTTGTGTGTGTAATTGAGATAGAACTCGGTTCATACAAAGATGTCCTTACATCTCCTTGTAATTAACTTTTATTGTGTGCAGTACAGCAATTGTAGACATAAAAGGCAGGTCGACAGAGGTTCAGGTTTTTATTCCGTGTAACCATGACAGCTGGTGCTCAAGGTGGTGATTGCACCAATTTTCCTGTGCTTTCATACCTTTCTACCCCGAGCCTGCCACATGGCAATAGGAAGTTGAGTAGACGAAGCAATCTGTGAAATCCACAGGACTATCTGGCTGCAGTGGATTTAGTCTGTCTGGCAGTGATGGAAATTGGGAGTTCTATAAAGGGCACACAGTGGGGGGTGGGGGAGATCAGTATTGTTCCATCAAGGACTGTGAGCAGTGCAGGGTGTTTACTGTTCAGTGATCGTCACAGGGCTGTAAGGATGCTGCCGTACATCTCAACTTTGGTTGTAGAAGAAAGTATTTACAAGAGTGCCCGCTTGGAATTGGATCGTTTATGTTTATGATCTATTCCCCAATGTCAATTGACATGATCATATTGATCATTGTACGACATTTCATTCTAAACATGCACTGAGAGACATTTCGTGAGTACTTATAAGAGCCGGTACCTCACACTGCTTTGCAATGGGGGAACACATTTTTAATTGAATTTTTTTTTGTAAATGTTTTTATTTTATTTTTCAAACATAGAACAGAATAATACAGTACAATAATAATAATAATAATAACAATGACAACAACGACGATACCAACACTAACAGTCACAGTGACAATGGAAACAATAAACTAAAAGAATATAGACAGTACAAAGACCTTAATAGAGACTTGACAAGAAACAAACAAACAAACAAGAAAAAGTAAAATAATAAAATATGGCTCAGGTACGTGCGTTCATATTCGTGCACATTTGGAGTGGCCCTTGAGGATTCAGTTCCCGGCCCGTGTTAGAACAGATGTACTAGAATAGACTATGTGTGCGGCGTGTGTGTGTATGTGTACTTTATATATGTGTGTTTTATGTGTGTTTTGTATAGTATGTCTGTGTATTTTATGCGTGCATGTTTCATGTGTGTGAGTGCATATGTGTTCTGTATGTGTATGTGCGTGTTGTGTGTGTGGGCATGTACACGTTTGCACCTTTACAGTTGTTATAATACCCTCAACAACGATACCATTATTAACAAAACAACACAGGGCAGTATTGGTCCACAGGGAAGCTATGGGTAATGGGGAAACCCACCGAGTACAGTGGCGGACAGTGTAGGTCCGATACGAGACAGATATGGGTCCCATATTTCATAGAAAGTGTCCAGTTTAGAGTGTAACATGCACGTGATGTATTCACAAGGAATGCAGTCCATAATAATATCGTGCCGTGATGGGGGAACTAATTGTTGTCAGTTACCAACTGGAGCTGTTACCAAGGAACACACCAACAGTACCATCTCCTCCAGGGTGAACTGTTACCAAGGAACACACCAACAGTACCATCTCCTCCAGGGTGAACTGTTACCAAGGAACACACCAACAGTACCATCTCCTCCAGGGTGAGCCGTTACCAAGGAACACACCAACAGTACCATCTCCTCCAGGGTGAACTGTTACCAAGGAACACACCAACAGTACCATCTCCTCCAGGGTGAACTGTTACCAAGGAACACACCAACAGTACCATCTCCTCCAGGGTGAACTGTTACCAAGGAACACACCAACAGTACCATCTCCTCCAGGGTGAGCTGTTACCAAGGAACACACCAACAGTACCATCTCCTCCAGGGTGAGCTGTTACCAAGGAACACACCAACAGTACCATCTCCTCCAGGGTGAGCCGTTTCCAAGGAACACACCAACAGTACCATCTCCTCCAGGGTGAACTGTTACCAAGGAACACACCAACAGTACCATCTCCTCCAGGGTGAGCCGTTTCCAAGGAACACACCAACAGTACCATCTCCTCCAGGGTGAACTGTTACCAAGGAACACACCAACAGTACCATCTCCTCCAGGGTGAACTGTTACCAAGGAACACACCAACAGTACCATCTCCTCCAGGGTGAACTGTTACCAAGGAACACACCAACAGTACCATCTCCTCCAGGGTGAACTGTTACCAAGGAACACACCAACAGTACCATCTCCTCCAGGGTGAGCTGTTACCAAGGAACACACCAACAGTACCATCTCCTCCAGGGTGAGCCGTTTCCACTCTGTGCCTTCAGTAGGAAGCGATTTGGCTGCAAATGAGAGGTGTTTTTGGCCAACAGCTAGGCTAGCTGGTCCGTATCTACTTACATTCACTGGTGCTGTGCTAGGCTAGCCTGCAGCCGGATAGCTTTCTACTGGTAAATGGTGCATTTATTTATATAGCACCACATTCACATTCATTCATTCACACACAGATGGCGGAGGCGACCATGCAAGGTGCCAACCTGCTCATCAGGAGCAGTTAAGTTAAGTGGAAACCTTCCGATTACCAGACGACCGCTCTACCTCCCGAGCCACTGTCGTGCCATCTCTAGCACTCCTTTCTTAATCGCACAGATGAAACAAAAGTACTTGTCTTTTTTCACAGTAAAAGTGGCAGATTAATGATGGCGCTCCAACTATACTTGCATAGTCTAGAGAGCTTTGGATTTGAGTTTGAGTTGATCGATATGGTCCCTGGTTGTCGAGCACCGGTCCCTACAACACAGAAGAGTATGACTGTGGCACCGTGGACAAGCCATTTTGGACTATGATTACATATTACATATAGTATTTAAGCAGCCTATGGGGCACCATATCACCCACTACGGTTTCACTGTGGATGACAACAGATTCTACTTAGTACCAACAGTATTTCATTTGGGTGATTTACACAACATTGAAACAATGCTGTCCACACACTCTACAAAGTCCTGATACTGCAGCCGTGAATAAAATGTTATCTTGCAGCCTTTATAGCTGAAGAGTCCAGCTGACGAGATGTCATTTTTTGATTAGGTAGCTTTCTAAATTGAGTGTGGAGTGTGGATTACATAATAACTTACAATACTCAGTCAATGGAGATCCGGTTAATACAATTTATTAACTCAGAGTGAAAGTATCAAATACAGAATAGTCCGAGAATAATGGCTTGATGGCTCTCCCCAAGGTGACAAGCTAGGAGACCCGGGAGAAGAGACCGGTTCACAGAAAGGGGACCTTGTTTATACCCAGGAGAGGGGGGACAAACTGGGGGAGGAGACGAGACACGTCCTGGGAAAACGAATACATATAACGAGTCCTGTTATCGTCCACAATTACACTCTTTTATCGTCCACAGGTGAAAGAAAGAAAAGAAAGTAGGGATGTTCGATACTGGCTTTTTACCGATATACTGATACTGTCAAACTCTTAATTTCCGATACCGATATCATCCGATACCGATAACCCCCCCCCGGAATAATTTCAGGTAATTAACATTACATATCTCTTGTCGTGGAATTAACACAACATTATGCATACTTTTGACAATAAATAAAATAAGAATTTGTTCTTACTTGCTTGCCTGGGTAAATAAAGGTTAAATAAATGTAAAAAAAATTCTAATAATTTTGAAAACCGATACCGATAATTTCCGATATTACAATTTAATGCCAATATCGGCCGATAATATGGGACATCCCTAAAAAAAAGTCTGTCAAAATTGTACTTCGGCCATTTATGGGTTTCGGGGAACTGAAAGGGAACACTGTAAGCTTGGATGAGCCGCAGTGAAGTGCGTCGCCCAAGGTGCTGTAAGAGGAGAGAGAGTGTGAACAGGATAGAATGTCTCTCTCTAACACCTCGAGTCAAACTGTTGAAGGTCAGCGCCGTGCAGAGACCTTTAGAGGGGCAGGTGCTAACATTTTAAAAGGCCACATGTATCAAAATGTTAGAACACCAACTACAGCGTAACGTAACCAGCCAAACTATAGCATTAGCGACCAATATTCAGAGAATGTAACACGGAATCTTACAACAAACTGCATCATACTATATGATTATATCTTGGAATAGTTTGGGATTTATCAAAATGTATTATAGAGATTTCATTCCAAGAGGGAGGGCGACACGTCACGCAACATAACAGAAAACCATGCACCTCAGACAGACAGGCATTCAAATATTGTTTTTTATTTATAATATTATACATTTTTATAATAAAAAAAATAAAAAAGGCCACTTTGGTCAACAAGGGGTACATGGGCAAGTGGGCACCCAAAGAGAAGCAGACCAGAGAAAGACTTTCGTCTTGTTTACATCAGGGTCCCCCATTTTCAATTCATCATAATGAAAATGGTGGCCACAGGGGCCCTGAGCAGGAGCTTAGTTCACTGATGCGCCGGGGCGGCCCTGGCCTCACTGATGATGCCTCTCTAGACTGGCGTAATGGGAGTAGTGGACAGAGGCCTCAGCTCCGTGTGCATCTGATGTCCGTGTCTATGCCTTGGCTGGGAGTACCGACGACTCGCACCCCCCAAGAAGCCTCTCCAGCCCCTCCCTGTGGACAAACCAAGAAGTGTCAGTTAAGGTGGATTGAATGAATGAATGAATGAATGAATGAATGAATGAATGAATGAATGAATGAATGAATGAATGAATGAATGAAAACTTTATTTAACAGATTGCAGAATGGGTACAATACAGTACGGCTCATACACACAAGTGTTAAGGGGATGCAGACCAGAGAAAGACTTTCGTCTTGTTTACATCAGGGTCCCCCATTTTCAATTCATAATGAATTTTAAGTAAGGGTGCAACTTGCTCCGTGCAATCCATTCTTTGTGGATCTAGCCCTTTGTGATTTTCTACTCATTACACAGTGAGGATTTTCCATGAGATTCATAGTGGATCACTTTAGTTAGCAGTAGAGGGTCTACACTACAGTACGCAGAGCATGACAATATAGGCCTTGCTGACTGCCACAGAAAAGTCTCACACTGCTCATATCCAAACTGAGATGTTGACTTACAAATTGTGAACAAATCAGCAGGAGGGTACGTGGTATTGTTCATCTAGCAGTGTCGACTTTGGGTGCTACACTAGTAGTATAGACATTTTAGTATAGTAGGTAGTATAGGGATGGTAGTATTTCTTTGTATATATCTTTTAAATGATCTTTCAGTCTTCAGCTATTATAAGGTGCCTGCTTGAAGAATAGTGACACTTAATTTAAGAGTTGATAATCATTATCATTGTTTTTTAATATACCGTATGAAATATTAAGCAACCATTTGTTTTCCTAAATGGATAATATACAGAATGCTGGAATGAGACCCCTGACTGTTGAATTTCAAACGATGTGCAATGTGCAGCATAAACGATGCGTCTCTATCTCCATCTGTACCTGTCGCCGGAGAGCTGTGCGAGGTGGTCCCCCGGATCCAGGCGGCGTCCTCCCCAGGATCCTCCTGGATGATGCCCAGGTTGATGTTCCATTTGTTCCAGTTGACTTCCTCCACTCTGAAAACGACAAGGGGGCACGCCATGCTACCATCACTGTCTGCTGCTGTAAGGCATCAGTCAAGCCGCCACAGCGGACAGATTAGCAGTACCGTGCATCACGCCACAGCGCCCATCCAATTTCACTCTCGGGGGGGGGGGGGGGCTGCATCGGCAACGTTTATAGGTTGGGGTTTTGTTAGAATATTGCAGGTTTTATGCTAATATAAGACTATCCATAGAAGTATCTACAGGATCTATACATTCTACCATATCTATCTCTCTATAAATTCCATCTATTTTAAATGACTTAAACAGTGCCTACAATGTACTTATCTACTGTGTTAAAACTGATTCTATGTGAATTGAATATATGACACTATAAATTATGTGTGTGCCTATGTAACATGTCATACATTCCTGGTGACCTATACAACAGGCACCAGAGAGTCTGTGTTCTAATAATGTTGAGCTCAGTTGTAATCCAATCCTACCTAGCTGACCAATACCTGTTCCCTATTTGGTTTTGTGTCAGTCTTGTTTCTCTGATCCTATTTCTGAAGATGCATTTCCATTGGCTAATGGACGAGATATAAATCACTTGTTACTTTCTGCTCTTTCAACATATTGTATACCTGTCTGTAATTTATGCTGATTCACTTCTTGGAATAAAACCATTGAAAGATGTTCTACCTTTCATTATTGGATATGATTGACCATGACAATTTGGATATTGAATAGTCAGATATACGAGTCAATTGGGTGAAAGCCCGACTCGATTATTTGACTATTTATAAGTGAGAATTATTTCACAATTTGGATGAAATACCTTACAGGTTCACGCCTAATGAGTCGAAAGTCCATTCGTTTCGCTACTGGTTTTATACTATTATGGGTTTGAATAGAATAATATGCTTTGTCAATGTTTTGATATACCAGCATCAAACTTTGTACAGCCTATTTCCAACCTAATCGGCATGTGAGATAGCCATGGCCTAGTTTGCCATAATTCCATGATAGTTTAACCAGTTATAAAATGGTGTTGTTTAACATATCTCTAATGCACCAATGGGAAGCCAACAAATTCCAAACATTTATATATCTGGTTGACTCCATTTTCTTAGACACAGGGTTCGGTGACATATAGCCTAAATAAAGTCTGGTCAACTGCTTCAAGTTGTTGACACTAGCACATGATAGCTTACAACTAAGTGGGTTTGCAGAATCAACACAAAACTCGGTATGCATTTCAGAAGCTGTATTTGAAGTATGCATATATCCAAAATCCACATAACTCTATCCATACTGTAACTGCAGTGGGTGGTAAAAAGTACCACCCACTAAGTACTGTACTTAAATACAAGTTTGAGGTAATTTACTTTTTTTTCATTCTAGTGAACTGTACTTTTTACTCCAATACACTTATCTGAATCCATCAGTTACTAGCCATTTACCATTTAGTTACTTTGAAGAAAATGTAAATGTAAGAAAAGGATTTTGCATAGAATTTCAAGAGAAAGATCATTTCTCGTTACTTTCTAATTTGAAGCCTGACACCTTCAAGAGGACGTAATTAGAGCAGCATAACTGACTACATACCACTTTAACATAACCTTTAGAGGTCAATGGTTCACTGGAATACAGACACACACACATCATATAGAATGCATACTTTTACTTTTGATACTTAAGTACATTCAATACCAAATACATCTCTACTTTTACCTAAGTAGAATTTTGAATGGAGGAGTTACTTTTACCAGAGTACTATTTTATGTGGGTATATATTTCTTCCACCACTGCGAGGGTGTCATGAAGTAGGAGCCCATTACTGAGCGCTGACATTTCTGAAATAGTGCTTTGTCCTGATGCACTGATATGGCCCGAAGGCTCCGCTCTGCACTTTTCCCCTGATGATCACTGATGTCAAATTACACAGGCCCTGCTGGATCAGGGATCCCTGGGCCCTCATTCATCAACGTGGACGTAGAAGATGTTCTATTTCCACACGTAAGCACAGAATTTAGAATGAGTGTACGCACAGAAATATTGGGATTCATCAACCGTGCGTACATAGGTCCTATGCTCCTCCGTGTTGATGAATACCACTTTGTTCTACCGTCAATGCTCGTGCATGATTATCCATATATGGTCATGAAAGTGAGGAAACACCCCCCATGGGATGTGAAATAATGGACTGACCCGAGCGGAACCCTGAGAAACTTCACGGAGATTGTTCACTGCTGTCGAACCAAGAAGACACAACGCGTGTTATGGGATAAATAAAAGGCGGACTTGTAAACGGTGATGTCAGATATCAACGGCTCCCTAAGACCAGGAAGTCAGAGGTAAGCGAGAGCTGTGATTGGAGGATCAAGAAAAGAGGGCAGGGTTTTGAGACAGGTCCATTGCCAGCTCAAAATACTAATAAAGACCGTTCGTTGACCACTGTTTGGCGTTGGTTGTGTGTCATTATAACCGTGCTGTAATATGAATGCCTTTATTAGTTGTGTTCGATTGGCTATATGATTTTTAGAGGCATCTATTTTGTTGTCGGTATTACCGACAACAAAATAGATGCCTCTAAAAATCATATACTATTAGGTAGCCTATATGAATTACATATAATAGCAGCCATAGCCTACATTATGCAACAGTAACTTGCGCATACCAGTGTATGCGACGGACCAGTGTATACCTTATCATATCATATTCATATAATAGTTTACTCTATCAGCATACCAGCATGTAATATGTTCTTTGTTAGAACTCAACTCGTTATTATTTTGCACATAGATTGCAGAAATACGGGAACGTTTTGATTTACATTAAAAGGCTTTGACATTGTAAAACTAAATACGTGGAATACTGTAAGCATAATACAAGTCATATCACCCACACGATATGCTCTGTGTCCAGAGCATGTATGCTTTTCATTCATTTAAGACACATTATTGCAAGGGTTTTGTAATACACATACACCCTGGTGTCATTGCAATACGTTTTGTTATTCTTTCTTATACAGTAGGAAGGGGGAAGAACACTATATCGTGGGTGTTCATATGACTTGTATTCTGCTTACAGCTTCGAAATTCCACTTGTTTCGTTTAACGTAAAGCCTTTTAAATATAATCAAAACGTTCCCGTGTTTCTGCGGTCTGTGCGCAAAATAATAACGAGTTGAGCTACGCGGAGCCAGTACACCCAGTACACCCCGTATATTGCGATACCGCTATATAAACCATGCTGCATTCATTCTGAGAGAAAGATCTATTATTCCAAATGCTATTTATAGGGTTTTGACCATAATTACACTACTGTTGCTATTTTACAATGAACTATAATGGATTACGGGGGTCATACAGAACACGCGCCAGTGTCTTTATTTCCGCCTTGAAACTAATGCAGAACTGAGGAGCGCTTATGCGTAGTAACGATATTCTACCACTGGGCGTCAGCTAAGTGTGCTCCGACCTGTGCGTACACGTAAGCACGGAGTCAAGTTCAAGTTGAAATTGATGAATCCCACTCTTTGCTTAGAAATGATCGTACGCACAGGTTAAGCACAAATCCGTGCGTAAGACACGTTGATGAATGAGGGCCCTGGTTTTTATATCAGATATGACCCCAACTGGCCAGATCATTTACATCTTAATAACCGTCTGTACTGTGGTAGTGAAAGTGTAACTGAGGGGTACAATTCCCTGACTGTATTACTAGATATGATACTTACTACCACTACCTTTGTACTTAATATTCGGCCACCCAGTACTCGGCATAAATATATTATGATGAACACTGTCACGTAGATGAAACGGATCCAACACAAATGTACGAATTAGAAATAGGTCTTTATTTCTACACAGCGATGGTGTGTAGAGCAAGCACTTAATCAAATCAATCACATTTATGAATGGGAATTAGTATGCACTTTTATGGCAAGAGTATTCGTCGGTATATCAATAGAGAATGTCCAATCTCTGAAGGCGCAGGTGGTACATATACGACCTGGAATAGTTAAGGAATAACAGCAATGATACTTTAATGATTATAGACTGGATACACTAGGGGGGGTTAATCCGGTCGCTTGTAAGCCGACAGGAGTAGGAAGGGGGGGGGGGGTAGAGTCCGGCTGCCTCATCCGGCCAAGGGTATCCCAGGTGAACCCACTGTAGTGCCGTTCAATGCGCCGGCGATCCTTGGACCGCAGATGAAAGCAGATGGACTCTTTGTGGGCTGGCGTCCTCCGGTCCACGGAGGAGAGACGTGAAGCGACCTCGTCTTGCAGAGTGTCTCCTCACCTTGCGTCCTCTCCAGGGGGGGGGGGTTCCAACACACGGCAGTGTCGGGGGTCTTTATCCATGGAATAATCAACGTATACAAAGCATAATCCGTGCCTGGGAAGGCGGGCTGTCGTCGGTAGAATAATCCGGTATACAGGTCCACTCGCTCGTCGGCTCTGGGGCTCCTCGGGTGCAATCTCACATGGGGTCGATCATCCTGGATAAGCAACCAGTTTTCTGCCCGAAACGATGGGGTGCTGACTACGGTAGTATTCTCACCGCACGAAGCACTATATATTAACAGACTATTATTAGCTTAATAGACTACGTCCAACTCGACGATATAGTGCCAAATATGACTATTCAAATATTAATATACACGATGTCTCAATACCGATGGTAGGCCGAACTTGGCCTTACTCCCACACGTGGCGTCGCGGGGAGGCTTTACGTCTGTCACTCTATTGGAGGGTAAGAAGCTGGACTGAAAAGGAAGTCCTACTTTAGTAGCGCAGTATATATACGCACTATGAACAAATAGTCCCATTAGTGGTGCGGTAGCCAGATTCCTACGCGGAACTAGGACTTGTTCGTACATGTTGAGCGGTACGTTTGAACTGGGTCTGGGGGGTATGGCAGCCTGGCACCAAGGTCTCGACCAATAGTAGAATGGAGACTATTATGGGATGTTCAGTAGGCTAGAATGGATATTCAATGCATATTGTACAAGGAACATACAAGGGACATCAAGGAATATTAGAGAATATACAAATACAATTAAATATATATATATAATGAATATATATATTCGGTTTAATCTGGCCCTTCACAACAGCCACCCCCTGATTGGTCCCAGACCTAATCAGTTAAGCAGAGACAGATTAATCGCGTTGTCTATTTACACATAAGGGTTTGCTGTAGGGGTCAGTCAACTTCACAAAGTCATAGGGTTATATGGTCATGGTCATCATCGATTGTGTCTGGGAGTCGGGGCAGTTCTATGAGCCTCGCCACGGGACGGGTGTAAGTGCGACCCTGGACAAGCACTTCAGCTGCTCGGACCTTGCCGTCGGCACCGGTGATCACTTTGCTTACGCGGCCGGCCGGCCACATAGCTCTGGGCAGTGATTGATCAATAATCATGACGACTGTTCCTTCTGTCAAATTGTCTCTCTCCTTTACCCACTTCTGGCGGGTCTGTAGAGACGGTAGGTAGTGCAGTAGGAAACTGCTCCAAAACTTGTCGGCTAATACTTGGCTGTACCTCCACATTCGTCGGCCGTTCGCTTCTTCAGGCCGGTACATTGTCTGGGGTAATGCAGGATCTAGCCGCCCCATCAGGAGTGTGTTGGGGGTAACTGGGTAGATAACAGTGCTCAATCCACAGAACACAGGCTTCTTATTCTCAGCCTCCTCCTGACTGGCTTTCCTCGGGATAGGCATGGGCCACTGTCCTTCCGGGAGTCTTAGGAATGCGGGGCCGTCACTGTAAGCATTGTGACGGGTGAGGTCATCTAGGGGCATCCCCCGGGTGATGACGTCAGCTGGGTTCTGTTTTGTATCAACGTAGCGCCACTCTGTTTCTCCGGTTAACTCTTCGGTTAAGTCTTGAATCTCGGTGACTCTGACTCCCACGAAGACTTTGTACTTGCATGAGTCCGATTGGATCCAGGCGAGTACTGTCGTGGAATCTGACCACAGGATTGTTCTAGACACCGGTATGGTGAGCTCACGTTGGATGAGCGTGGCTAGGTGCGCTCCGGCTAGGGCTGCGCAGAGCTCTAGACGTGGGATAGATTGTTGCTTGCGTGGGGCTATTCTCGAGCGGGCGAGGACAAATGCTGTGTAGATCTCTCCCCCCTTTTCTTGGGCCCGCAAGTAGGCTACTGATCCGTATGCGACCTCTGAGGCGTCACTGAAGACGTGTAAGTCCATTTTACATGGGAGTGAGTGGAGCTCCATCTCCCACTCTCTCCAGGTGGATGCAAGGTGTGCGGGAATGGGGTCGTCCCAGCCCTGGTCCTTGTCCCACAATGCTCGTACAATCATTTTTGCCCTGGTGGTGTACGGTAGAATACATCCTAGCGGGTCATATTGTCGGGCGAGTGTTGTGTACACACTCCGTCTGGTGGTCGGCGCCGCCGCCGGCCTTCCCTGCTCCGTAGTCAGGGGCTTGTGTCTGTAGTGAAGCGAATCTGTTTTGAATCGCCACACCAATCCCAGGGTCATCTCCTGGGCTTCTCCCGGGATTGTAGCCATCCAGGTCTCGCTGCTGGCTGCCTTGTCCTCGGAGGAGAGGCTGCGCAGTACTTGCGGATCGCTGCTGGCCCACTGCCTGAGATCAAAGCCGCCTTTGATCAATGAGGCGCGGAGTTTAATCAGGAGAGCCTCGGCTTCTTCCTGGGTTGAAAGGCTTTGTAGACAGTTGTCTACGTAGAAGCTGTTCTTTACGCTGTGTCGGACCTCTTCGTCCGCTGCTGGGTCCTCTGCTACATGTTTCTGTAGTGCAAAGGTAGCACAGCAGGGGCTGCACGTCGTTCCGAAGGGGAGGACTTCCCATTGGTAGATGGCTGGGTGCTCATCTCCTGGCTTCTCTCTCCATAGGAACCGTAACAGGGGCTTGTCCTCCTCTACTAATCTCACCTGCAGGAACATTCCTTTAATGTCCCCGCTGATGGCCACCTTTTCCTGGCGGAAGCGGAGTAGAACGCCGAGTAGGGAGGGGCCGAGTGTGGGACCGGGCAGTAACTCTTTATTCAGATTTTGGGATCCGATCTGGTAGCTGCAGTTAAATACTATGCGGTCTTTACCGTTGTGATGGACCTTGTGGTGAGGCACGTACCACGATTCAGTGGTCTGGTCAGCCTCTTTAATGTCCATCTTTGTGACGTGTCCCGCTGTGATGAGCTTCTCAATCTCAGCGCGGTATACACTCTCTTGGGCGGGGTTCTTGGCTAAGCGCCGCTCCGTGTTCAGCAGGTACCGTTCTGTGGCGTCTGTCTTGGCGTGGAAAGTAGGCATTCCTTCTCGCCGCAGGAGTGGCGTGGCGTATCTCAACACGCCGTTGACCGGGACTCTCTTGGTCCCTGTCTCGAGGAGGTGAATGGCGTAAATGTCATCTTTAGAGCGAATGTCTTTCTTTCCGTTCTTAAAGGGCATTTGTTCCAAGGTCCATAGCCGCTCTACGTGTTGCAGGAGTGCGGTTTCTCCCTCCGTGACTCGGGAGTGGAGACATCTAGTGGCTGTACTTCGGTTGAGAGATTTGGCGAGCGGGCCTTGGAGAGTCCATCCCAAACGGGTCTCGACTGCTGCAGGACAGCCTCGGGGTCCGGTATGAACCCGGTCTATCGGGACAATGAGGTCTGCATGGTCGGAGCCTATCAACAGGGTCGGCATAGCATTGTCTATGAGCGGGATCGGTAACCTGCGCAGATGTGCATATTTCTCCATCAGCTTGGCGACGGGGTATGTGTACCGCGACAGTCCTATTTCTTGGCTGGTGAAAGCGTCTGTAATCTGGTACCGTCGCTCAGGCTGGCCGCTTGCTGCGATAGAGAATGAGACATTCTCGCCCTTTATCGTCTTCAAATCTTGTCTTATTGTCCGAATTGTCATTTGGGTTTCGCTTCCCCGCAGCCCTAGCTGGGCCGCAGCGGAGGCGAGCAGAAGGGTCTTCTCTGACCCGTCATCGAGGACGGCGTAAGTGTCCAGGACTTTATTCTGGTAGCTTAGTGTCACACGCACTATTTTTAGGAGTACTCGGGCTCCACTGCTGCTGGCGGGATCGATGTACATGACGCTCGCTTTGCTGCTGGATGGTGCGGGTGAAGGGCGCCGTCTGTTACTGTCGTGAAGTATGTCCAGATGGGCTCCATCGCACTTGGTGCACCTTTTCTTTAAGCGGCATTCGGCTGCCATGTGTGAGCGCGCACAGCGAAAACAGCGCTTGTTGGACTTTATCCATTGACTTGCTTCCTCCGCGTTCAGCTTGGGGAAGGAGTCACATTGCGCTAGCCAGTGTTCTTTCTCACAGTAGGGGCACACTATCTTCCACTTCTCCGTTCTGGAGGGGGTACTGTGGCTCCTGCTGCTCGGTACTGACTCCGATTGGTGCATCACAGTCACCGATCTTCTTCCATCATTTAGTCGTCTGGTTCCTTCTCTGGAGCCAGGGGTGCTCCGTCCGAATGTATCTAGCCGTAGGCTGCTGACTTCTCTCGCCAGGAAGTCTGCTAGATCGAGGAGGTTCGGTTCGGGGCCATTCGGGTCTCGGTGGTCTCTCTGCCGCCTAAAACGCTCCTGTCGAGCGGGCGGCAGCTTCTCCAAGATCCTTTCCACATTTGAGTTGGCGTAAAGTTCATGCCTCCCCTTCTCTCTCTGCGCTCCCAACATCCCTACCAGGGACTGCACTCTGATGGACAGGTCGTCCAGTGCTCGATTGTCTATTGCTGGGGGTAAGCGGTCGATGTGTCGGATCTCCTGGATCACGTAATCCCATATGCGCCCATACCTCTGGTCCAATGCTACCAGCGCTGCTGTGTATGGGGTGGTGGAAGTCGCGTAGGCGAGCGCTATATTATGTGCGCGGGGTACCTTTAAGTGCTTCAGTAGGATGGCGTATTTATGGCGTTCATCCAATACATCCACCAACATGGTCTCCAGACACATGCGGAGTTCTGTATACTGGGCCCGGTTCTCTTGGGTGAAGTCGGGTACCATAGGCGTGCCAATGTATGACGCTGACTGTGGATACATCGGCGAGCGTTGGGGGAGAGGCCTCCTAGGCGAGTCTCCTCCCGCTCCTTGGTATGGGCTGGTACCGGCAGTGTACCATGGCCCGCTTGTCCAGGTGCTGTTCCTCGGTGCGGGTCGTGCGTCGTGCTCACCCGTGTATAGAGTCGGGGGTCTGTAGCGCAGCTCCGCGGGAGTATAGCCTGGGCTGTACCGGACCTCCTGGTCCGGTAGAGTACTGTGCTGTCGTCGGGCGTGGTTCTCCTCCTCTTCCTCTTCGTCTTCAGTTAGGTCATCCAGTGCTTGTAGTCTCTGGTTTAGCCTCTCCACAGGATATGCTGCTCCTTCCCGGTTGCTAGGTCTCGCTTGGACCGGTGGGGGGAGGTGGTCTGTGGGGGGTATAGACCTCGTCTGTTGGTCAAGTTCAGGGTTGTTTACTCGGCTAGGGGATGCCGCCCTGGAGGTGTGTCTAGACGAGTTCCTGGAGCCTCTGGCGGAGGGAGAGGGTGTTGTCCGTCTGATCAGCTGTTCTATTAGTTGCGCTTGCTGTCTGTCGCGCTCTGCGTCCCGTAGAGCACCAGCAGCTGCTCGCTGGCTGTCTGCTCGGTCTCGGGCCACATTCTCTTCCCTCTGAATGCGTCTTATTTCTAGACGTATATGCTCTTCTTCGCTCCGCTGCTGGATCTGCAGTCGGTCGCGTTCAGCAGCGGCGTTCAGGCTGATGAGGAAGGCCTGCTGTAGGGTCCTCTCTGCCTCGCTGGGAGAAGGCGGTTGTATAGGGGAGCCTTCCCTCGGGGTACTCCTTGCGGAGCCTTGGAGCTCTATCTCCACGGTGCTCTCCCCGTCTTCTTCCGTGCCGAGTTCTCTCTCGGTAGCGTTGTATTCCTCCCGGGATTCATCGGGGACTACTTCTTCAGTACTGGCGGGGTGTGAAGTCATGTCTGGTTCCCACTGGTCCCCACCGTGAACTTGGTCAGTTACATTAGAACCCGTAGGGGCCTCTATGGTCGGGGTAGTCTGGGCGTTGGGGTTAGACATACTTTTACTTTCTAGTTTTACCGCGTTTACTGTTAGTAGAAGACTAGGTTGTTGACTGACAGCGTAAGCCTCTAAGTACTGAGGGAGCCGTCGTTCGCGCTGCGGGCGTTGGTTAGGAGGATCGTTTCGTGGAGTGTTCATCACAGGCCATTTCAATATTAATAACACTATATTAATATTACACTAATTACCATCCGGTTCGAAGGACCAATTGTAACTGAGGGGTACAATTCCCTGACTGTATTACTAGATATGATACTTACTACCACTACCTTTGTACTTAATATTCGGCCACCCAGTACTCGGCATAAATATATTATGATGAACACTGTCACGTAGATGAAACGGATCCAACACAAATGTACGAATTAGAAATAGGTCTTTATTTCTACACAGCGATGGTGTGTAGAGCAAGCACTTAATCAAATCAATCACATTTATGAATGGGAATTAGTATGCACTTTTATGGCAAGAGTATTCGTCGGTATATCAATAGAGAATGTCCAATCTCTGAAGGCGCAGGTGGTACATATACGACCTGGAATAGTTAAGGAATAACAGCAATGATACTTTAATGATTATAGACTGGATACACTAGGGGGGGTTAATCCGGTCGCTTGTAAGCCGACAGGAGTAGGAAGGGGGGGGGGGGTAGAGTCCGGCTGCCTCATCCGGCCAAGGGTATCCCAGGTGAACCCACTGTAGTGCCGTTCAATGCGCCGGCGATCCTTGGACCGCAGATGAAAGCAGATGGACTCTTTGTGGGCCGGCGTCCTCCGGTCCACGGAGGAGAGACGTGAAGCGACCTCGTCTTGCAGAGCGTCTCCTCACCTTGCGTCCTCTCCAGGGGGGGGGGTTCCAACACACGGCAGTGTCGGGGGTCTTTATCCATGGAATAATCAACGTATACAAAGCATAATCCGTGCCTGGGAAGGCGGGCTGTCGTCGGTAGAATAATCCGGTATACAGGTCCACTCGCTCGTCGGCTCTGGGGCTCCTCGGGTGCAATCTCACATGGGGTCGATCATCCTGGATAAGCAACCAGTTTTCTGCCCGAAACGATGGGGTGCTGACTACGGTAGTATTCTCACCGCACGAAGCACTATATATTAACAGACTATTATTAGCTTAATAGACTACGTCCAACTCGACGATATAGTGCCAAATATGACTATTCAAATATTAATATACATGATGTCTCAATACCGATGGTAGGCCGAACTTGGCCTTACTCCCACACGTGGCGTCGCGGGGAGGCTTTACGTCTGTCACTCTATTGGAGGGTAAGAAGCTGGACTGAAAAGGAAGTCCTACTTTAGTAGCGCAGTATATATACGCACTATGAACAAATAGTCCCATTAGTGGTGCGGTAGCCAGATTCCTACGCGGAACTAGGACTTGTTCGTACATGTTGAGCGGTACGTTTGAACTGGGTCTGGGGGGTATGGCAGCCTGGCACCAAGGTCTCGACCAATAGTAGAATGGAGACTATTATGGGATGTTCAGTAGGCTAGAATGGATATTCAATGCATATTGTACAAGGAACATACAAGGGACATCAAGGAATATTAGAGAATATACAAATACAATTAAATATATATATATAATGAATATATATATTCGGTTTAATCTGGCCCTTCACAACATAAAGGGTTAACCTTCTGTAGTGTGGTAGTGAAAGGGTTAACCCTTTGTCGTGTGGCAGTGAAAGGGTTAACCTTCTGTATTGCTGCAGTGAAAGGGTGAACCCTTTGGTAGTGTGGTAGTGAAAGGGTTCAAATGGTGTACCTACCACACCCTTTGTCTTATAGTCATGAAACTATATTTCTTTTTTTCTTTTTCTTAAACCGTTATTTTTCCAACAGCAAACTTGATTGCACTTAGATACACAAATGGTCGATAAAACAATCCAATCCAATAAATATGACCACCATGATCATTGACCAATGAATAAGGCCTATAGAGGTTTCTTTTCTATGATAAACAGTAGCTGTCCAATCATTAAACTTTGTCCATACATTTATCAGTGTCAGCCAACAACAATGTAAAATTTGTTTTATAAATACCAAATACTAATAACTGATATCTTTGAGCCTGTCAAACCAAAGGCTGCAGTACGTCAGACTACAGGACAGAACTGTGCTGTCACCCTTCCTTTTCACCCTCTACACCTCCGACTTCTGCCACAACTCGAGCGGGTGCCACCTGCAGAAGTTCTCTGACGACTCCTCCATTGTAAGCTATATCACCGACGACAATGAGGAGGAGTATAGAGCCCTGGTGGAGAGCTTTGTGGGGTGGAGCGACAGCAACCACCTCCAACTCAACACCAGTAAAACCAAGGAGCTGGTGGTGGACTTCCGGAGGGGCAAGAAGAGGCCTCCCTCCGGGATTCCCATCACCATCCGAGGGGATGAGGTGGAGGTGGTGGAGTCATCCTATCCTGGAGAATCCCTCCCACCCCCTTTACGATGAGCTAGTCAAGATGAGAAGCACGTTCAGTCACAGACTCATACCCCCCCCCCCCCCAACACTCAACTAACTGCCTCGGCCAGTCCTTCATACCAGCGGCCATCAGGCTCCACAACAATGGGCAGGGACCGCTGCCAGACATTCAACTACTAGGAACTACTATCACTGAGTGTCTGACTCCCACCTAAACAACAACCAATACGGACAACGCATAATGTATAAGTATATCACGCCATACGTACCTTATGCATACTGCACCTATGTATTGTACTTACTTAATCATTGCATATATTTAGATTATAGCGTCTATTGTAACTTATTTACACTGCCGACTTGCTCATATGCACATACTCAGAGTTAATTATATTGTTATATTGTTTACACTGCCTATTTTAATTAAATTTTTTTTTTACTTCCCCACTGTACTATAATTTTATGACCTGTATCATGTCTTCTACTATCCCCATGTACCTGTACCTCCCCTCCCCCCTCCCCCATGCTGCTATGATGTCGTGCAGATTTGTCCACATTCGTTGTCTCTTGAGCAGCCCCAGACTTTACATCCCAGTGACATGACCTATTGTAGGTTTGCCTCTCTCTGATGTCTAGCTTTAGGAGAGAGTGGTGCGTGTTCACAAGTTGTCCTGAGGCACAGGAAGAACATATGTGATTGTGAATTCTTAAGGCGGGTGGCATTCCCTATGTTTCCCTTTAACATTAGTGTGAATGGCTGAACATGTCAAATGTTGGATATAACTGGGTTCAAATACTCTAGCATGTATAGAGAACCGTGCTACTATAGGTTGTTGTGTCAATCAGTCTATGTCTGTCTTTCAGTCCATCTAAAAAATGTCAATGTAGCTGTGAAATGGTACGTGAAATGTGCCACAACTGTAGATATTGGTGTACAATCACATCATAACAAGTATTACCCAAATTGGCGGGGATAGTGGCACTACAGGGGATTCTGGTGTCCTGGTGGTGAAGAGTGTGCGATATTTGGGTCACAAATTAATATCACTGATGACATGTGTGAGGATGTTGATGTGCAGCGCAGCATCAACAGCTGCAAACTGTACGCACAGGCCAATATGCTGGCACGAAAATGTTACATGTACAGACAATGTGAAAATAAGCCCGTTCAGAGCCTATTGTACTCCTTTACTGCCCACCTCTGGTGTAATTATAGCACAGCAGAAATGAAAAAACTGCAGGTAGCATAATGATACATTTAGGATCGTCCCAAGATGGACTAGTGCAAGCTATTTGTTTGTGACTAAAAATGTCCCCACCTTCCATGCTCTGCTGGGGAACTTGATGTTTAAATTTATGTGTCGACTATTAGAGTAAAAAAAACAGGATAATAGGTGCCATTACTGATGTCAAACAAAGCGATACAAGGTACTCCTCTGGTTTGTGGAAACATTGGAATCGATGCCTTTATGTATTTTAATCTATGTTGTTGTCCTTGTTTATTTGTTTTTGTATGGTTTTGTATATGTGTATTATGGACCTTGAGTCTGGAATAAAGTCTTCATCATACCTGAAGCACCTGCGACTCTCCTCCCCCGCCGTCAGTCCCAGGATCTTCTGCACCCCACAACGAAACCTCTTCCTCAGGCGGTGGGGCAGCCCACTCTCCAGGTCCAGGATGGTGATGGCCCTCTGAAACAAGCCATGTCGAGAGACATGCATTAAAGGGGGACCACCCTAAAACAACAGTAACAAACTTCTTTCAGGAGAAGGGAGTAGAGCTTGGCACGGGTGCTGTGTGCGGAGAGCTCCCTCTAGGGGGGGGGGGGGGGGGGGGCAGATGAGACCGGCAGATTTTCTTGGGGGAACATTATGAGAGGGGACAGCCTTGGGAATGACTTTTAGTACTGAGTGTAGTGTGTCTTGAATGGAGGATAGAGGATTGCCCTGTGATAAAACGGGAGAGGCTAGAGTATTGTTTATATTGTATTTTATTTTGTTTCAGATGTATGTCTTGTGAATTGTTTTATTGAATTGCAAAATGGAAAATTTGTAAAAAGAACATAACCAATAACTAAAAAATGAAAATTAAAACATTGTGGGGGGAAAAAGGGGACCACCACTCAATTTAAGAGTTCATACATGCTCTTTGTATGGTCTGAGACGGGCTAGAAATATGTGTGAACTGGCTGGCTACCTAAATGGGGTACTTGGGACACTTTTCTAATATAATCTCCATTGAAAAAACGTTTGTGGTAGGAGCTATTCATTTTTGCCTTTATGTGCACGTGCATGCACCTTTCGCTCTGGTGGGTGCCCCCGGTTTTGCCACACAAAATGTACACCTCGTCGGAAGAAAAACTTGTGGGCGGAGCTATTCAACCTGAGACCGGTCTGGACCTTTTTGTTATTTACACCCTGTTGTGAAAAAAACTCCATGAGTGGAGCGAACTGGCAATTTTTTTTTTATAAAAACATGTTAAGCTGCTCCATAGAGATGGTTAAAGTGAATTGGGAGAGATGGTTAAAGTGAATTGAGAGATAATGGTTAAGGTGAATTTGGAGAGATGGTTATGGTGAATTGGGAGAGATGGTTAAGGTGAATTGGGAGAGATGGTTAAGGTGAATTGGGAGAGATGGTTAAGGTGAAGTGAGAGATATGGTTAAGGTGAATTGGGAGAGATGGTTAAGGTGAATTTGGAGAGATGGTTAAGGTGAATTTGGAGAGATGGTTAAGGTGAAGTGAGAGATATGGTTAAGGTGAATTGGGAGAGATGGTTAAGGTGAATTGGGAGAGATGGTTAAGGTGAATTGGGAGAGATGGTTAAGGTGAAGTGAGAGATATGGTTAAGGTGAATTGGGAGAGATGGTTAAGGTGAATTTGGAGAGATGGTTAAGGTGAATTTGGAGAGATGGTTAAAGTGAAGTGAGAGATATGGTTAAGGTGAATTGGGAGAGATGGTTAAGGTGAATTGGGAGAGATGGTTACGGTGAATTGGGAGATATGGTTAAGGTGAAGTGAGAGATATGGTTAAGGTGAATTGGGAGAGATGGTTAAGGTGAATTTGGAGAGATGGTTAAGGTGAATTTGGAGAGATGGTTAAGGTGAATTTAGAGAGATGGTTAAGGTGAAGTGAGAGATATGGTTAAGGTGAATTGGGAGAGATGGTTAAGGTGAATTTGGAGATATGGTTAAGGTGAATTGAGATATAATGGTTAAGGTGAATTTGGAGAGATGGTTAAGGTGAATTTGGAGAGATATGGTTAAGGTGAATTGGGAGAGATGGTTAAGGTGAATTGGGAGAGATGGTTAAGGTGAATTGGGAGAGATGGTTAAGGTGAAGTGAGATATATGGTTAAGGTGAATTGGGAGAGATGGTTAGGGTGAATTTGGAGAGATGGTTAAGGTGAATTTGGAGAGATGGTTAAGGTGAATTTGGAGAGATGGTTAAGGTGAATTGGGAGAGATGGTTAAGGTGAATTTGGAGATATGGTTAAGGTGAATTGAGAGATAATGGTTAAGGTGAATTTGGAGAGATGGTTAAGGTGAATTTGGAGAGATATGGTTAAGGTGAATTGGGAGAGATGGTTAAGGTGAATTTGGAGAGATGGTTAAGGTGAATTTGGAGATATGGTTAAGGTGAATTGGGAGAGATGGTTAAGGTGAAGTGAGAGATATGGTTAAGGTGAATTGGGAGAGATGGTTAAGGTGAATTTGGAGAGATGGTTAAGGTGAATTTGGATATATGGTTAAAGTGAATTGAGCGATAATGGTTAAGGTGAATTTGGAGAGAGGTTAAGGTGAATTTGGAGAGATATGGTTAAGGTGAATTGGGAGAGATGGTTAAGGTGAATTTGGAGAGATGGTTAAGGTGAATTTGGAGATATGGTTAAGGTGAATTTGGAGAGATGGTTAAGGTGAAGTGAGAGATATGGTTAAGGTGAATTGGGAGAGATGGTTAAGGTGAATTGGGAGAGATGGTTAAGGTGAATTGGGAGATATGGTTAAGGTGAATTGGGAGAGATGGTTAAGGTGAAGTGAGAGATATGGTTAAGGTGAATTGGGAGAGATGGTTAAGGTGAATTTGGAGAGATGGTTAAGGTGAATTTGGAGATATGGTTAAGGTGAATTGGGAGAAATGGTTAAGGTGAAGTGAGAGATATGGTTAAGGTGAATTGGGAGAGATGGTTAAGGTGAATTGGGAGAGATGGTTAAGGTGAATTGGGAGAGATGGTTAAGGTGAAGTGAGATATATGGTTAAGGTGAATTGGGAGAGATGGTTAAGGTGAAGTGAGAGAGATGGTTAAGGTGAATTGGGAGAGATGGTTACGGTGAATTTGGAAAGATGGTTAATGTGAATTGGGAGAGATGGTTAAGGTGAATTAGGAGATGGTTAAGGTGAATTGGGAGAGATGGTTAAGGTGAAGTGAGAGATATGGTTAAGGTGAATTGGGAGAGATGGTTAAGGTGAATTGGGAGAGATGGTTAAGGTGAAGTGAGAGATATGGTTAAGGTGAATTGGGAGAGATGGTTAAGGTGAATTGGGAGAGATGGTTAAGGTGAACTGAGAGATATGGTTAAGGTGAACTGAGAGATAAGGGTTAAGGTGAATCAGACTCACTGGAGCAGTCTTTGGGAGAGTAGCTCACATTCACAAATATCTATTGAACTTTCTTAGACCACCAACATATTTAAATTCTCAATTTGGGGTAGTGTTCCCCTTTAAACTGGCCAAAGAACAATGCTGATTTATTTTGCACATAATCTCAAACATATCCCCAAAACAGCTGTGCACACATTCATTTGAGTAATTTGTGAATAAGTGAGTAAGTCTGCACGTTTACATTGCACTACTTTTATTGTCTTTTATACCTATTCTTATGTCTGCAATTTATGCATTGTTTTTTATTCTGTCAATGTGTGTGCTGATTTGATGCCTATGTTAATTTTATACGAATTGATGTGGGGCACTCTGGACTGCGGTATAGATAGTTATTAATATTTATTATCGTTATATTGTAGAAATGTGTGCATTGAAATGTCTGTAAAGTCTCGACGACACTGAAAATTACCTCAATTGTCTTTTCAAGAATAAACTCAAATGACTCTCAATAACCGTGAGACTAAATTAATGTGTGCAAAACTGTCTAGAGCTCTGGGACATTATGTGAATGAGATTATGTGAAAAACAGAACCAGCATTGTTTCGGGGTGAAGTGTCCCTTTTAAAAGCAAACACACGGCCACTTGTTTAAACTCTCCACCCCTAAAAAGAAAAACCACCATCCAGCGTCACCAGGGCTGCTTCTGCTGTGTCTCTCTGTCACCTGGAGCTTCCAGATGCTGGTGCTCTCCTTGGAGATCTGCTCCACCGTGCGGCTCATGAGGGCGATGAGCATGTTGAGCAGCAGGATGTAGGTGAGCACGATGTAGCTGATGAGGAGCACGTAGAACACCTCCTTGTACTGGTACTTCTCCGTGAACTCCAGGTCTCCCATGCCGATGGTGAACTTGAAGAGCTCCAGGGTGGTGAAGGAGATGTTCCTGTAAGTGGGTCTCTGGCACGGCTCCTCCTCTGCGATGTAAAAGCCTATGCGGCCCTCCTTGCTTGTCGTGTCGTTTCTCGACGGGGGCTCGATGAGCAGGGTCACCACCGCTGTAGCGTGAGAGGGGGAAGAGTGAGACTGTCACGTAGAGGTGCATAGAGTGAGCACTTCTGAAACATTATTTACCTCATGGCCAGGGGTGTAAAGTACTTGAGTAATTGTACTTCGTTACAATACTTAAGTACTGTTTTTGGGGATTTGTACTTTACTTGAGTATTATTAGGTTTGTATACTTGTACTTTCACTCAATTACATTTCAGAGAGAAAAAAAATACTTTTTACTCCTTACATTTAAAATGCAGACCTACCAAGTATAAAGTACAATTCTCGCAGGTCCAACTATTTTAATTAGTATATTTGTTTCTCTGGCCGAACTAACGTTAACGTTATAAATCCTGCGGCCGCACAAAAACAGCCAATCAAATCCCCATCAATGGAAAATGAACCCGCCCATACCCATGCTGATTGGTCCTTGTGCAAGACTAGAAAGCGGGGATATTTTATTAAACACCTGCTATCAGAAGAATAGACCGTCAGAGTGACAAGCTACAGAAGATGGCCACAAACAATAGTTGGCCTACGAGTGATGAAGAGGACGAAACGGAACATTTCATTGCCCCGGAATAGAAACTTTTTTACTTTTACTCAAGTGTGTTTTTAGCCAGATACTCTGGCTTTTACTTGAGTACAATTTTGAGACAGTACCCATGCTTTCACTTAAGTATAATTTCTGGGTACTTTTTACACCCCTGAGTGTCACGTAGAGGTGTACTGTATAAAGTGAGCAAGTGAAAAAAATTTGGGTCAGATGATCTTCTTCTAAACATGTGTAGGGGGCGATTGTTCTCGTGTATACCGCCACCTAGAGGCTCTGATTTATTCGGTAATGAGGTTACTGAGCCCCATCACTCTTTCCAAGTGGCAGTAATGTGTCATCTCAAATGAGGAAGAAGCGGTATATAAAACAGGTGGAGTTTTCAGAAATTGCATGTAATGGCGCGGTAACAGTGGGAACACTTTGGCTGATTTGCATACTGGGGAGTTCACACTCTCTTATGGAATAGCAGTAGCGCCAGGCAGCTAATGGACATGGATCATGTGTATATGTTTTCAGAAGTATCACTGCTTTATAAGATTAGGACATTTTGACAAAACCTTTACATATGATACACAACTTACACAAGTGTACACTTTCATTCAATTCCTGAGCCTCTGACTGACATTTGTTTTCAATGACCTACAGTATAGCGTCAAACAAGTATGGGAGAGACTAAATGGCCCTGACCAGGCATAACCAGCTGGCCATGACATAATTCAGCTTTCACACAAATACACACACAAAATAACTAAATAACCCCTATTATTAGGTAGATGTGTTGGGCTTGTGTGCATTCGATAATTTATTTACTTCATTCAAACCATTATTTATTCTCAAAAGGGACAATTGAGGTCACCCTCGTTTTCAATGTTGTAGAGACTTAGACATTTAATCCATACATTTATTTTTACAATATAATAATAATAACTATCTATATAGCACCTTTAACACATGGACCACAGCCTAAAGTGCCCCACAACAAATAGAACATAAAATGAACATGGGCATAAAATTGTTGACAGAATAAAAGCAATGCATAAAGTGCAGACATAAGAATAAATATAAAAGACAATAAAAGTAGTGACTACGTAGAACGTGCAGAGATAGGAATAGGCATAAAATAAGTACCTGCTGAAAATCCAATGAGGAACACGACGTAGACAAAGAGAAAACGCAGGATATCACTGAGGATCATCTACAGAGAGAGAAGAGAAGCAGAGGGAGAGTTCAGGGAAGCTCAGTGGATCAGAGTTTAAGCGGCACTTCACCAAAAAAAACTATGCTGATTTATTTTGCACATAATCACACGTCCAAAAACTCTAAACAGGTTTAAACACATTCATTTAATTTGATAGTTATTGAGTAAATGAGTTTGAATATGGCCACCAGTGATGTCAACGGGGACATTGAATCTGTGTTGTGTTTAATTACAGCTCCATGAAATGAGATGAAAAGATAGCAATACCTTGTCTTATAGGGACTGCTACCTTATCATTTAATGTAGCTGTAATTAACACAACACAGGGATTCAATGTCCCCGGTGACATCACAGTTTTTAGATTTGTGTGAGATTATGTGCAAAATAAATCAGCATTGTTTTTTGGTGAAGTGCCCCTTGGACTGCCAGTCACATACATGCCCTTTTATTATAAAGAACCTGGGAGGACTAACCCCTTGGATCAAATCTGAGGTCACTAGTCTCTGGGTTATCATAGATTCAGAACTGAACTTCAATTATCATATTAACAAAGTGACCAAAACATCGTTCTTCCATCTCAGAAATATAGCAAAAGTACGACCATTTATTAATCAAAACAATGCTGAGAAGCTAATTCATGCATTCATATCTAGCCGGTTAGACTACTGTAATGCACTTTTTACAGGTCTCCCTAAGAAAACCACAGAGAGGCTTCAGCTAATCCAAAACTCTGCAGCCCGACTGCTTACTAGAACCAAAAGGAGAGAGCACATTAGTCCAGTCTTAGCTGCTCTACACTGGCTTCCTGTAACATTTAGAATTTAAGGTCCTTCTCCTTACATACAAAGCTCTAAATGGACCTAGCTACATCGCCAACACTCTAATAAATTACAGGCCAGCAAGAACACTGCGATCATCAGATGCTGGACTACTAGAGGCTCCCAGAAACAGTCAAAAGAGGATCGGTAATGCAGCCTTTATCAACTATGCCCCAAAACTATGGAACAAACTACCCCAAAACATCAGGGAAGCCAACTCGCTAGACATCTTCAAAAGATAGCTTAAAACCTATCTCTTTGCTCAGGCATTTAAATGAAACATCAGGGATATCCTGACACAAATTGTACTTTACCTGCACTATTCTTACCCTACCTACACTTCATATCAAATTCATGTGTCGGTTCTATGCACTGTAATTTTAAGAGCACTGCTCTGTTGTAATTCAAAACTATTTTATCACACTTTTTACTTCTTACTGATGCACTGCTCTGTTGTATGTTAAATACCCTGTTGTATGTCCGTTCTATTTTATAATTTTTTGCCTATTTTTAAACTGAATCCAACTGCACTTTGTTTTTACTCTGTCTATTCTATTTTTATAATTTGTGTTGTGAAGGGCCAGATTAAACTGAATATATATATATGTATCGTTTGATATACTTTGTATATTATTTATATATATACACGGAATATCCCTTTACCTGCGTACAGACCAGAGTAATATTCGCTCTCCTATTGGACAGCGCCCCCAGGCGCCAATGCGCAAGCCCCCAACGGCAAGTTCAAAGACAACTGCAGGCATGTCAGAACATGCCCAGAGTCAGCGTAGTAATACGAGACAAGGACTGAGGTTGGGACTAGATATTCACTTAAGTATAAATACGGCGCAGGTGTAAACAGCAGTACCTTACCTAAACCTTACCCACCTTCACCACAAGTCAACGTGCAGTGAAGTAAGCAACCTTGCGTCTAAATAGAGCATTGAGAACCGCGTGCAAATAGAATGTTAAAGTGTCAGAGTTTAATGAAGTAACATTGAGTTCGACTTAATCTAATGTGAAGTCAATAGTCGATCATTTATTGTATATCGTGCGGCCACAGTTCTTCCGTGTGTAGCATTACCCATCGGTTCGTTGTGTCTTTAGCTAGTGCACTTATCCAGGCTGTGTGGCCTAAATACGTCGCCCACACCCGAGGAGTCCTAGGCGAGAACCGTTGGACATGTACACAGGAGAATCGGCGCCGGCGATTGCAGAACCATTCCTGGTTGGATTATATTGATTTGGGACGTGACTACCGGAGAAGAGCACCGTTGATTTCCACTATCGTTTGGGATTTAACCTCGTGAGGATTACCACTCGGGCCTGCCTCGTGGACGGGGCTGGCTAGCTGTCATCAATGCTGTCGAGCATCTTGGATTACAACTATTGCTTTTGTCTGCTGATCAAGGGAGTACAAGCACCGACTCCTGTACCTGGAGTCTCTTTATTCCCCATTGAATCAGACGGAGTACCCGAACATTCCTCTACCCTCCAGGCCTTACACCCAGGAGGGAACCCATTGTCTCCAGTTGGTACCAGTATTGCCCTATATAATTGCTACTATACAACAGGTGGCGTCAGCTTAGACCCATCGTAGGATTCCTGCTATTCTTAGTGACTTATGCTCTTGACTGACTTTACGTATATTCTTCGCCATACAAGCGCGACCCTAATTCTCATTCTGTAACCTAACGTTGCCTAATAATAATAAATTACCCTCCAATAGTATTTCTGTGTCAATGCCGTGTTCTTGTGGGTGTTCACCATCTATATTTGATGTACTGTCTGGCCAGTAATTAAAGTACATAACTAGCAGTGGTTTAATCTATCACAATCTTTAATACAGTCAGGGTTTTGTAACCCCTCAGTTACAATTGGTCCTTCGAGCCGGAGGGTATCAGTGTAATATTTAATATAATATTAATATTAACCATGGCCAGCGGTGAACACTCCCCAAGCGGCTCCCCAAAGCTAGAACGCCCGCAGCGCAAACGTCAGCCACCTCCATATCTGGAGGAATTCGCTTTCGTTCTACCCCCTAGCTTATCTAAACAGATGTTAAATACGGATAAAGCGGATAGTCAAAGCATGTCCAATCCTATCGACTTGGCGACCCTGCCAGTAGAGACCCCAGTGGGTTCAGACCAAACTGACTCAGCTCACGGGGGGGACCAGGTGGGACATGACATGACTATACCTCCAGACAGCGTCACCGGGATAGACCCCGGAGCGCTCCAGGATAAAGAAAGCGCTCCAGGGATAGAACCCGACACACAACCAAGTGAAGAGAACCGCGCCCAGGAGATAGACCTCGGAGCGCGCCAGGAGAACAGATCTCCAACAAGCCCTGTCAGCACCCGATCACCTCCGCCAGTGTCATCCCCCAGCGAGGCGGACCAGAGACTGGCGCAAGCCTTGATCGCCACACTGACAGCCTCCACCGAAAGAGACCGACTTCAGGGTGAACGCGACCGGCTTCAAGCAAAGACGCTTAGTGAGCGCGAACACTCCGCCACGGAAAGAGAGCGCCTCCACGCGCAACTCCAAGCGCAAGCCCTTAGTGAGCGCGAACACTCTGCCATGGAACGAGAGCGCCTCCAGGCTCAACAGATGAGCGAGCGCGAACAACGAGAGCGCCTCCAGGCGCAACAATTAAGCGAGCGTGAACACTCTGTAGCGGAACGAGAGCGCCTTCACGCGCAACTCCAAGCGCAAGCCCTTAGTGAGCGCGAACACTCTGCAACCGAACGAGAGCGCTTCCAGGCGCAACAAAGGAGTGAGGACGACCGCATAAGACTGGAGGAGAGGCGCCTTCAGACGGAAGAGAACATCGAACGAGACCGCGCCAATGCACAGCGCGACGCCGCCAATGCCCAGCGCGAAGCAGAGCGCGACAGGCTGCAGGCGCAGATGATAGAACAATTGATTGCCAGGGCGACACCCCCTCTCTCCGCACGGAGCTCCCGGAGATCATCACGACAAGGGTCTAGGGCACCTTCCCCTACCCGACAAAGCGACCCGGGACCCGGCCAACAGGAGGAACCTGTCTACGTCTCCGACCCCCCTCCCCGACCGGTCCATACGAGACCCAGCCAACGGGAAGAACCGGCCTACGTCGCCAAGAGACTGACTAGAAGACTCCAGGACCTAGAAGAGGAAGAGGAAGAGGAGGAATGTCAAGCCCACCAGCAGCAACGTACTCTGGACCAAGAGGCCCAGTACAGCCCCGACTTCAGCCCCGAGTCACTGCACTACAAACCCCCGACCCAATTCACGGGTGAGTTTGACGTACAGTCAGCACCGAGGAACAGCACCTGGGGACCCGGCCTCTGGTACCCACCAAGTACTAACCCACGACCACACGTACGGGGAGACTCGCCCAGGAGGCCTCTTCCCCTACGCTCACCAATGTGCCAGCCATCCATGGCATCGTACCTTGGCACACCGACGTTCCCCGAGTTTACGCGCGAGGACAGAGCACAGTACACGGAATTACGCATGTGTTTGGAGACTATGATGTCCGACGTCCCCGACGAGTCGTACAAATATGCCATCCTCCTCAAGCATCTCAAGGTGCCCAGAGCGCATAACATAGCGCTGGCATATTCCAACTCAAGCACCCCATACTCCGCGGCTCTAGTGGCCCTCGACCAGCGTTATGGACGCATATGGGATTACGTGATCCAAGAAATACGGGATATCGACCGCCTCCCCCCAGCCAAAGACAATAGAGCACTGGATGACCTCTCTATCAAGGTACAATCCCTCGTGGGGATGCTGGGGTCCCAAAAGGAGAAGGGGAGACATGAACTGTATGCAAATTCTAACGTGGAGCGGATACTGGAGAAGCTCCCTCCAGCCCGTCAAGAGCGTTTTCGGCGGCAGAGAGACCACCGCGACCCCAACGGCCCAGAAGCATCCCTCCTAGACCTAGCTGATTTCCTCGCCAGGGAGGTCAGCAGTCTACGACTGGACACATTCGTGTGGAGTGACTCTAGCCCTAGAGATGGACCGCGGAGGTTCAATGACAACCGCCGGTCCGTGACAGTTATGCACCAAGCCGAGGTTGAGCCACGACAGACGAGCCACAACACCCACGTCAAGGAGAAGTGGAAGGCTGTCTGTCAGTACTGTGAAAATGAACATTGGCTGTCTCAATGTGACACCTTCAAGAGGCTGACCGCTGACGAGGTGAGTCAGTGGATCAAAGCAAACCGCCGCTGCTTCCGCTGCGCGCGCAGCCATATGGCAGCTGAGTGCCGCCTAAAGAAAAGATGCAGCAAGTGCGACGGCGCCCACCTGGAGGTCCTGCACGACAGCAACAAGCGTCCGCCAGGAAACCAAAGTGGGCCCGTCACGGTGATGTATCAGGCCGAGGCGGTGTCACCACAAACCAGTCCTGGACCCCCCCCCTGGTGTCCTGACTGCTACAGCAGACACTGGGAGTCACGGTGCTACTCGGACTACCGCGAGTCGGCACCACTACAGAAGATCCATAGACCCCCCCCCTGGTGTACTTACTGCCGCAGCGGACACTCCATGTCACGGTGTGAAGCCTACCAGAAACTGACCCCCGCCGAAATGGATCAGTGGAGTAGGATGAACACACAGGACCACACTCGCAGCGATACACTGCGCGAGGCCCACAAGAAAGGACTAGCCCGACAAGGCAACCCACCAACAGGAGTGCTCCACATAGACCAGCATAGCGGGAGCCCCCGAGTGCTCATCAAAGTGGTCAGAGTGCTCCTGAGTTACGAGGACAAGGTCCTGGACACTTACGCCGTCCTAGACGATGGGTCTGAAAAGACTCTCCTCCTCGCTTCCGCCGCAGCCCAGTTGGGCCTGCGGGGTGCCAAAGAAACAATGACAATCCGTACCATTAGAAGAGACCAGAAGACCATAAAGGGTGAAAATGTCTCCTTCACGATAGCAGCGGTCGAGCAGCCCGAGAAGCAGTATAGCATCACTAACGCCTTCACCAGCCACGACATAGGCCTGTCAAGCTACAACTACCCCATCCCACAGCTGATGGCGAAGTACGTGCACCTACGTCAACTACCTATACCGCTCATCGACGGCGCCACACCGACCCTGCTCATAGGTTCCGACTACGCGGACCTCATTCTCCCAATTGAGGCGGCCCACATCGGACCCAAAGGATGCCCAGTCGCGGTTCAGACCCGACTGGGGTGGACGCTCCAGGGCCCCCTCTACGGACTTGACAGTCAACCCACGTCTACACGCTGCCTGCACACAAAGGTGAGCGACACCGGCCACTCTCTCGTACAGCCCGTTGAGAGGCTATTGACATTAGACGAGAGGCCTGTGAGAGAACCGTGGGCCCAAGAAGAGGGAGTTCCGAACTCCACCCCCCTCAGCTGCGCTCCAAGCGACGTAGCTGACCTCGAACCCAGCACCCCAAACGACTTCTTGATGGGGCGGCCGGAACCGGCCCCTCCTCAGACGGGGTACAGACCGAACAAGAGGAACAGACGGAGGATGTGGAGACACAGCCAAGCACAGATCAACCAGTCTCAGGCCCGCTTCCTCCTAAGCTCCCTACCATCCATTCCAGCCCGTCAGAAGCGGGTCAAGGACAGGGACAACTTAAAAGTGGACACAGTCGTTATGATCATAGACCAGTCACTACCCCGAGCTGCGTGGCCGGCCGGCTGCGTAAGCAAAGTGATCACTGGTGCCGACGGAAAGGTCAGAGCGGCAGAAGTTATTGTCCAGGGGCGGACCTACACCCGACCCGTGGCGAGGCTGATAGAGTTGCCGAGGCTCCCTGACTCCCCTGATGACGACCATGACCCACTGACTTTGTAGATTGACCTACTCCTCACAACAGACATTGAGCAGTTGACTGGACTATTAATCTGTCTTCCTTTTAACTAATTAGGTGCGGACTAATTAGGAGGCGGCTGTTGTGAAGGGCCAGATTAAATTACATCGCCAACACTCTAATAAATTACAGGCCAGCAAGAACACTGCGATCATCAGATGCTGGACTACTAGAGGCTCCCAGAAACAGTCAAAAGAGGATCGGTAATGCAGCCTTTATCAACTATGCCCCAAAACTATGGAACAAACTACCCCAAAACATCAGGGAAGCCAACTCGCTAGACATCTTCAAAAGATAGCTTAAAACCTATCTCTTTGCTCAGGCATTTAAATGAAACATCAGGGATATCCTGACACAAATTGTACTTTACCTGCACTATTCTTACCCTACCTACACTTCATATCAAATTCATGTGTCGGTTCTATGCACTGTAATTTTAAGAGCACTGCTCTGTTGTAATTCAAAACTATTTTATCACACTTTTTACTTCTTACTGATGCACTGCTCTGTTGTATGTTAAATACCCTGTTGTATGTCCGTTCTATTTTATAATTTTTTGCCTATTTTTAAACTGAATCCAACTGCACTTTGTTTTTACTCTGTCTATTCTATTTTTATAATTTGTGTTGTGAAGGGCCAGATTAAACTGAATATATATATATGTATCGTTTGATATACTTTGTATATTATTTATATATATACACGGAATATCCCTTTACCTGCGTACAGACCAGAGTAATATTCGCTCTCCTATTGGACAGCGCCCCCAGGCGCCAATGCGCAAGCCCCCAACGGCAAGTTCAAAGACAACTGCAGGCATGTCAGAACATGCCCAGAGTCAGCGTAGTAATACGAGACAAGGACTGAGGTTGGGACTAGATATTCACTTAAGTATAAATACGGCGCAGGTGTAAACAGCAGTACCTTACCTAAACCTTACCCACCTTCACCACGAGTCAACGTGCAGTGAAGTAAGCAACCTTGCGTCTAAATAGAGCATTGAGAACCGCGTGCGAATAGAATGTTAAAGTGTCAGAGTTTAATGAAGTAACGTTGAGTTCGACTTAATCTAATGTGAAGTCAATAGTCGATCATTTATTGTATATCGTGCAGCCACAGTTCTTCCGTGTGTAGCATTACCCATCGGTTCGTCGTGTCTTTAGCTAGTGCACTTATCCAGGCTGTGTGGCCTAAATACGTCGCCCACACCCGAGGAGTCCTAGGCGAGAACCGTTGGACATGTACACAGGAGAATCGGCGCCGGCGATTGCAGAACCATTCCTGGTTGGATTATATTGATTTGGGACGTGACTACCGGAGAAGAGCACCGTTGATTTCCACTATCGTTTGGGATTTAACCTTGTGAGGATTACCACTCGGGCCTGCCTCGTGGACGGGGCTGGCTAGCTGTCATCAATGCTGTCGAGCATCTTGGATTACAACTATTGCTTTTGTCTGCTGATCAAGGGAGTACAAGCACCGACTCCTGTACCTGGAGTCTCTTTATTCCCCATTGAATCAGACGGAGTACCCGAACATTCCTCTACCCTCCAGGCCTTACACCCAGGAGGGAACCCATTGTCTCCAGTTGGTACCGGTGTTGCCCTATATAATTGCTACTATACAACAGGTGGCGTCAGCTTAGACCCATCGTAGGATTCCTGCTATTCTTAGTGACTTATGCTCTTGACTGACTTTACGTATATTCTTCGCCATACAAGCGTGACCCTAATTCTCATTCTGTAACCTAACGTTGCCTAATAATAATAAATTACCCTCCAATAGTATTTCTGTGTCAATGCCGTGTTCTTGTGGGTGTTCACCATCTATATTTGATGTACTGTCTGGCCAGTAATTAAAGTACATAACTAGCAGTGGTTTAATCTATCACAATCTTTAATACAGTCAGGGTTTTGTAACCCCTCAGTTACAATTTGTATTACTGAATGAAACTGTAAACAGAAAGGCCTATTGGGATGCTAGATCCTAATGTGAAACACTGTGATTTACCTTATCTAGTTGCTACCTCTCTATCTTTTTTTATGCTCGCTTATGTCTGTATTTTTATTTTATTTTTTGAAGCACTTTGAATTGCAACTTCTGTATGAAAAGTGCTATACAAATAAAGTTTATTATTATTATTATTATTATTATTATTATTATTATTATTATTATTATTATTATTATTATTATTATTATTATTATTATTATTATTATTATTATAATTTGAGTTTTATTTGAGTCATTCAGATAAGTCATACAGTATCTGAATGAATGATGTGTGGTCTGTGTGTGTGGCAGTGTACCTACCGTCTGTATCATGACACTGTAGATTCCCATGTTTTTAAACCCTCTAGCGAAGTAGAGCAGGTTGATCCAGCTGAGAGCCAGACACACCACCAGGAAGCCCAGGTACTCCAGTCTCCCACAGCAGTACAGCACAGCCGAGACCAGGAACAAGACCGCCTGCAACAAACTAAACAGCACAAACCTCACTGAGACCCTATGCCCTTTATCAAAAAAGAGCTTTCACACATGGACTGCAGCCCATAGTGCATAGCACAACAAATAGCATAAAATGAACATAGGCATAGAATTTGCATACAGTTAACAGAATAAAACTAAAAGCAATGCATAAAGTGCAGACATAAGAATAGGTATAAAAGACAATAAAAGTAGTGACAACGTAGAACGTGTAGAGATAGGAATAGGCATAAAATAAGTACAATAAGTACAGTGTTACTCGAAGGCATGTGAACCCCCCCCCCCCCCCCCCCCCCGGACCATCAATCCCCACCACATCCCCATCCAAGACACACACCCTGATAGAGCATGTCATGACCGAAGGAAAACACAAACAGCCTGCGTGCCACTCACACCGCCATGCACGGCGACAGGGATGCCACCCACTTATTTTACTGTACAGCACACCTGCGAGGGGAAAAGCACACATGTTCACGGCGGCTGGTAGAGAGATGTTGAGAAAACAGAGAGCACTTACAACAGCATCTCCCAGTAACCATCGATCAGCAGTGTCTGCAGCTTGGGATGCTTCCTCCTCATGTCCACAATCTTTGGATTTGGATAACAATTTTTTTTTATAAAAGCACGAGTTTTTGGAATATAATTTCCTCTAAAATGAGTGAGATATTTTCTTGGATATTCATAACAAGACATTTTATAAATCTGATCATTCTTTGGGGGAACAGAATTTCCTTTGAGATGAGTGAGATATTTTCTTAGATATTCATAACAAGACATTTTATAAATCTGATTATTCTTTGGGGGAACAGAATTTCCTTTGAGATGAGTGAGATATATCCTTAGATATTAATTTCAAAAGGCATTCCTGTGCCCACATACCCCTCTGATGAAGAAGTAGCAGGAGGCCAGTGTTGTCAACAGTTGACCTGAGAGATACAGGTAGCCCTCCGTCGTGTGTTCGACAGGAAAAGGTGGCTGAGGAGAAGAGGACAGGAAATCAGCTGTCAGCTCTCGTGGAGCGCTTTGAAAATACATTATGATCACAACATTCTGGCTTTGAATCCGACCTATGACCTACGTATGTTGCATGTCATCCCTCTCTCTCTCTCTCTCTCTCTCTCTCTCTCTCTCTCTCTCTCTCTCTCTCTCTCTCTCTCTCGCCCCATATTTCCTGTCTCCCTTCACTGTGCTTTTGAAAAAAAAAAAAAAAAATGCAGAAATGCCCTAAAAATATCTAAACATTAGTAGGTTATGTAACATGCCAAACTGATGTTTCACTGATGAAATGCTTATCTAACACTGAGACACTAAAGGAACATTATGGAATGTACTAAAATTACGTCTCATTAACGAAATGCTTGAATGCCTAACTTATGCCTAATTTAAATTATTCCAATTCCCTCCTGGTTGTTGCACTGCCCTACTGTCGGTCTTGGGAGGGTGTAGACCATCACATGCCTCCCCTGTTGGTCTGGGGAGGGTGTGTAGACTGGTACATGCATCCTCTGTTGGTCTGGGGAGGGTGTAGACTACCACATGCCTCCCCTGTTAGTCTTGGGAGGGTGTAGACTACCATATGTCTCCTCTGTTGGTCTGGGGAGGTTGTAAACTACCAAATGCCTCCCCTGTTAGTCTTGGGAAGGTGTAGACTACCACATGCCTCCCCTGTTAGTCTTGGGAGGGTGTAGACTACCAAATGCCTCCCCTGTTAATCTTGGGAAGGTGTAGACTACCACATGCCTCCCCTGTTAGTCTTGGGAGGGTGTAGACTACCAAATGCCTCCTCTGTTGGTCTGGGGAGGGTGTAGACTACCAAATGCCTCCTATGTTGGTCTGGGGAGGGTGTAGACTACCACATGCCACCTCTGTTGGTCTGGGGAGGGTGTAGACTACCACATGCCTCCTATGTTGGTCTGGGGAGGGTGTATACTACCACACGCCTCCTATGTTGGTCTGGGGAGGGTGTAGACTGATACATGCCTCTTCTGTTGGTCTGGGGAGGGTGTAGACTACCACATGCCTCCTCTGTTGGTCTGGGGAGGGTGTGTAGACTATTGCATGCCTCCTCCAATACACATGGAGTTGCCAGGCACTTCTTTTCTCTTCTTTTTGTAATGCGCATGGAGGTTCGCGCTATCTCCCCCAGATCCCACCACTGACCGACCAGTAGGAGTCGCTGTTGCAACAAACAGGACTCATACCCCACCAGCTTCCCACCTGCGAACACTGACAATAATGTGTTCGTATGGACGACTGACCAAGCTAGAGGTGCTGCTGCGGGGAATTGAACCCAGGTATCTGTGGTGGTGGTTGGTAGGCGAGTGCTTAGATCTCTACTACTCAGTCACCTTTTGGATGCCTAGCTAACTCTGAGACATTTTGTAAGTACATTATGGAACGTGCCAAACTGACGTCTCATTGGTGAAATGCTTATGGAACCCCAGCATACTTGGCCCTCTCTCTTGTTGTAGGAGACGAGAGTGAAGACAATCAGGTAGCAGACATAGACCAGGAACTGGAAGAAGAAGATTTGACGAGCAAATCTCGTCCACTTCTCCTCCAGCAGTCTGTTCAGTGGCTCAATCTGGAGCATCTCATGACGGTTCTGAAAGAAGATTTTACAAAGTGTCATCGATCTGAAGCATTCAGAGGCAAACTTCTACGTCTTCAAGATTGCCTAGGCTGCGTGTGTAGACATATCTTTAGATGGAGCAATATGTGTGGCCTAAAAATATGAAACACATCAAGTCGGACATAGGTAAGCCATAGCATTGACATCCGGCTTTATGACACACAGGTGCTGGGTGTATCGAACATGTACAGAAAGTGTACAAAGTGCCATGGTTGTGAACAACCACTAGGGGTTGATTGGTTAACAATATCTCCAGTAGTCTACACCGAGTGAGTGAAATCTGGGGTTTTAGCACATCTAAGTAAGTGGTTCTATGTTCCATGTACCAAGAGACAACCTGTCCTACAACAACTGACATGATTCATGTTGTAACTTACAGGAATGTCACTGCCATAGACCAGTATCTGCAGGACAGAGTTGTCCTCAAAGGAGTCCAGAGAAGCCAGGTCATAAAGGGAGGAGTGGACAGGTCCATAAACCCACTCTGTGAACTTCCGGGACAGGTGTTTGGTCGAACAGTCTGGGAACTCACGCTGCAGGATGTGCCCAAAGAGCTTAAGGGGCGAACAGTCGTTTAGAGAAAAGAAACATGATTAGAGAAAAGAAACATGATTAGAAAAAAGAAACATGATTAGAAAAAAGAAACATGATTAGAAAAAAGAAACATGATTAGAGAAAAGAAAGGTGAATAAAGTGGGTTGGACTGAAAGTATATGGTGTATTGACAGAATTGGCCAAAACGTCCTGTCCATAAAAGGCAGTCAAACGTGGAACAGTCTCCCCATTTCCCCAAGGGGAAGCCCCACCCTTGCTTCTTTTATAAGGCTAAAAAAACTAAAAAATGGCTGAAGACCAACCAGTCATGTGACCACATGTGACATATCTCTAGCCACTAGTATTTCTGTATTGCTGCTATGTATTTGTACATTTTTTACTGTTTTTATGTGTCCTGTTTTTATGTATTTGTAAATTTTTTACTGTTTTTATGTATTTGTACATTTCTTACTGTTTTTATGAGTCCTGTTTTTATGTCTGGGGACAACGGATGGAAATTAGCCTTGTGCTAAATCCGCCAATTTTTACACATTAACTTTGCATTGTCCCGTCCAAATAAACAAATAAAGTAAAGTATTGCTGTTAGAAGGCTTATGAGGTAGGAATCACTTTATCATCCTAATATTAAAATTAACTGGTTCTGATGACTTAATTGTACTTTACATTGTACTTTACATTGTACTTTACATTGTATAGTACAACATCATTATAGAAATCCTTCAAAAATATGTTTCTTCTGTGTAGAGTTTATCGTCGTGACAACCAGTGTTACTAGAACGAGCACATGCACCAATCCACCAGGACTAATTCCTGCGGCACGTAAATACACTTGTCAATCAAACAGATTCTGATTCTGATCTAGATTCTGTTCCACCGTATCAGGCTCTATAGTCTTTACCCCGATTTTGCCGGTCCTGGCAGCCAGTTTAATGGGCGTCAGTCCCCAGTTATTCTCAATGTCCTCCAGCTTCCACTTGGGATAGAGTCGCGCGGTGGTGGTGAGGAGGTGGTCATACATGCCGGTGATGAAGTCCGTGTTCTCCCTGGTGTTGTCCGCTATCACCACAAGGGCGTGCAGCACCGTGTTGCCCTGGGCGTCCTGCTCCCGGGGGTCCGCTCTCTGGAACTCGTTTTCCATCAGGAAGTTCACCACGTCTGTCTGGTTGGTGCTGGCCGCCAGGGACAGGGGTAGCTCCCCTGTGGAAGAGAACGGGGGATGATTTAGCGGTTAGCAGGGCAGGTGGGTGATTATTACCATCCTTTGTATATCAATGGTAATGTAGTCAAACTTGTCAGGGTTCGCACAAGGTCATTGAAGAAGTTAATTGCATCATTTAAAAAAAAAAATTTAATCCTCTCTTTCTCCGATTTGTTTCTGTTTTCTCCCCGTCCCAATTTTAGTCGTTGTGCCAATTCCCCCCCTTCCCCTACCTGGTTGTTGTGCGCATGTTCTCCTACTGGGTGGTACAAGGGAGCCCTGAAGTCATCCGCACGCTTCCTCCGACACGCGCGGCGACAGCCAGTGACTCTTTTTTCACCTGGCAGCGAGGACTCTCATTGGTGAAGTGTAACGCGTGGGAGGTCACGCTGCCTTCATCAAGTCCTGCCTCCGCTGAGCAGGCGCCCAGACCTGACCTGTAGGCGTCGCTGTCCACAACGCCAGATTCCCACCGATGACTTGCCCTCCCCCTAACCCAGCCAAACGGGTTAGTATAGCGATCAGCCCAAGCCCCAAGCAATGCTGACTCCGGGAATCGAGACCGCAGCCTCTTGCATTGGTGACGAGCGCAATCTCCGCTACGCCACCTGACCGCCTGTGCATCCTTTTAAATTTCCTTTTAAAATGAAAAGGAGTGCATGTAAAGAAAAAGCAATGTAAAAGAAAAGGTGAAAATACAAAAATCCAGGTGTTAGTTGATTTTTTTAATACTTTTCTGCATAGTAGTTTGGATGTAGTTATTAATACTCTTACAAAGTATTTGACAAAATAATTGTTAACATGTCATTTGTCTTCTTTCATGTTGAAATATGTTTGGAGTCGTTTCCCCAACACTGGCTAACTTAACCCTTTCACTACCACACTACCAAAATGGTTAACCCTTTCACTGTGACAATACAGAAGGTTAACCCTTTCACTGCCACATGGCAGACGGTTAACCGCCTGTAGTGTGGTATTGAAAGGGTTAACCTTATGTAGTGTGGTAGTGAAAGGGTTAAATAAATGTATTCATGCAAAAGTTATGGCTTCAATGCTCAGTGATCCAAATGTAAACAAATGGTCAGCCCCACTACCGAAGATAGGAAAGAAGTTAGAACAGAGACATGTTTTCATTCTCTAGTCTAGTTGAATGACTGAGCTCTTGATACAAGGACTAACACTAAACAACAGGTAAATATGAGTTCTCAAATTGCATTTGTTGTATTTCATAGCTGTAAAATGTTTGTTTACACTGGTAACACACTGGAGTAAAACAGATCCGTATTCCGACTTATAATGAGTTAGGAAAGTTCCAAAAAAGTGTATATTCCATCATAATAATATTCATCTACAGACTTAACAACTCTTTTACGAATCTATGTGAATATAACCCAGATTGATATGGTAAAAAAAAAGAAATCACGGATTGGGGCTTTAACATTTGAGAGGTGTCTGAGCCTGCAGAGGAGGAGGCTGGTCTATGGATTGTCTACGGATTGTCTATTGATTATCTATAGTCGTTTGCACTGTGTACACACATTTTGTTTGTATGTATGCAAGTACACAACAATTTACAATAAAGAACCTTGGACCTTGAACCTTTAGGTTAGCATTTAGCATTTTAGCATTTTTAGATTATATATTAGATTAGATTTAGACTATTGGATTATTAGATTATATATTGCACATATTTAGCATTTCGTTTTTTTTTATTATTATATATTAGATTACCGTAGATTTAGATTATTAGATTATATATTGTAACTATATTTATTGTAGGGCAAATATAACTGAGAGGGCATACATACGCTCATCTCGCACCTTGCTGCCCATATGCACATGTCCAGAGTTAACTATATTGTATATAAAGTTTACACTGCCTTTTTATTCTATTTTAATTTGTACTTCTCCACTGTACTATAATTCTGTGACCTGTACCTATATGTCTTCTACTACCTGTACTGTACCTCCCCTCCCCCCTCCCCCATGCTGCTATGATGCTTGCATTTCCCCCCAAGGAGATCAATAAAGGAATATCTTATCTTATGTTATTTTAGTATACACACCAAAGTAGAAGCTGGGTCCGTCATGGGGCTGGAAGAAGGTGCCGCAGGCCTTCGCGTGTACGCCTGCTCCCCTCTGCATCAACAGCTGCACGTAGTAGAGGCTCCTCCTCTCAATGGCAACATGGAGCGCTGTTTGACCTGTTTGGGTTCATCGATTTGGAAAGGATTCTATTTGTTCGTACACACAATAACATTATCATGGCGGCAGACAGCCTTGGTAGGCAAACGACAGGTGATTGAAATCAGATAACAGCTGATCGTCATCATTAAATGAGGACCGTGATCAATGGGCTGTGTTTAATGGCATATTGATTGCATCACACACATCAGGAAAATATGAGGCATTCATATAGCTATGTTAGATTCCAAATCATCAATGATGTTTAGAGTAATTTCTAGTTAGCCAAAACACGCATGTAAAATGAATGGAGCCACTGTAAAAAGCACTTACATGTACTGTGTAGTAGGTTTCAGCATTTATTTTAGGGCTTGTACAGACTGAAGAGTGGCCCCATTACTTTTTGGATAACTAGCTGGAGCCGAGGGTGTCCAGTATGAAGGAAACCAACAACAGCATGGACTGCACTGAGAGAGGACTCTACAGAATGACAACACCATTGGTAAATAGGAACTAGTTTAATACCCTTAATACCCTGAGAGTGGAAGGGAAGATGGGAGAATAAATTACAGAGATAGACAGAGGGGTTGACCTCTGTAGTTGCTCTCTCTGTGTATGCTGCATCACAAGTTAAGTTTACCTTGGTAGTTGCTCTCTGTGTATGCTGCATCACAAGTTAAGTTTACCTTGGTAGTTGCTCTCTGTGTATGCTGCATCACAAGTTAAGTTTACCTTGGTAGTTGCTCTCTGTGTATGCTGCATCACAAGTTAAGTTTACCTTGGTAGTTGCTCTCTGTGTATGCTGCATCACAAGTTAAGTTTACCTTGGTAGTTGCTCTCTGTGTATGCTGCATCACAAGTTAAGTTTACCTTGGTAGTTGCTCTCTGTGTATGCTGCATTCACAAGTTAAGTTTACCTTGGTAGTTGCTCTCTGTGTATGCTGCATCACAAGTTAAGTTTACCTTGGTAGTTGCTCTCTGTGTATGCTGCATCACAAGTTAAGTTTACCTTGGTAGTTGCTCTCTGTGTATGCTGCGTTCACAAACTCCTTGATGTCCCCCATCTTCTCCGAGATGTCGAGGAGAAACTCCACTGTGTTGTTCTTCCCATCTTTCAGATTCAGAAGAGCCTTCATCAGGGCATTTTTACCATATGACTGATCTATGGACATCGGCAAAGAAATGCAGGGGAAGGTGTGTTAACATAAGAGCAAATATAAGTTGGTATAAGTCTGATAATTTACTGCAGTTGTTGAGATATGGCTGTGAGTATAATATGCACGGCTCTTCTCACACTCGGAGTTGGTGAGCTTCTTCAGGCTCTTGTGCAGGTACTGATGCAAGCCGTCCAGTCTCATGACATCGCCGCTGGCCACGGCTTCAAACAGCCTCCTGATGTCGAACCTCTTCCTGTCCCGCTCCTCCTCGCTCTCCTTCACATCTCGAATCTTTCTACAAATGAAAGTACAATATTCGATCTTGAGTCTGACTGTGTCACGAAAGATGATCTCGAAGATAAAAACGAGCTCTCGTCTCAAAACGGCCACAAAAGAGAGCTTCTTGTTGTTGTTGTTATTGTTGCTGATTGATTGATTTAAAACATTCTTAACACATTCGGGGCCATTGGGATCCGTCTAATCCCACTCTATACTGCCAGCATTTCATAATAAACTTTCATTGTGCGTGAGGCTGTTTGTAGAGCTAAATCTATACTTTATATTATTGCTATTTGTCCATTCTCATTGTCAATTGACATTATAAACCGTCCCTTCAATATGCCTTTATACAAAAAAATGTTCATCAATACGTTCGCATTTTATAGCGTTGTGAACAATGTTCCCTCTAATTTTTTTTCGGTCTGAGCAAACACTCAAACCTCCTGAGCAGACATCAGCAACTACTGAGCAACATACGTCACCTGCCGATTAACCGGTTAGTTGATAAGCGGCGGTTTGTAAAAAATCTGAGAATCTTAATTTCCCTCAATGTCTAAAAATATATACATTTTGCTGATACACTGAGAAATAATACAAAAAGGCATATTATATTCCTTAATCAAATATTTATTTGACCATTGATTGACGATACAGAGAAAAGTCCTTACTTTGGCGGCGGCGGTGTGAGTCGTGTCACTAACTTTTGTCTTTTTAGGAGGCTGACTCGTCATTATTTTATTAAGTGAATTATAATGAGACTTCAAGGGTGACCATAATGTGATTTTTTTTTTTAAAAGGACACTGCCTTCAGCCTCAAGATACTTAATGATACTCAAAGTTTACTCAAAGATGCCTTATCATTATAATATATTTAAAGTATGCCTCCTCTGTATGGATATACAATTATTGTAACTGAGGGGTACAATTCCCTGACTGTATTGATAAGTATGGTATCATTAAACCACTACCGCTTTATGTACTTTAATTACTGGCCATACAGTACATGATATATAAATATGATGAACACTTCCCACATTGAATCGGTTCCACACAAAGGTATAATCAAGTATTTATTGCAGCAAAAGGTACATAATATACTTCTCTATTATACTTTGGATGCGCTTATAAGGCAAAGGAATATGCGTAGGCAAATCAATAATGAATGTCCATTCTCTGGTTACGCAGGAGGTAATTATACAACCTGAATCTTAGGGAATTATATCTATGGTACACTAGTAATATATAGCGGGAGATACTGGAAGGGTCCCCCCGGTTGTAAGCCAGCAGGGGTAGAGGATCTGTCGGTAGTAGAGAGTCTGGTCAACGATGACTAAGGAGACTCCAAGTACAGGAGACGGTGCAATAGTCTCTTGATCCACAGACGAATACAGCTGTTCTCCGTAGACTGTAGCTCCACAGTGAAGAAAGCTAGCCGGCCTCAGGCTCTCTGAGGCGCCGACTCGACCTGGCTCCTCACAGGGTAAATCCCACACGTGTAGGCGTCGGCGATTCTCCGCTCCATAAATCACAGGACCAAAACAAATATAATCCAGCCGCAAAGGGCTATGTAGTCGTCGGGTAGATTAATCCAGTGTACATGTCCACACGGTTCTCGTCTAGGTCTCCTCGGGTGAAAGCGCCATGAAAGCAGCCCAGCCTGGATAAGCACTCTAGCTGATACGAGGAAGCGTTGGTGATGCTGGTCACTGTAGAACTTTAGCCGCACGATACACTATACACAAATAGACTATTACTGACTTAATAGAAATATGTTGCACTCGACGGTATAGCGCCAAACTCTGACAATTCAGTTATTAATTCGCACGCGGTCTCAATGCTCTATTTGGGGCCAAACAGGCCATACTTCACCGCACGGAGTATCGTGGGTGAGGCTTCAACTTATTGGGTAACTCTGACTTCTGACAGTGCTTCTGTATTCACCTGTGCCATATTTATATGCACGGCGAACAATCTAGTGCCAATCTCATTTCTGTCTCGTATCCCTGGGCAAGGCCGGGCATGTTCAGACATGTCTTGACGGTGGCCTTGAACCTGACTCCGGAGGCATGGCTCTGGCGCCTGTGGACCGCTGTCCAATAGGAGAATGAAATATTATGGTCTGCACTAGGCTAAAGGGACATTCCGTGTATATGTACAAGGAATATACAAGGGATATCAAACGATATACAAATACTATGCAATATATATCAATCAATAAATATATATATTCGGTTTAATCTGATCCTTTGTAACAATTATTGTTTATATTATTTTATATAACAAAATAATATCTCTCTATAACCAAAGTTACTCAACATGCTGTATTATGCCTAAAGTAATCTATCTGACAAATCTCAAGAAAATAACTAAATCAACCTATGACAAAATAATATATATTTTCAAGTCTTACTGGACAAAATAAATAACAAGAAAAATATGAAAATGTGTGTACTAAACTAATTTATTACACACATAATCCTTAGAATGATTGTATCATAACAAGCATCTTATCAAACCAAAACATAATTTTGAGGCATCAAAATAGTTTTCAATTATTTTCTTTCTCTCTCTGTATAGCTGCATGCTTCAATCAATTCGGTCAACTTTGCCATCAAACTCTCGCCTCGCACTGCTTTGTTTGTAATGTTTTTCTGTGTCCATGTGAGCTTTGAGATCGCCACCACTTTTATTAGACACAGAAACATATGGTCAAGCGTTGCACGCGTTGCACTCCGCTTCCAATTAGTCTCGACCGGGACGATAAACTGGGAATTTTCTCTGCAGTTCATCTGTAATGTACATTTTCGCGTTGTCAAGTCAAGTCAAGTCAAGAGTTTTATTTGTCACGGCATACGAGTATACAATGAAATGCGGGTGGTCTTGCCCGCAACAATGTGCAATACAGTGGGTACAACATATAATAGAATCCAATACAAAAACATTGTGCAATAACAGGTAACAGGTAACATGGTGTGACATCTCGGTATCTGTACATAGTTATTTACAGAGCATATAGGACATGCTAGGTAGCTTTGGTAGTGCAATACACTGTTACTGTTGCTAATACTAATTTAAAGTGGCCTTTCCTTTTGGCAATAAGTGTGGGTGTGTGCGGCATGAGTGTGTGCCCGCTCATGTTAAAGTGTTAAAGTGGCTGCTAGTGTGTGAGCGTGCACAGCGTGCGTGTCGTGTGTGTGCTCATGTGTGCTTATGTGTGGATAGTTCAGTGTTCTGTGGTACTCAATGTTCATTGTTCAGGACTCTGATGGCCTGGGGGAAGAAGCTAAGCCTAAGCCTCTCTGTCCTAGTAGCTGGGGTTCGCAGGCGTCTGCCTGACCTCAGCAGCTGATTGTTGTTGTTGTTGTTGTTGTTGTTGTTGTTGTTGTTGTTGTTGTTGTTGTTGTTGTTGATATTGGGTCAATTAGCTGCATCCTCTGCAGAATGCTAATGCTGGGTAATCCACAGCACATAGTTTGTAATAACTAAGACCATAAAAACCAGAGGCCATACTTCTTAAAGGCCCAATCAGTGATCCAAATGTAAACAAATGTGTAACCCCACCACCAAAAAAAATAGAAATGGAGACATGTTTTCACTCTCTAGTCTAGTTGATTGGCTGACCTTTTGATATACTAACACTAAACAGGTAAATATCAATTTGTAATTGCATTTTCTGTATTTTTTTGCTTTAAAAGTTTATGTTGGCAATGTTTGTAAACTATGAAGTAAAACAAATCTGTTACAAAGGGTCAGATTAAACCGAATATATATATTTATTGCCTGAGATCCCATGTATAATATTTGTATATCGTTTGATATCCCTTGTGTATTCTTTGTACATATATACGGAATATCCCTTTACCTGGTACAGGACAGACCATAATATTCGTTCTCCTATTGGAAGCGATCCCCTAGGCGCCAATGACTTACCCCCTAGACCCGACTTGAAAGGTGCCGACGAACATGTCCCAACTAGCCCCGGTTCCGCGTAGGAATACGGCTACCGAAATACGAATGGTACTATTTGTTCACCGTGCACATAAATAGGGCGCAAGAAATGTAGAACTCCTCTTAGTCCCTTGTCCCGTTCAGTCTCGTTCAGTTCCAGTTATCCAAGTGACGTCTCTCCCCACTACGCAACGTGGGCAGAGTAGGGCTCGCATCGCCCCAAGATAGAGTCTCGTGTTATCCTAATACGTTTGTTTAACGTATCGTTCGCTATTTATTAGTAAACCTTCATTACGAGTCAAAGACCACGTGAAGTGGGTAATTGTGCGTCTACATAGAGCATTTATTGCCGCGTACTAATAGGATAGTAACGTCAAGTTCAACCGTGCACTACCGCGCACCGGAGGATACCTACACCGGACCAGCAGAGCCACTTTCCGGCAAGGATTATTATTCTTCATTGCTTTGACCAAGCTGCTGGAGCAGAGAACCGCCTACCCCACTGCTACTGTGGGATCTACACCTGCCCGTGAGACCATCACTCGAGCCCGTCTCTATCGTACCAGAGGCTCCACGGCTTTCACCTGCACGGCGCGCACCCTGGGACCAGGCTGCCTTTCCCCGCTGCTCCAGGGAGTAAGATCGCCTCCGTGGACCCTTGACTTTCATAGAGCATTGCCCCCCCTGCTGGCTTACAACCGGTAGTACACCCCCCCTTCCCAGAATATCCCTAGATCTAATTCCTAAACATTCATTATTGATTTGCCTGCACATTCTTTGCCTTATAAGCGCATCCAAAGTGACCAAAATAATGTAATATCATATTCTTAATGTAATAAATATTCTAAACGAGTATTTGTGTGGAAACCGTTTCATTGTGGAAGTGTTGTCATCTAATATACCTTTGTACGGTATTGGTCAGTAATGTACATAGACGGTAGTAGTTTAATGATACTAATACTTGATTAATACAGTCAGGGAATTGTACCCCTCAGTTACAAAATCTATATTCCAATTTACAATGGGTTAAGAAAATTCCAAATATATCATTCTCCATGTATGTGAATATAGGGGAGAACGGGGGACGTTGTCACACGGGTAGGTTGTAACATTCATTCTATTTCACCACCAGAGGGTCCTATCTCCCATATTTTGGTATTTAAATGTCCAATGGGGTCAGAGTTCACCTACATTGTCATCTTTGGAGTGAAACAGCTGAACTTGAGGTGAGAGGACTTTTTGTGTTTTTCATGTCCATTTGTAAATATTCCGCTCCTCAGTATTTTTCTTCTAGGCTTTTACACAATTGGTTTATAATGAAACAGTTATTATTACCCTTAAAAAGTGTGAAGGGATAGCTATAGTTTAGATTGTTGTTAGCTAGCTAACTAGTTGTTAGATGGCTGTTAGCCTTGATGCTATCAAGACATTCCAGTTGGGGTTGGTCGTGACATTTTCTTTGGGGGTTGTCACATGTTGTGTAGGCTATTATTGTTAGGCCGATTTATTGTGTTCTTATAGGATGGCCTAAAGATGTGTTTCCTGTTTATGTTCATGTTAAGATGCATTAAGTTATGTATTTGTCAACTTGTTAAACTTTCAAATTTAGTTCTGCCTTCTTGTCTTCTTTTTAAGATTTTTCCCATTAAAACACATGGTGACAACCAACCCCATAGTGTGTGACAACCATCCCCATGATGGCTGGGGTTGGTTGTCACAATGTGTCAGAGTGTCTTTGATAGGTGATTAACTCTTTGTTACAATACGTTGGAAAATGAGAGGGATACACATTTCAAGCCAACATCTTGAGCTTCAATTTAATGTAGGAATGACTATTGAAAGATGTTTTGATGATGAGGAATTCACACTAGAGTATAAAGTGTGACAACGTCCCCCGTTCTCCCCTACCACACATCCATATGGGGCATTAATAAATGCATTATACTTGCACTATATTACATTATAATGCAACAGAGAGACTCAGACTCAGCTTCTTCCCCCAGGCCATCAGAACACTGAACACTGATCTCTCCACACACAAGCACACATGAACACACACACAAACACACACACACACACACTTTAAACACAAATAAGGTCACTTTAAAAAACACAACTGTATGTTTTTGTATAGTATAGTTATATAGTATAACTGTATATTGTATAGTAGTGTATATAGGACTCATTACCTTTAATTCGGAAGCTTAGCATTGTATTGTATTGTATTTTATCTTAGTACTTTTTATCATGTCTATTCTATTATCTATTCTATTTTATTATATTATTATTTGTATTTTTTGCACAATCAAGGCGGGCATGGCCACCTTCATTTCACTACATGTCTCGTGTATGTATGTCGACTAACACATTTCTTGAATCTTGAATCTATAGTGCAGTGGAGTGTCTTACTTGTCAAAGTTGAGATTGAATTTGATCTTGGGCTTGGCAGGCTCCATTTCCTCTTGGTAATCAGAGTCCATGGGGGCTCTGGCCTCCTCTGGGGTGCCCACGTTGAGCCATTTATCCCGGGATCTCTCCTCATCCGTCCGGTCGTCTGTCTCCAGAGAGAAGCCAGATGACCCTGGGTTCTGTATCCCGTTCATCCTGACCCGTCACACCCACAGCCGCTGTGGGAGACTCAGGTTATAAGTATGAATATAGGCCTCGTAAACAATAAGACTCTTGGCTTTTGAAGGGGAATCTTTTAAGATTTCACATAATTCTCCCTGTGCCTCGTGACAGTTGTCGGTATTTGTGAACACGCACCACCACTCTCTCCTAAAGCTAGAGATCAGAGAGAGAAGCATCATCACCAACGCCTCAACAACATCACCATTTATAAAATCTAAACAAAAAACCAACATGCAGTAACAGAATTAAAACCTAATTTGTGTGTAAGAGCTCACACAAACATTTAAGGCCTCACAAAGTCGGCCCCATTCATCGTCTATATGGAGCCCAGTATTTCACATCCGGTGATGTGACTGGGAGGTATTATCTCCTCTCTTTCTCTGATTTCTAGCGTTAGGAGAGAGTGGTGTATGTTCACAATACTGACTGAACTGTCCCGGGGCACAGGAAGAACATCGTTTTCAAGTTCAAGTTTGTTTATTATTAGTCACAACAAAATACAGAATACTTTATGAAATGCTTGTTTCTGTATGAGCAGCTGAGAGTGTGCTACATACAGTAAAAATAAAGTAAGTAAAAAAGAATTATAATAATAATAATTAAAAAGTAAGTAAAGTCAATATACATATATACAATATACAATACAGAGTAAAATTAGTAACAATGCAGAGGTACAAAACTTAGGGTAGGGTGCAAATGAGGTATGAATGTAGTGCAAATCTCTTTAATAATAGATAAATATAAAGTGTCTAAAGTGAGTGGTAAGGTGAGTGTTTGTTTAAAGTGAGTGTGTACATGTGGATGTGTGTGCAGTGTGTGTAGATGATGGGTTGTTACATAGTGTCATTGTCATTGAGCATCCTGATGGCCTGGGGATAGAAGCTCCTTCTGAGTCTCTCTTTACTGGCCATGAGACTCCGGTAGCGCTTGCCTGACCGCAGCAGTTCAAAGAGGCAGTTGTTTGGGTGACTAGAGTCTTTGATTATTCTCTTAGCCTTGGCCCTGCAACGCTTGTTATAAACGTCCTGGAGAGTGGGAAGCCCACCTCCAATTGTGCGCTCGGCTGAACGGGCCACTCTCTGTAGTCTGCTGCGGTATTGTGCGGTGCATATAGACATGTTGTGGACCAACCAACCGACATGGAGCTGCATGGTTGCAGCTAATGAAGATAATTTGGGCATACAAATCTGGTTTGTGTTGGTCCACAAAATCAGTCTCCTATCTATGGTGCAGTACCAGACGTTATACCTGACAAGTTCACACGTTTGAGGAAATAACACGTTTGCACTAACGGTGAATTAAGACAAATTCTTTGTAAATGTTTTATATTTTCAATATATCAAATGCAAAGTGGATTATACTGGGGGGGGGGGGGTATTACAGCCTAGCATGTCAATGATTAGCAACAACACTGATTTGTAATGTCAGATTTCTCTTTTCAGAAGTGGGAGTATTTTTCTTTTCATCTGACATTACAAAAATACTAAGAATCCATAGAAATCAGTGTTGTTGCTAATCATTGACATATGCTAGCCTGTAATAATCCCCCTCAGAAAAATCCACTTTGCATTTGATATATAGAAAATTATTTCAACATATACTATTTGTATGGCGTTTTTGAAGAGGACCATTTTGTCCCTTAATGGTAAGAGTGTAACTGGTGAATGAAAGTGGAGTTTAAAAAATTCCAAGATAATTAGAAAATACACACATTTGACACATATTGGCTACAAACATAACCACTGCAAAGTTATACAAGAAAATAAGAATCTCAAAGGACCATTTTGTCCATATCAGACACAAGGGTTAAGAACACAGACATATGATGTGATGACATGTGATGCTTCAGACCAAATGACTAACAAAGGGGTTCTATTTAGCAGACGTTTTCCATGACAACAGTAAACAGTTTTATTTTCTTTTTCACTCTCATGATTCTCAGTAAGGCTGCATCCTAAATGTGCATCTATGAGCCATATCATTGATAATATTATCAACTAAAATGTACAAAAATAAATAACATTTTGGTTTAAAAATAAAGTATCCGTTGAGGAAGATGTGAAACTATGTTGTTTTGGTCATTTCCTCTTTCTTTAAAAAATGTAATTAAATAAAAAAAGGGAAGGATGCATAAATAGGAACTGAACAATTCCCTTGGTTGTCATATTTTAATATTTGACACAGGCAAAACAGAAAGGTCTGCATTTTTATCCTTTCTGTATCATTTTATATTTAATCTCTTGTCATCTCATCAAACGTGCACTTAGCTATTATATAAAGCAAAGGCAACATTTGCTTTTTGCATCAAATATATATTACAGCAAGTCCCTGTATTGTGAAATGGTGTGAGTAAAGACTATTACCTTATTACCCACATTATGACATAGTGTCTTGATGTCCATTTTGCTTTTCATTAATTCATTGGTTCTTAATAATCATTCGTTTATTTGCATTCCCACTAGCTTCTACTAAGGTAACAACTATTCTTCCTGGGGTCCACATAAAAACACACAACATCCAGGAACCATCCACACTAAATCACATATACATCGGACCCAAAACCCAGACCCCCCTCAAACCCATCAGTACTCCCTCAGACCCATCAGTACTCCCTCAGATCCCCTCATACCCACTCAGTACTCCCTCAGATCCCCTTATACCCATCAGTGCTCCCTCATACCCACTCAGTGCTTCCTCATACCCACCAGTGCTCCCTCAGATCCCCTCATACCCACCAGTACTCCCTCAGATCCCCTCATACCCATCAGATCCCCCTCATACCCACCAGTACCCCCTCATACCCACCAGTACCCCCTCATACCCACCAGTATTCCCTCCGACTCCCTCAGATCGCCTCATACCCACTCAGTGCTCCCTCAGATCGCCTCATACCCACTCAGTGCTCCCTCAGATCCCCTCATACCCACTCAGTACTCCCTCAGACCCCCTCAGTACTCCCTCAGACCCCCTCATACCCACCAGTACTCCCTCAGATCCCCTCATACCCACCAGTACTCCCTCAGATCCCCTCATACCCACTCAGTACTCCCTCAGATCCCCTCATACCCACTCAGTACCCCCCCTAGAAGAAATAAAACAACATAAAATGACATTGTCATCATATGACCTACAATCACCCTTGGAACCTACAACCCTTGAAGAGATTCTTAATCTCAGTGTGATTTTCCTGGTTAAACAAAAGGTTAAATACAAATCAAATAAAAAATAGAAAACATCATGAAAAAACAATAGGAGATCCAACAGCCTTAGCATGTCAATGATGAGGTCTCGAGTCGTACCTCTATATGTACAGTACACACACCATAATGTAATTCCATCACTGTTGTTGAAATCCAGACTCAGAACAACTGAATTATCGTTCACCACCATCACCACGTGACTCCATGTATTCGTCTACAGTACATATACTACGTCTGCTTGTGACTCCATGTTGAACACATGTGCAAACATAGCACATATTACTATGCATGTTGAACAAGTGTGCAAACATAGCACATAATATTACTATGCGTGTTGAACAAGTGTGCAAACATAGCACATAATATTACTATGCGTGTTGAACAAGTGTGCAAACATAGCTCATAATATTACTATGCATGTTGAACAAGTGTGCAAACATAGCTCATAATATTACTATGCGTGTTGAACAAGTGTGCAAACATAGCACATAATATTACTATGCGTGTTGAACAAGTGTGCAAACATAGCACATAATATTACTATGCGTTTTGCGCATAGAGATCAAATGCACATTTTGACTCAGTGCCAGCAGGCTACTGCTGATCAATAGGGATAATGGGTTTGACAAAATTGGTAACTTGACACAAATACATAATACACATAAAATCATGCAAGTGTTTTCATTTTACTCACAAAAGGTAGCTCCCACAATACAGTACAGGCACTGCTGTTGCTCTGAGTTGGTCCTCGACTAGAAACCGTACATTGTTGTCCAGAATGTAATCCTCTGTGTTTGCAGGATGCTGCGGCTGCTATATGCAGGACAGGGTGCTCAGCGTAGAGGAGGCTACTGTGTAGATGCCGGATAAGATGCCACTCCCAAGAGATCTAGGAGTACATTACCGGGGGTGGCGAGAGCCTAAAAGGTTCCTTGACCCCTTGTTGTATTGACTATCTCTGAGGTCAAGCTGAGACAGCATAGATAGAGTGGTGGAGGATGGACACAGGACCGAAGCATTATAGAACGCATAAACTGACTCTCAGGGTGTGTCCCATTAATCATGTGTGTCTATGACGGAGAATAACGGCGACTGCTCTGGTCTCTTAACAGTGATGTTTCATGCAAATGCAGTCCATTCCATAATAAAATTGTGTTACAGTGCAATCTGGTACAGGATATCAATCTGTTGTTCTTTTTTAAACTAATTTCGATGACACAATATTCAAACGAGACCCTATAATTGAACATATCTATATATATCTATAAACATGGCTGTGGAGGAACACTCCTTCTCCACTCCAGTCAAAGACCTGAGAGTTGATAGGACCTTAAATGTCCCATCAAACACAATATAAGCACATGTATACCTTTATCTGAATCTCTCTTAATAATAATAACAATGATCATGAATGAATAACTTACTATTTTGAATGCCACTCTCCTCAGGGGGTTTTCTAATCACTTCAATAAGCGCATTCTTCTGTTTCTCTCTTCAGAACCTCCTCACAGAGCTTGCTGTGTGCTTCATCTGTCTCAGCGTAGAGTCTTTCTGACGAGCTGTGTGCATCTGCGGTCCTGTGACTCGGCTTGTGGTTTGGAAAGGCTGTGCCTCTGAGAACAGGCTGGTAAACTGTTATGTTCATGATTTCCTTTACAGAGAAGAAGAAGAAGCAGTCTTTATTTGTCGTGCAGATTTAACACACACACACACGCGATGGGCGACCCACAGGAACACACACACAAACACATGCACTGAGTCGCTGATGAAATGTTCTCTGCACCTCCCATCCCGTCGTCCTTCCCCCCCCCCAAGGGCAGCCGGGAGCAGACAAGGGCTGCAGCAGCATGCGCCGCGCCCGGGGACCAATCCAAGTGCTCCTGTCCGTCTTCGTCAGGGACACGACAGCGTTAGCGATCTGTTGTGCATGTTTTTCCATTGGGTTTATCTTATCGGGAGGGGAAACCCTTGCGAGCACGGGGGGTGAACATGCAAACTCTACACAGAAAGGCCCGGGAGATACCCCACCTGGGTACCTGGCAACACGGCAACCTGGTCCCCAAGCAGGAATCGAACCCAGGACCTTCTAGCTGTGAGGCAACAGTGTTAACCACTACACCACCGTGCCGCCTGCAAGAATAATATTATGCCTTCTTACACTGTTACAGCAATTTCAGCATTGGTGTTAGAGCAAACACTCTTTAACATAATCTTTTATGAAACAAGTATTTGTGAACATGAACTTTTCCTATAAAAGCTAGAACTAAGAGAAGTGAAACTCTTTTGACTGTACCATCCACAGCTGCTCCAATATGACTATAAACAAGACGTCAAACACTGATCTCACCACACACAAGCACACATGAACACACACATACACAACACACATTCTGCACATGGGACCCAGTGCCTTTAATTCGTAGCTCAACATTGTATTGCATTTATCTCAGGACTTTTAACATGTCTATTTTATGTCTATTTTATTATCTTCTACTTACTTGATTTACTATTGTATTCTTGCACAATCGAAGCGGGCATGGCCACCCGCATTTCACTGTATGCCCTGATATTTATGTGATAAATAAACCTCTTGAATCGTCTCCCTATGTTCATTCATCTCAAACGATATCTCGGACATCACTGGTCCAATGTTGATGGGACGTGATGAGAATGCTACATCTTGCATTTATCTTTAGACTGAGCACACTACCGGATTGATTACAAAAAACCTTCTGCTCACCTTCAAAGCCCTACATAATCTAGCCCCCCCCATCTACATCACTGACCTCCTCCAGGAGTACACCCCTCCCCCCGCGCCCTCCACTGGACTTCTATCGACCCCCAGCTCACGCCTCAGCACCATGGGGTGCTCGAGCTTTCAGCTGCTCAGCTCCCACACTCTGGAACTCCCTGCCCCCACATGTTGTTAGCCTCATACGATAATTGCTAAAGTAATTCTTTGGCCAAATTGAGATTTCTGCCTAACTGTAATCTCCTCACACTGCCTATGTCCTCAGCCAATCAGAATGCTTGTTATGTTAAAAAAAAAATCCCCATCTGCCTAACTCACTCGTGTGACTTATGCATTTTAACGTTACATACACAGATGGCGATCGCATGACTTAGGCAAGTATAACAACTGCCTTAGTGTATGACATGTATGTATGTACAAGGAAAAAATGCCTAAGTCACAACATATTTAGTTTAAAAGTCACCTTGTTTTGTTACGCTATGTTTTTGTATTTTTGCAAACTTGTTCATACACCTTGTGTAACTTATTTTCGAAATATAAATAAAAAAACTCGTACACATTTGCTGGACTTTTTTTTTTGTTCTGCTTTTCCAAAATTCTTGAAAAATTACTTAGGCAATTATCGTATGAGGCTAACGATGTCCAACAGTCTGACTCCATATCAACATTCAAATCCCAACTAAAACCCCACCTTTTCAAACTGGCATATTCACTAACTGTACCCTGTTTTGTCACCCTGTGTGTCTCCCTGCTGTTTGTTTTGTTTTTAACTTTGATTTACATGTAGATCCAAGATCATACGCTCTGCTTTTATGCCCTGTAAGGTGACCGTGGGTGTCTTGAACGGTGCCCCCAAATCAAATGTATTATTACTGATTGGCCCGAGGGAGGTGCCTCAATTACAAGTCAACATTTAAGATGTTATCATGCCATATTTATTAGGGCTGTACCGAATAGTTCGAAGCTTCATTCATAATGTTGACATTCGAATTCTAAATCAACATTAGAATTATTTTCTTTTTTATGTGTCTATTCATTCTGTTTAAACCAATGGGTTTTTTCTTCACAGTTGCAGATAATGATTAGGCTACAGTAATATTATAGTATTATACTATTATAGTATATGACTCATCATAAAAATAACACATTTATCATAAATGATGTAGCCTATCTGCATCCACTTGGCGCTCCATCAAGACGTCACCATCACTTTCGTACCAACAGTGCCCTTATTGGATTATGTTGACGAAACTGACGAGTTATATTCATTAAAGAAAGTTGATTTAATAAAAAAATAAGACATTTAATCAGATTATTCACTTTATTCAAATTGAGGATTTTGTTTGAGGATATTTAAAATGAATATGCAGTATATATATATATATATTTTTTTTTTATTATTACGTCATAAAATATGATGACAGACATTCAAAGCTTAATTCGAAAACTTCAATAGAAGCTTCAAATGTAAAAATAATGACATTCGGTACAGCCCTAATATTTACCACAACATATTTTTGATTGACATGAACCTTGGTAAATATATCCATCAGAAATCTACCTCTGAAACCATCAGTGTACACTATATTGGATTATACAGCCATTTTGTATTTCTTTGAAACCAATTTTTACATTGAGGCTTTTTCATTTTTTACTTATTAACACAAAAGTTGGCACATAACCTGAGGAGACTGAGATACTATACACGTTATAGACGGTTTCAAAGTGACAAAAATAACATTCTAAAAAGGACCCAAGTTTATTTCCTGTTGCAATGCAAGGAAACTCTGAAAGAAGGAAGGGTCATCACATCACGAGGAGCATGTGAACACACACTGGTGCCAAGTATGGAAACTTCCAGTTGGGCCCACATTGAGTTGAATGGGACCCGTCATTAAACAGGTTATTACCTCAGATGTAAGACTCATCTGCAATTTGTTGCATTGTTGTAATATTTTTTATTTCATATTTTACCAAAGTCTGGCACCAAGCAGAGCATAGAATGCTGTTATTATGATTCTTCCTTATTTTGGTTTCCTTCTTGTTGCAATGTTGGCTAATGCAATACACAGGAAATGCTCCTGGGGGAGCACATGTTTACTGTTGCCTTGTTCTGTCATGGAGCTGTAGATTTATGACAGAATAGAAGATGGTACAAAGTACTCTCGCTGATTGCAAAGTACTCTCGCTGATTGCAAAGTACTCTCGCTGATTGCAAACAAATCTTCTCTAGGGCATATTTTCCAAGCTGAAATTGGGTGGCATGCCCCTTTAAATGCCTGCATGGCCGGGAGACAGAAAGGCCTTACTGTGCACTCTGTCTTTGTCTCGATCATCCACCATTATCATTCATTCATTCAATCTTTATTTATACTCGATAATACACTGAGTAATTAAACTCATTTACAGTGCCGTCGAGATGTTACATACACAAGTGTCACAGTGTGTTCATAAATATAAAGACATCAGACAATCAGAATAATTGAGAGCACATTTTAAAATACATTAAAAAAAATATTAAAAAATCTTTTAAAAAGAATAAAATAGCTCAAAATTAAAACAGAGGTAATAATTTAAAAACAATTACATATTGTGGTGACCTGATTGGTCATTAAGGTTCTAAACCGACCCATAGACACTAGAGTGTCTAGTTTCAGTGTTTCCTGCAGGGTATTCCATGATGTAGGGGCAAAAAAGCCAAAAGCAGATCTACCAAGTTCAGTACAAACTCTAGGCACTCTAAGTGTAAGCCAAAAACTGGATCGTGTACGACAGGGTCCAGTGGTCCATTCCAATAAAGAACTAATATAATTTGGACAATCTCTAATTATGGCTTTATAGATAAAAAGATTGCAATGCAACTTACGTCTCTCTGCCAGAGAGGCCCACCGACCTTATTATATAGGATACAATGGTGAGTACCATAACTATCACCGGTGATAAATCTAATGGCTGAATGATAAACAGAGTCTAAGGGCTTAAGAGTGGAAGCCGCTGCATGTCTATAAATCACATCTCCGTAATCCAAAACAGATAGGAATACTGCTTCAACAACTCTCTTTCTACTAATCATAGGGAAGTTGGCTCTATTTCTATACAAAAAGCCAATATTTTTCCGTAATTTACTGGCGAGAACGCCCACATGATATTTAAATGTAAGTCCTTCATCAATCCAAATACCAAGGTATTTGTATTCTGAAACTCTCTCGATATAAGAACTGTTCAGAGTCGATATATGCAAGTCACTATAAACAATATTTTTAGCTTTGGAAAACAACATGAATTTAGTTTTACTGGCATTAAGCACCAATTTTAGACTAATAAGTGCATCTTGCAGGGCGTCAAAGGAGAGTTGTAAATATTTAGTGGCCAGTTGCACAGAATCAGCAGTACAATAGAGAACTGTGTCATCCGCGTAAAGGTGGCTTTGATAGCTGCTCAGAGATGAGACAATATTATTAATATAAATGGTAAATAAGACCGGGCCGAGGATTGATCCCTGTGGAACACCTTTTGTGATGGGTAGAAGCTCTGATTGGGCATTTCCCATTTTCACACACTGAAATCTTTCTGTTAAATAGTTTTGAAACCAACTGCAAGCACCTGTATCAAAGCCAACACTCTGCAATCTTTGTAAGAGGAGAAGGTGGTCAACAGTATCAAACGCCTTAGACAAATCTACAAACAGGGCAGCACAATGCTTTCCTGTCAAGGGCTGATACAATGTCATTTATAACTACAGTAGCCGCCGAGATTGTACTGTGTTTTTCTCTAAAACCAGATTGGTGTGGGTTTAATATAGAGTGTTTTGTGATGAATGTTTTATCACATAAAAAGAAAATAATTCACAAAGTGAATTCAGTTTTTCATTCTATATTCAGAATGATCATATTATATTATGTTATATTAGATAAGATAACATTAGATTATTTATATATATAATATTACCATTATATTATTTCACCATGTTCCCATATGTTCAGATAGATATGATATCTATATGCAGTTACATATAACCATACAATAGAATATTGGTTATGTGAGAATAGTGGTACTGAAAACACTGATAATATTGTTGTGTATTTTTGTTAATAAATTGTTCTTCCACAGCTGTAATCACTTAAGAGGCAAATATTTCAGTAATACAAGTTTGCAATGATCTTGCCTGAGTTCTCATGAAAACTCATAGCACACAATACAATTAAATCCAAACAGACATCAATCATTGAACATGGTGTCAAGTCCTTCATTAAGTTGGAAATGTTAAAAGTCCCCTGGCTTTATATGGTGAGACGTTCACACAACTTTAGTTGCTTGAAACTTAAGTTGCATTTGAGTTGCATATTGTGAGGCCCTCTGCAACACACTTGAAACCTCTTTGAAACTCAGCCGCAACAGTTGCAAATAACTCAACTTTGTGAAACTAGTTTCATGCAACAGCCAATCAAAAACGACAATAACATACCAGGCGATGATGTCAAGCTAATCACTGCTGATGTCTTTTCAACTGATTAACTCTTGAGTCAGTCTTTCACCGACAGACAGTAGGCCATGTTTTTTCAATGCCATATCAACATTAGTGCACAATAGCCGTCTATGGAGCAACTTCAGTACTTTGTACCTAGTAATAAAATATGACCGAAATCATTCCTCTTTGACAGTAATAATGATAGACTGTCACATTAAGTATCCATCCAACTTCTTGCATCAGCTGATCTAGCTAATGTTAGCAGGCAGCTGATGTGCTGCACTTGCTATCAACTGTTCTGTTATTTTGATTTATGAATGTAAAACTATTCTGCTGGACAGATATATCTTTCATCAAGACTGAGTTATAGAAGCACTCTGGTGTTTGGAGAGGCAGTATTATTTAGTTTGACATAATCACAAAGTAATATCAGCACCATGCCACTTGGGTCAACAATACCGATCTCGCAAAATATAGCTCATGGCTCATTTGCATAATTGTTCATGAAAAGGTTATTGATTTGGAGACAGTGAGATGTCTGACCAGCAGGCCAGCCTTGTTGTCAAAGAGGTTATATTTTCTATTTGTTAATCAACATTATTGACAGAAAGGCTTGCTAGCATAAAGTTAGCCGCAGTCTCATTTTCACTGCCACCTGTCAAGTGACAAGTGATTGTCAAGCAGCTTTTAAGCGATGAAGCGAAACGACGTGCTTAATCCACATAATTGCAGTTTGCGTCAGTCGGGCAGCTTTCTCCTGTAGGCTGGAGCAAAAAAGAATACCAATCTAGCTAGCTAATGTTAATGGAATAAACTATTACATTGAGTGCATGCAACTTGAAAAGTGAAAGTAAACGTTTCCATTACGTGGTACGTCTCCCTGCTATCTCCCTTCCTCTTACTTTTGTGCGTCGACTGAACATTTAGAGTAGGGCTGCCCAAACTTCTGGAATATGGAATATGTACGAAACATGCACTGTAGAATACAGTCTTCATCTTGTTGAATCCAATTTCAAATTATTCAAAGTAAACAAACAGGTATTCCCCCTATGGATCCAGATTCCAGGGGTGTAATTGTACTTTGTTACAATACTTAAGTACTGTTTTGGGGGATTTGTACTCTACTTGAGTATTATTAGGTTTGTATACTTGTACTTTTACTCAATTACATTTCAGAGAAAAGAAAACATACTTTTTACTCCTTACATTTAAAATGCAGACCTACAAAGTACAACTCTCACAGGTCCAACCATTTGAATATTTGTTTCTCTGGCCGAACTAACGTTAACGTTATTAATCCTGCGGCCGCACTTTATTTAAAAACAGCCAATCAAATCCCCATCAATGGTAGATTAACCCGCCCATACCCATGCTGATTGGTCCTTGTGCAAGACTAGAAAGTGGGGATCTTTGATTAAACACCTGTTATCAGAAGAAGAATTTCATATCAAATGAAAACTTGGCCCACGATGGAATGAGTTTGAGACCCCTGGTCTATCCCTTGCAATAAAAAAAAGTTTTGACTTTTACATTTAAAAGTAGAAACTTTTTTACTTTTACTCAAGTGTGTTTTTAGCCAGATACTCTGACTTTTACTTGAGTACGATTTTGAAACGGTACCCATACTTTCACTTAAGTATAATTTCTGGGTACTTTTTGCCCCCCTGCCAGATGCTCATTCAAAGCCTATCACAGAAGACCATGGCCACACCGACGGCGGAGTCCACGCCTTGTCCGTACTCCACCGGCTGAGGGAACGCCCTCTCCGCTTCCTGTCGGAGGACCTGGTTCCGAGAGAGGGCGCTCCCGCTGCCTATGATCCTCCTCACCCCCGCCTCCCGCAGCGCGCTGGGGGGCATCATGGAGACGATGTTGTCCAAGACGCCGCGGCACGCCGCCCTGGTCGCGTGGCCCAGAGAGAGGTTGGAGGCGGAGATGTTGGCCACCTGGCCGAGGCAGAGGGGGTCGTGTCTCTCTCCCAGGACGGTGGGCCTCACCCTCAGGTCACTGCTCTCCTGGCTCAGGGCGCATTGAATCAGCCTCCCGTACAGGCTCGACACGCTGACCTCCGCCACGCCTTGGAGAAATGAGAAACAACAACCGAGCTTCATCATGAAACAAGTCAACGTCGGTCTCATTTCAACATTTGGTCCAACTGACGAGATTAGCTTCAGTTCAAATGTGCAGATGAATCAACATATACACACTGTAATTTGCTTATAAATACAAATAGATGTAAAACTGTAAAACAAAGATTGTCTGAAAGAAGTCTTTTGGTAGGTTTATTCTGTGCACAGAGCATCTGCTGAAGTGAGCAGGGTGTGCAACGCCTATACTGTATACTGTACCATGCCTGCAATCAGGGGAGGAAACAAACTTTTTGGCTTACCAGCCAACTGGCGAGTATCTGATTTTTTTTACCAGACAAACTGATTTTTTACCAGCAAAAAAAAATCGCTAATTGTGATAATTACTTCTTTGTATGACTTCGTCTAAATTGATTTTCAATCATAGTAAAAATCACACCGTGTCTCTACTCTTTAAAATATTTATTAGCATAAAACATTAATAACAGTCTCTACTCTTCACAATATTAGCATACAACATGTATTAATCACACTGTCTCTACTCTTCAAAATATTAGGATATCACATATTAACATGAAAGAGGGAACTATTCTGGACTGGGTTGGGCTGAACTAGGCAGTGAAAGATGCTGGGCTGGACTAGGTTGGACTGAACTAGGCAGTGAAAGATGCTGGGCTGGACTAGGTTGGACTGGGTTGGGCTGGTCTAGGTTGGACTGAGTTGGGCAGTGAAAGAACCAAGCATTTCACTGTAATGTAATAGCTAAATAAAACAACTTGACTTGTTACATTTGCACTCTGGTTGTATGCCAAATGTATTCTGGTTGTACTGTACTTGTGCTGTAAGATGACAATACATTGGAACCGAATCGACAACGCTAGCGGTTCAGCAGGTGTATTCTGAATGCCAAGTATGACAACATCACCGTTGTGAAGGGCATATGGGCGAGTGGTGATATGGGGGGAAACCCGGTAATAATAAAATGTCACTCGGCTGCATTTAAGCAAAGCCGCTCAGTATAGTCCACTATGTTGAACGCGCGTTATGGTAGCTTGTTACATGCTAGGTAGCTAGCCGGCTAATGCTGGTTGACTTGTCATTCTCATCCGACTCGAAGGAGACGCGTCGCATGCTGTTGTTCGCCCCCATGTCAGACCGCACTGATATCCGAAAGCGACGACTCTACATGCAATTATTTTCATCCACTGATGTGTTTTTGTCTAAGTTTGTCTACGTTGTCAAGCCGGTGGCAGGAGTCTGTAGGTCCGCGCGCAGTGATCTGTCCACTTCCCCTAGATGGGCGGCATCTTCTAGAAAATGAGTGTTCATTGGAGGAGCTTAGAGCGCATCTGTACAACGATGATGTTCATTGGTTATGGTTGGATTATTATGAGGAGCAAATGGGAGGAATCAAGGGGGGAGTCAGAGTTCGGTTTGTGCCAGTGAGCGAATCAGCAGATTGCAGAATGATTTTTTTGTTTTGTTTTGTAATTACTAGTACTCGCCAGACTGGCGAGTGCTCTTCATGAATTACTCGCCAAACGTAAAAAATACTCGCATTTGGCGAGTAAAGTGGCCTAATTTCCTCCCCTGCCTGCAATGTCACAACTCAGAGGACAGAGTTTGCAAAAAAGTGGCCTAGGGAATGGAGATTTGCTGGGCCTCCCTTGTCACACGGTGCATGAATCAACAGGATTAGCTAAAGGCGTAAATATGTTTTCAAGCACTTTAAAGGGTATAATGCAAATACAAGATTGATATAAAATGTGTCTTCACAACGCCTAACTATTTCATCCACACACTGCAGATGAATCAACATACATACCTAACTCTCATCCACACACTGCAGATTAATCAACATACATGTACATACCTAACTCTATCATCCAAACACTGCAGATTAATAAACATACACATCTAACTCTCATCCACACACTGCAGATTAATCAACATACATGTACATACCTAACTCTCATCCACACACTGCAGATTAATCAACATACATGTACATACCTAACTCTATCATCCACACACTGCAGATTAATCAACATACATGTACATACCTAACTATCATCCACACACTGCAGATTAATCAACATACATGTACATACCTAACTCTTTCATCCACACACTGCAGATGAATCAACATACATGTACATACCTAACTCTTTCATCCACACACTGCAGATGAATCAACATACATGTACATACCTAACTCTTTCATCCACACACTGCAGATGAATCAACATACATGTACATACCTAACTCTTTCATCCACACACTGCAGATTAATCAACATACATGGACATACCTAACTCTTTCATCCACGCACTGCAGATGAATCAACATACATACCCAACTCTTTCATCCACACACTGCAGATGAATCAACATACATACCCAACTCTTTCATCCACACACTGCAGATTAATCAACATACATACCTAACTCTCTCATCCACACACTGCAGATGAATCAACATACATACCTAACTCTTTCATCCACACACTGCAGATTAATCAACATACATACCTAACTATTTCATCCACACACTGCAGATGAATCAACATACATGGACATACCTAACTCTTTCATCCACGCACTGCAGATGAATCAACATACATACCTAACTCTTTCATCCACACACTGCAGATTAATCAACATACATACCTAACTCTCTCATCCACACACTGCAGATGAATCAACATACATACCTAACTCTTTCATCCACACACTGCAGATGAATCAACATACATACCTAACTCTTTCATCCACACACTGCAGATTAATCAACATACATACCTAACTCTTTCATCCACACACTGCAGATTAATCAACATACATACCTAACTCTTTCATCCACACACTGCAGATTAATCAACATGCATACCTAACTCTTTCATCCACACACTGCAGATTAATCAACATACATACCTAACTCTTTCATCCACACACTGCAGATTAATCAACATACATACCTAACTCTTTCATCCACACACTGCAGATTAATCAACATACATACCTAACTCTTTCATCCACACACTGCAGATTAATCAACATACATACCTAACTCTTTCATCCACGCACTAAGCATCCCCACGAACGTGGCCAAGACATTTCCTCCGTTAAGTGACGCTGCCACCGCCAGGTAAGAGCCGTCAAAGTATGGAAAGTACGACACAGAGGAGGTTGGCTCAGGAACTTCTGGAGGTTTGAAATCAACTGGCATAGCATGGGTCAGCTGGGCAGAGGTGCCGATGTTGAGGACTGGAGCAGGGGAGAGGCACAAAACGGTTACCGCAACTGTGTTCAACAACAACACCGTTTTACAGGAGAAGACAGGGGTATGGAATAATTTCCAAACGCATGTATCTGTGATAGGGATGCTCGATATTGGCTTTTTTACCGATACCGATATACCGATATTGTCCAACTCTTAATTTCCGATACCGATATCAACCGATACCGATATATGCATATATGCAAAATGGAATAATTTCAGGTAATTAACATTACATATCTCTTGTTGTGGAATTAACACAACATTATGCATACTTTTGACAATAAATAAAATCAGAATTTGTTCTTACTTGCTTGCCTGGGTAAATAAAGGTTATAGAAATGTAAAAAAATAAATAAAAAACGTTTTTCTTTTTTTTTTTAAACTGATACCGATATTTTCCGATATCACATTTTTATGCCGATATCGGCCGATAATATCGGTAGGCCGATAATATCGGACATCCCTAATCTGTGATTTTAGTCCCGTCTGAATCTGTCGCATCAGTAACATTTATGGACTGTCTGCACCAGTTAAGACTCTTAAGTTAAGACTTAACTACTGTAAGTTAAGACCTACTGTAAAATGCACAGAAAAGATCATGTTGGGTAAAGCTAGTCTCGTCCAAAATCTCAGGTATTAATTTTATTTTCAGCAACAGTTGTTAGTTACTTGCTTTGCTTTGATTATTGCTAAATTAAATATTTATTGCAGATTGCATAGTTACAAATGTATCCAGTTAATTATTTCTACCTTACTTGAATTTTGTAGATTTGATGTCATTGGGGAAATAATTTTGATACCAAATGTGATTATATTGTTACTTCAGGTAGAGGGCATTCTGCATTGTTATGATTATTTTTTAGTTGCCATTTGAAATACAACTAGTCTACAGTATAACATATTTATTTTGCATGTCATAACGTTCAAAATCTGCGGCCGTGTCAAGTTCAGTTTTGGGACAAGCTCAGTAAAAATGTTCGTCTCATCCTAATACAAAATAATAAAGAGTTTGAGTGGCATTCCTCTACCTCCAATTCTTGCCGTCCCCGTGTCAAACTATTCCAGTCTGAATTGGGCTCAAGAGGTATAACCTTCACCAGGGGTGTAAAGTACTTGAGTACGGTAATTGTACTTCGTTACAATACTTAAGTACTGTTTTTGGGAATTTGTAATTTACTCAAGTATTATTAGGTTTGTACTTTTACTCAATTACATTTCAGAGGGAAAAAAACATACTTTTTACTCCTTACATTTTAAATGCAGACCTACAAAGTACAAATCTTGCAGGTCCAACTATTTTAATTAGTATATTTGTTTCTCTGGCCGAACTAACGTTAATGTTATTAATCCTGCGGCCGCGTTTTATTTAAAAACAGCCAATCAAATCCCCATCAATGGAAAATGAACCCGCCCATATACCTATGATGATTGGTCCTTGTGCAAGACTAGAAAGCGGGGATCTTTGATTCAACACCTGCTATCAGAAGAATAGACGGTCAGAAAAAAGGTTTTTACTTTTTAGTACTTAGGTACATTTAAAAGTAGAAACTTTTTGACTTTTACTCTAAGTGTGTTTTTAGCCAGATACTCTGACTTTTACTTTAGTAAGACTTTGAGACGGTACCCATACTTTCACTTAACTATCATTTCTGGGTACTTTTTACCCCCCTGGCCTTCACCTGCGTCTGTCAGAGCTGTCATGCAGGAGTAGACGGAGCACTGGAAGTCTCCCAGGGCTGCCCCTACCGCCGTGTGGGCGGGGACGCCGTGCCACTCAGAGCACGTCTGCCCGGCCAAGCAGCCCGACGCAACAACACGCTGAGGAAGCAGGTGCAAAGGAAAGCCAGCATCCCTCAGACTAGAGCGTGCACATAATATAAAGATGCTTGTTAGTTCACACACACACAGCATATTCACATTCAGTAAGTACATATAATGCCCCCCCCCCCCCCCCCCCCCCCCCCCCTCACCAGCATCAGTCAATATGATCAGTTCTTATTCTACACCCGATTGCAGTTTTATGGTGATCTATTGTATGTTTTAATGTATTTATGTCTTTATTGTATATTTGCCATGTGTGCACTGGTTGTGCTGTGTACTAATACTGTTGCAAACCAAATAGCCTCTTGGGGCTAATAAAGACTATCCAACCCAATATGAACCATCAGGAGTCCTGTCTGGGTGGGATTAGCATTACTAAAGGGAGGTCTGGTAATGTAATCTTCACTGGCGTAATTCTGTGATTTCTGCAATTACTACAGGGTGCACGTGCCAGCAGGAGTAATAGTTACAGGGAAAATAACCTCCTGTTTTTACAACAGAATGAAATTCCTCTTCATCTTTCAAGGATGGATAATACAATACACTATGTTGATGTGTGAACGCGTCTGAAACGTAGTGAGGGAGGTTTGTCCCATGCATATTGCATGGAAATCACTGACGTCCAATATATAACAAATGTGATTACTAATAAAAACAAGAATTACGAATAATAATCTGGACAGGGCTATAGTGTGCATGCTTTAGAACTAAATAATTGTTAAATGGTTAAGTGGTTAGTTCTTCATACTTGAAGATGACTGGCGACTCCCACTTGGGAAATGTAGCCCATTCCTTAAGAAGATCCTGTCCAGACAGGGCTATAATGTGCATGCTTTAGAACAAAGTTATTGTTATTAAATGCTGTGGTTTTGGGAAGGAAATTGTATTACTTACCTCAGAAAAGTAAGTAATAAAAGAAAAAGAATAAATAAGAGCTATGATATATTTTTATAACTGAATAAACGAATTATCCTCGAAGGGAATTGAGGTCCCTGCAACCCTGAAGCCAAGAACCTAGCTAGAATGCACATTTGCATGGTCTATAATCCATAATAATGAGTGGGGGGGGGGTGTACTTCGGTAGAAGAAAATAGTTCCTGCTGTACATGAAACTGTTGACAACAAGGTCTGTGGATTATCTTGGTCATGGTGGGTCATGACCGGGTCATGATTTCTGGAAAGAGACATTGGGTGGGGTGGGATCCACAAAGAATGGATTGCACGGTGCTAATTGCACCCTTACTTACAATTCATTATGAATTGAAAATGGGGGACCCTGATGTAAACAAGACGAAAGTCTTTCTCTGGTCTACATCCCCTTAACAATTGTGTGTATTGAGCCGTACTGTATTGTGCCCATTCTGCAATCTGTTAATAAAATGTTCAACCAATCAATCCCCTGCAATACAACCCCTGCAACAATACAACCCCTGAAGTTTTGCTTGAACAGAAGTGTCACCCCAAGAAGTGTCACACCTCACTGTCCCTCCACTGACCACCACCTCCATCACAGCTGTCTTCCATGTTTGTATTCACTGAGTGACTCTCGTCAGCACAGAATTGTGACAAATGTAAATCTAGAGTGACGTAAAAGTTGCATGAATTCCGATATGACTGTTCAGATTGAGGTTGCATTGCAAAATATTGGATCTGATTTAGGACAATATATGAAAGTGTCCCAAATCAGAATTGAACAGATCAGATTCCATTTGGCATGAACATTGAACACACACACCATATAGACACTTGACGTCTGTAATAGCAAAAATATACCTTACACAGCAATGTACAAACTCATCTGAATACATTGACCTTTTGACATGAAACTGTACGACCTGACACCTTTGCATGACACATCCTGACTCTGTACTAATTCATCAGAACACATTGACTTACTTAAACTGTTCATGGAGACTTGTCACCGTTGCATGGAACATCTCGTCTGTACCCTGAGCCCTGAGTTGAAAACCACATACGAACACCTATTCTATTCTAAGAAAGCGAGGCGCCCCAGTCGCAAACCGTGTCCTCAGGAAACCGGCTACATCCGGCTTCTGTTTGCAACAGCTCTCTGGACACGAGCGGTTTCATGTTCAATGCTCTCGTGGCACATCTCTTTCAGCAGATCACCTGTTCTGTGTCCAGCTATTTTGCTAGGGCTGCATGATTTTGGGAAATAATTTAATTGCGATTTTTCTGACAGATTAAATTTGCGATTATAATTTTTTTTTAAAGCAGCCCCACAGAGGTTTATTGTAAAATGCGGCTTGCATCTGGCCTACGCGGTGGGTCTGTTCGGGACACCGAGCCTGAACATGTTTCTTTTTACCTGGGAATCGATACCGGTACCCAACGGTACCTTTTTTTCTGTACTTTACTCTCCCTCTCTGAAGTCTAAACTTCACAAGACACAATCTAAAACCCCTTACCTCCCTCTCCCAAACCGATCTTGTATCTCAATGGGACTTCCTGGTTAAATTAATTTTTATATATATATAGCAATATTTTTAGCGATTTGATAATTGCATCATTCCAAATCGATTTAAAATCGATTAATCGTTCAGCCCTAGCGATTAATCGCTCAGCCCTACCAGCTGCTCAAATAAAACCAACAACGGAACGTCCATTTGTTTCCTTTTAATCTTTATTTCATCAACTCTATCAAATCTCTTATCATAGAGATAATTCCATTACACGTCCATGCCCAATTTCAGCCTCCTAGAGGGTGGGAAAACCTTTGTGGACCAACCAACCGACAGATTGACCTATAAACCTGCTGGTCGCAGCAACAAAAAAAAACAGATCTGAGTCACATATCAGATTTGGGCCACTTTTGCCTGCAGTCTGAAGAGTCTTTAGTTAATGAGATGATCACTCGCCTGAAGACTTAAAACTGACTTGTGATGGTTCTTTGTTTGACGTCACATTTTTGCATACACATCTTTGCCTGTAGAATGTGAATCAAATGGTTGCTTGGATCAAGTCGTTACAGCCCTGAATGTTTGTTTCTTTGGTACAGATCCCATCTATCCCCTTCACTAACCGTCTGTAGTGTGGTAGTGAACGTCTTTCTCAGGTCTGCATCCCCTTAACAATTGTATGTATTGAGCCGTACTGTATTGTACCCATTCTGCAATCTGTTAAATAAAGTTTTCATTCATTCATTTTCAACGGGTTATTACCTGCTGTAGTGTGGTTGTGAAAGGGTAAACCCTTTTTCGTGTGGCAGTGAAAGGGTTAACATTCTGTATTGACACAGTGAAAGGGTTAACCATTTGGTAGTGTGGCAGTGAAAGGGTTAAACTCACATGTCCCGGTTCCACTGGTTGCTGGTGGTGTTGAAGTAGCCCCAGCTGGCTGCGTTGTGGGGAGTCATCACACATCCCTCCAGACCACAGAGCATGGCCACCACATAGTCGTGGATGGTACCTGCTTCCGTGAAGTCCGCCAGAAATGTGGGTCTGTGTTCACAACACACACAAGACATCTTCAGATTCACAGGATGAACCCCTTTGATGTGTTCAGTTTCCTCTGGATTTATTTAGGAATTCTAGAACTTTGAATCAGGCCAGTGTGATCGCACACATAAAAGCAATAGAGTAGAGTAGACCATAGAAGTGACATTCCACTAGTCCTGCCCCCTGGTTCAAAATACCTTAAATTTAACATTGTGCAAATGTGCATCGGCGAATACTGTTCTATCTACAGTAACGATTGTTTAATATGTTGTAAACAAATACAACTGCTACCAATAATGATAACCGTGTATTCACATTTGCATACACATTTACTATGTTTTACACTTTTTTTTGGGTTACAAGTACTCATTAGTAGATGATTTTTCAAGCAAATTTATGTTGTTTAATGCAAAATGTCATACAGTCTCCATAGTAAAGTACAAGAGCTTTTTGATTTTGTGTCACTTCTCCAGACAATTATTTTGCAATGAATTCTGTGTGTGTGTGCGTGTGCGTGTGCGTGTGTGTGTGCGTGCGCCGCTGACCTGTATTTCATGTACCAGAGGATGGTGGTACAGCCAAACCCTGTTGCTAAACTGAGATGTGAATCGGGTTTCGGAAGAGAGGACAGGAAGCTGCTACTGCAGCGGCCATCCTGCCAGGTAACCAGCGGGCTGGTGTCTTCGGACGTGAAGCTGTTTGTGGACCACTCACAGCCTGGAAGGGTAATACAGAGGGGGAAGTCACACTGCTGTTGTTAACACTCTTTCCCATTCATTTGAAATACAAACAGGCCTATACAATTATGTAATAAATGATGGTATGGTACATGGTTCACTTAAGTCACTTTACAAAAGACATGTTCCAACCTATTGCGATAAATGATAAATGTAAAATCTCAATTATTGCCTATATAATCAAATCCACGAAAGAAGACTTAATGTTTTGCCTAAATGGCTTAAAATACATTGTAGAATCAGTGTTTTGAATATATATAACCACGAGGTGGCGACATCAATTTAATTCCACACACAGACAAATGGATAGGACAAGTGTCATAGTATAATAATTATTCAAAAAGTATGCAGATATTTTGTTACACAGGCATGTGGTCTTTTCTTACCGCCCATGGACTTCCAGAACAAAACGCCATGCATTTGTCCAGACACTCCGATTCTAATGACATTTTGAAGTTTATCTCTGGGCAAAAGGGCGATGCATTCGTTGAGTGTTCTTATAATTTGGTCGGTATCCTGCTCTTTGATCTGTATGATGGGCAAACAGATGGTCAGGCCCATAGATCTCTCTCCCCACCGTATGTATATTTCTCTCCCACCCACCCTCCCCTCCTAGTGTACAGTCTCCTCCCCACCGTATGTATATATTCTCTCCCCACCGTATGTATATTTCTCTCCCACCCACCCTCCCCTCCTAGTGTACAGTCTCCTCCCCACCGTATGTATATATTCTCTCCCCACTGTATGTATATTTCTCTCCCACCCACCCACCCCCTCCTAGTGTACAGTCTCCTCCCCACCGTATGTGAATGAATGAAAACTTTATTTAACATATGGGTACAATACAGTACGGCTCAATACATACAATTGTTAAGGGGATGCAGACCTGAGAAAGACGTTTGTCTTGTTTCCATCAGGGTCCCCCATTTTCAATTCATAATATGTATATTCTCTCCCCACTGTATGTATATTTCTCTCTCTCCCACCCACCCACCCCCTTCTAATGTAGTCTCCTCCCCACCGTATGTATATATTCTCTCCCCACTGTGTATATTTCTCTCCCACCCACACACACCCTCCTAATGTACAGTCTCCTCCCCACCGTTTTCTCTTCCCACTGTATGTATATTTCTCTCCCACCCACCCACCCCCTCCTAATGTACAGTCTCCTCCCCATCATATGTATATACTCTGTCAGGATCTATGGGTAACAGTATTATTTGCATATCGTATATGTCACAAATGTAACAGTACTATATATCTGTATGTCATAAATGTCACTATGAATTGAAAATGGGGGACCCTGATGTAAACAAGACGAAAGTCTTTATCTGGTCTGCATCCCCTTAACAATTGTGTGTATTGAGCCGTACTGTATTGTACCCATTCTGCAATCTGTTAAATAACGTTTTCATTCATTCATTCATAGATGACGACTGGTCAGGTCAGTAACTTACATTTGAGAAAATAAAAAAATTTGCACACTTACCTGGGAACTGTTATTGTCAACAATATCCGCCTTAGTAGGTAAACAGTAACTTGCGACTACAGTTTTAGAGGCAATCTCTAATAAGACCACTTTGATTGAAGTAGTTCCTATGTCTATACCCAAAACATATTTTGACATGTTTACTGAGGTTCAGTGTTTACAATCTCCTGATATCCTCCTTATTTTGGCCACAAGGCGACACCGTAGAGAGGATCCATTCGGTTTGGGGGCGTTATTCTTTTTCGTAGCCGCATTTTGCGGAAAAAAATAACGCGGTTTTGCGTGGTATGATTTTAATTTTATTTAATTTATTTTGTTTGTGTTTAGGTTTTATTTGTATTTGTATTCGGTTTGTATAGGGTGGTGATGTTAGTGTTGGGTATTTTGTTTAGTTTGTTCTGGGTTTGTTGGTTTTTCTTTATTGTTTTCTTTTCTTTCTTCCTGGTTCTTGCCGTATCCGCTCCAGTTGCTGGGTTGTACAGTAGGTGGCGGTATGCGCCTTTCTGTGGTTGCGACCCGCCATTAATTCCAAAGAAGAAGAAGAAGAAGAAGAAGAAGAAGAAGAAGAAGAAGAAGAAGAAGAAGAAGAAGAAGAAGAAGAAGAAGTAGAAGAAGAAGAAGAAGAAGAAGAAGAAGAAGAAGAAGAAGAAGAAGAAGAAGAAGAAGAAGAAGAAGAAGAAGAAGAAGAAGAAGAAGAAGAAGAAGAAGAAGAAGTTTAACCATTTCAGTAGTGTTTTTTTTTCTTCTTGAGTTTGTTCGTGAAAATGTCAATTATTTCACTGCAAAGTGTGATGGACGCCATCGAGAAGAGATTTATTGATTGATTGAAAAGTTTATTAACAGATTGCAGAATGGGTACACTACAGTACAGCTCAAAACATACAATTGTTAAGGGGATGCAGACCAGAGAAAGACTTTCGTCTTGTTTACATCAGGGTCCCCCATTTTCAATTCATCATATCAAGATCAAGTACTTTGTTTGCTATCCATGCACATTATGTGTTACCATTGATGGCAAAGAAGAAATATTTAGTATTACTAAGAAGTCATCTATAAATCCCACTCATATTAGAATTAATAATGAAGTTGTCAATGATCCCTCTCAATTGCACTTGCCTTTAATCAGCACTTTAATTCTGTCTGCAGACTCAAATTTAATGACCCCTCATATTCTGATGTGCCTCTTAATAACACCAGATGCAACAGCTCCTTTTCCTTTAGAAGTATCCGTCCGCTTGATGTTCAGAAGGTCATTGATGAATTAAGATTGGGTACTAGCTGTGGTTCAGATGGTATATGGAGATCAAGTTCATCAAACTTGCATCTCATGTTTTATCATATCCTTTGTCGGATTTATTTAATTTATCTTTAACAACTAATGAAACTCCATTAAGCTGGAAATGTGCAAAAGTCATTCCATTGCATAAAGGTGGTGATCCTTCTGATCTCAATAATTAATTATAGACCCATTTCAATTATTAATAGTATAGCAAAAGTCTTTGAAAAACTAATTTTTAATCAATTATCCCATTATGTTAATGAATCTCATATTTGATCCCCATGCCAATCTGGTTTCAGGCCATACTACTCCACAACTACAGCCCTTCTGAAGTTGACCAATGATGTTCACTCAGCAGTCAGCAATGGACAATAACATGGTTACTGGTGCAATATTTATAGATCTCACAAAGGTTTTTGATTTGGTTGATCATTATCTTCTTCTTGACAAACTGTGTGCTATTGGTGTCTCTAATAATTCTTTACTTTGGTTCAATTCATATCTCCACCATAGACGCCAGTGTGTATCATATCAGGGTAAACAGTCTGACTTTTTGATTATGGATAAAGGTGTTCCTCAGGGTTCATCTTTAGGACCATTATTATTTTCTATATTTGTTAAGGATCTCACCCTGATACCATCTGACTGTCCTACTCAATTGTACGCTGACGATACAGTGATTTATTCTTCTAACACCGGTTCCTGACAGGGAGCGAGCGAGCGAACTAGAGACGAAATCGCGCGCGACACTGTCCTGATATGAGGCGGCGCGTGTCCGAGTGTGTCTGTGTGTGTGTGTGTTACCTGGAAGCACACGTGGGGGGGGCTGCGATTCTTGACCAATAAAAAGTGTTTAGGGGCGGGACTCGGCCGCGTAATCGCTCAACTAGAGACACAGCGAGCGAATATCTGAGGGGTGGACGACATCGCTGCTCAGTTCGCTGTCGCTCGCGGCAGGTCAGGATAGTCTGATTGAAACGAATACATTTTAATCATTTTCGCAATCACGCTCGCTCGCGTCGCTCCCTGTCAGGAACCGGTGTAAGTCTGATATTCAACAAATTCAGTACTCTTTACAGACTCATTTTGATGCTGTCCAGAAATGGTTAGCTTTAACAAACTTTTATTAAATAAGAAGAAGTCCTATAGTATGCTGTTTGGTACTAGATCAAATCTGGTGCAAATATCAAATCAGTTGTCGATTTTAAGTTTTTAGAACATTCTCTTTGACACTCCGCCTCAGACTCTTATCCTTTGGCACTAAAAGCTAGACAACATTGTCACCGGTATGGCTGTCCGCAACATGTCATTAATTGCGTGCATGTGTGCGAGAGGTCGATCAGTGACGACACTTAGGCTTGCAGGTCTGCAGCCATTATTGCTGGATTATGAATAGCCCCAACTTTAGCCAAGGTAACGTTAAGCTAAAACTAGCTTTTCAGCTAATGCTAATAACACCAGCAAGCGAACACATCAGAGCTCCCCGTCACACCACTCTGTCGGGACGATGGCATTTAAGAAGGTATCTGCTGTTAAAATGACAAACAGCATTGACACTTTAATTCACGGTCGATTAAAAACACGTTTGTTTTATAATGCTCACTCTCAGCAGGAGGATACCGCATGTGTTGTTGATAAATTACGTCATATGGGATCGGAGCATAGAATTGAAGCGTACTCGCCGCTACCGATACCAGCATTTTAGGCTGTATCGGAGGCATTTCCGATACTGGTATCGGTATCGGAACAACTCTAATCAAAACCAATTGCTTTTAGCTTGTCAATCAGAAGGGTGTGATTGACAGTGTCAAAGGCCTTTTGTAGGTCCAGCATGACCGCGTCTATACTTTCCGTAGCCGCATTTCTGCAGGACGCTCTCTGATTGGCCACTGACTGACGCTCTCTGATTGGCCACTGACATGTTTGCCCAATCGCGTGACGAGCTGTGTCTTTGCCCATTTCCGTGTCGAACAGCCTGCAAACTACCTGGCGTTCTATCGCCATGCTCTAAGACAAACTCTAACCTTAACCTACTTCGAAAGAGTGCCTAAGCCTAACCAGTGTAGAAACTGACGTCGGCCAATCAGAGAACGTCCTGCAGAAATGCGGCTACGGAAAGTATAGACGCAGCATGACCATGCCGCAGTATTTGCCCGCGTCCACCTCTTGTTTGATGTGGTCGTTTAAATGGAGAAGGCATGTGTCAGTGGAGTGGGATGTTCTGAAGCCAGATTGGAATTTGTAGATTCAAATTTTTTTCCGCCAGGTACTTTTCGACCTGTTCGTATAAAAACTTTCCATGACTTTCGAGATGGAGGTAAGGATAGAAACAGGGCGGTAGTTGCCTGGGTCTAATTTGCTGCCCTTTTTGTGCAGGGGTGTTACACTCGCAATTTTGAAGTCCTTGGGCACATGTCCCTGTTTTATGGAGAGGTTTATTATGTGTGTGATGATGACTGGGGTGATGGCGGCTGCTGAACATTGTCACAGGACATGGAATGGCGCTGGATACACACAGTAACAGTTGTGTATTGAGCTGTACTTTGTACTATTGTACCCATTCTGCAATCTGTTAATAAAATGTTCAATCAATCAAACCAGTCACTGATCAAACAAACATTTCCAGCATCCAATCAGAGGTTTGGGGGAGGGCTCTTGGTGTTTCAGATGTTCTAGCAAATTCTGGATCTGTCGTTATAGAGTATGAAGTATCACTCCGCTGTGATTTGTTTTTGTAGATATTTTATATTTACAAGTGTATTTTGCGTCCGAATCTGATTGTAATTTTTTTGATTAATTCAGCAAGATAAATACGACAAATGTAGATTAAATTGTGTTGTACTTTGGAATATACGGTACTATTTTAAAGGCGGATGGATACCACCAAATGACGTATTTAGGTTTCGTATAAATACTGTATCCATCGCAACGTCGAGCATTATGTCGAGGTTTATGTCTTTCTTTCTTCTCGGGAAATATTATTTCCAGAGAAGAAAGAAAGACATAAACCTGTTACTGCTAGCTATACCAATATCGAATCGTAAGTAATGTTCTTCCTTGTATCTTTATTTAATGTAAATAAGGTCGTATGTGTCTTTTATTTTTTTTATCTAGGCCCAATGCTAACGGAACAACATGGCTAACATTAACACGGACACAATATGGTACGTTTTGGGACAATTTAACGTTAACACTTTGAGAGCCAGCCGTGTTTTCCTTTTTACCCCCTTGAATGCCCACATCCACTCCAATGTTAACGTTAATATCGCCTAATCTATGTTTTAAATTATGGCTATGTGTCTAATCTGCCCGTCGCTTATCAAAGACTCATTTTCCAGTCAACATTGTCGTAGCAGATTGTTTTTTTTATCGCTTCATTTCCGTTTGATAGCATTTTGAAAATCACTCGTTTTCTCGGAAAAAACAACACATTCTATGATAATCGCCTTTTACTGGAATATTCTAGAACGTTGTCATTTTTCGGCCTATTTATGAATCGTTTTCAAATAAACGCTAGATGATCGATAGTATATGTGTACGCATGCACGCTCATGCCGCCAGTTGAAAATCGATTATCCTATTTCCTGACCGCGAGCAGAGTCAAACAGCCTATCACCATAATCACATAAAAGCTTATATCCGTGAAAACGGGTCTGATTATCCTAATACTGATAACATAGATTCCTTACCTGAGATCAGATGGTATCCAAATGGATTATTCCAATTTGTGATCGCCATTCGAAAAAATCGTTCATGTGATTGATCCATCGTGTATATTATTACAGTAAAACACATATTCCCCGCGGTTCCGAGGCTCCAGAGTGAAGCTGGTAGACCCCGGTTACATGAGTGAGAAGTAAAATGTGGAGTGCAGGGTTTTTTTCCCCTTCATTTTCATTGAGTCCAATCCAAAAGGGTGATTTACCATCTGGGAGACGATAGGGGGCGCTTTTTTCACATCCGAGCGCCTGGGGTGACTGGATCTCCAACGGTAGACTCGCTTGATGCAATATGATTTCAGATCGCTAATAAAAACGAATAAAACGAATATTCTCGTGATGGGCATTCAACCCGCGGGGGGTAAACCCGAGAAATCTCGGGCGTGGCATGCAAAGTGTTAAGTTAGCAATGTATTGTTGTCACCAATTTCGTCACCTGTGTGTTTGCCGTTTTATTATTGACTTCGACCGGTTAATTTCTGGTAGCTTAGGTAATGTTAATGTTACAGAAACGTAGCGTTAGGCCTCGTGAGTCAGTGTTTCTAGTGTCTGTCCGGGAAGCGGAACACAAGATGGCGCCCGGACTCTACCAGTAACGTTAACCCATTCACTGCCACACGACAGCCGGTTAACCCTTTCACTGCCACACGAGAGCCGGTTAACCCTTTCACTGCCACACGACAGAATGTTAACCCTTTCACTGCCACACGACAGAAGGTTAACCCTTTCACTGCCACACGACAGAAGGTTAACCCTTTACTATCACACAACCGACAGCGATGCGGATGCTCCATCATTAGCTCCGTGGAGTTTTTATTATGGAAGTACTTTACGAACCCATTGTAAATAGGAATATATAAATTTTTTCTATATATATATTTTATACTTGTGATTTGAATAAGTGACTTAACTTGAACAACAACAGACATAGAATAAATACAACATATGTATATACCCGTCTATTGTTAATGTTGGGCAAGTCCTTGTCGGATTTAACAAATATATAATCTATAGGGAATATAGGCTTGGTCCTAAAGGGATATAACACTTTACATTTTCGTTTCTTTGTTTTAGGCCTAGTTACTTTTCACGTCCCTCGACTAGCCTCGAAGCGGCATGTAGTCATTTCAGGCATTATCCAATAATAGTAATACCAGTGGGTTCTGCTTAGGGGTGGGTGGGCACTCCCATGAATTAAATTATGAATGGCGACTCTAAAATTCATATCTATATAGGCTATTCATCAGGCTAATCTTTGCCATCTGTTGGATTTAGCCAGGTATATCTTAGTTCTTGGCTCATGATAGTCAAAACCATATCACAACACTGAAATAGATTTTGATTATCTTTAATTTATCTTAGAAAAATATAATCAATTATCAGCCCCCCCACCCACCTTAGTACGGCTAACTGTAAGATAATGCTATTTGAGATTATGACTAGGTTTGCAGTGGGCTTGCCTGAAATGTATGCTTGATTTGTGGATCTATATAACGTGTTGCACCCTTTATTTTTTTTACTGTACAGGTGCAGAGATGCAGATCTTCGTGAAGATCTGAATAACCGACAAACCCATCACCGTGACCCTAGAGGTTGAGCCAAGTGACACTATCGAGAATGTCAAGGCCAAGATCCGGGACAAAGAAGGCATTCCCCCAGACCAGCAGAGGCTGATCTTGCCCGGCAAGCAGCTGGAAGACGGACGCACCTTGTCCGACTGCAACATCCAGAAAGGATCTACTCTCCTCCTTTTCCGGCGTATGAGGCCTGAGGGGGTAGGCATGCAGATCTCCGTGAAAACCCTTACCGGCAAAACCATCACCCTAGAGGTTGAGCCAAGTGACGCTATTGAGAATGTCAAGGCCAAGATCCAGGACAAATAAAGAGATTATTTTTGTTTTTGTTACTGGTCATAAAACATTGCATTTCAAATTTTTGGCATTGTTGTTAAAATATGGATAATGTATTTACTACTTTTATGGATCTACTAATGGTAGTATGCAACATTTCACATCCGCATCAAGTAAACTGGCAAAATACTGTTTCAGATAGGCGGGAAGTGACATTTCTAATATGGCAGATACAGTGGCGGAAGAGATCTCCAGGTCATAAGACATTTTACTCTGGTGTATTGAATCAACACTGAATACATTTTCTTAAGCAGTACAATTAACCAGTGAAGGCTCTTAAATGTGTTGACTGGCTGTGCTTTCACTTGCAAATGGGGGCCTGGATTCTAGATAATTAGAATCCAGACCACCATTTGCAAGTGAAAGCACAGCCAGGGTCTACTATATACAAATGTATGGGACTCATTTAATTAGTTACTCTTGGGAAAGAGCATTTTGCATACAATATTATACATTATTTTCATTAACCATATGGTTTTGTATGCAAAATGTTGTCTTTCCCCAGAGTAGCTAATTAAATGTCCAATACATTTGTATAAAGTAAACCCAACATTTGAAGCCTTACAATAAACCATACAAGACTAGATTTTGTGTGTGAAGTTGAACATGCTGTTGTAAAATCGATTTAATCTAGAGTGAATGTTTTATGTCTTGGAAGTACACAACCTCTACAGTCTAAATCTGAATAAACTAACGTATTTAGATAAGGTTATTTGGCAATATCACTAATCTGAAAACTAGATTCTTCATCTCAATGTTTAACTTGGAAGCTGAAAGGATAACCTCTCCAAAATATTAATACTTATACAATTGGTTGTCATTGCTACCTACTGTGCAATACTCATAAGTGTCTTCTAGGCTCACATTTGGTTCATAGTGCCTCAAAATTATTTTGTTTTAGGTATGTATAGTAAATGTGTGTAAAGAGTATTAACAAATTAATTCAGCACGATAAATGTAGATTCAATTGTGTTGTACTTTGGAATATATGGTACTATTTTAAAGGCGGCATGGATACCATCAAATGACGTATTGGGTCTGATTGATTTATTGAAAACTTTATTTATGTATTCACTGACCTTTTGGAAGTATTTTGACATGTACATGGGTACCTTGGTCGTGTAGTGTATCTTGTAGACCAGGCCCATTGCAAGTTGCTGTACTCTGCCGTCTACTCTAAGCCATCCTAGGTTGTCAAAGTGGGCAGGGGTGAGGTGGGTTCTAGGAGTCAGGTCAAGCAGTAGTCTGACTAGTTTGTTTTGAGATGTTTGTAATTTGGTTTTTAGTGCCTTTGAGGTGCTTTGGTACCATGTGGTGCAAGCATAGTCGTAGTACCCTTCAGGGTATTCTTGTTTACCAGAGAGGAGATCCGGTACAAGAATCGAGTTCGTTGGTTGACTTTTTTTATTCCATTGGATGCCATTTTGTCACAGGAAAGATTAGCCTCTAGGATGGAACCCAGGTAGGTAATTTCATCTTTCCTTGTGCCAATATTGTCACCTACTGTAACTGAGAAACCGTCGGTATTGCTGAGTTTGTTATTTGAACCGACGAGAATGGACTCTGTTTTGCTCATGTGTAATGATAAGTTTGTTATCGGCGAGCCATATGCAGATTTTGCCTAGTTCCGAGCTGAGGGTTTTTTCAACCTGTAACTTGTTCTTGTCAGAGACCAGCAGGGCTGAGTCGTCTGCAAACAGGAACAAGTTGCAGTCACAAGCTGACGACATGTCATTTGCATAAATTAGGAACAGTAGCGGTCCTAGTATGCTTCCTTGTGGAACACCACAGCTCACTGGGAGGGGAGGGGGATAGGGTACCGTTTACCTCTCTAGGCTTTCCCTGTGACGTTTCTTGAGCTGCCCTCATATTACCGTGTTGAAGTGTTTAATTCCCTGTCTCTCTCCTTGGCCCTGGGGGTCTAGTTCTTCTTGACCTATATTTTCAGAGACGTAGGCCACAACACGTCACTCCACTAGTGAGTCCTTCACACCATGGACAAGGCACTGGTTGTGTGCACATGGGCGCCACCTGCCGCCTACAGATAGCTGGGCCATTGTAGCTACTAGCTACAGTATAAGGAATCTAACAGAGAGAGATATGCCAGAACCACCAAAATGTCCACTTTTAAAACGTGGATACGAGGACACTATCATAGACATAAAGTGGTAGATGGAGACATTTACAATAGCTTTCCATGGTATCAATCACCATTCACTGACGGTGGTGAAAATTAAATAGCTTCTCATGGTCATTGATATACTGGTAGGTAATGATGATCAGACCAAGAAAAACCATGTGGTCTCCTTGATCTAAAACAGTTCTCACCCAGCCTGGACTGTGCTGCTGGCTGCCTGTCTTCAGCTACAGATAATGTCAGATCTAATAATACAACAGGGTCATTTTGACATACTACAAATAGGCCAAACTCAACTAATTGTGTACAGTACTCTCGTCACGTCAGTAAAAGAAAATACATTCGAAAACAGAAAATTAGCAAACACAAAATACATAGAATAAATAATCATTTTAATCAGTGAACATAATTAAAATAGTGAGCTCTTTATTATAAGGTTTGTATCTAGGTTAAATTCTTTTTAGATGTTTATATCATATTTGAGAGGCATCCATTATGATTTGCAAATTATTTCTTAGATTGAAAAAGTAAAATTTGCAGTCATTGAACATGTTGCTGCTATAGGGAAGGTGTGAAAGGCAAAACAAAAAAAATACAAATACAAAACAACAGATACAAGTCTGCATGCTGACACCGCAATGCTATTTTGATACCTGCTCTGCACCCTGCCTCTCCATCCTGCACCTCACCAAGCTGCACGTTGCTTTCTTGGGTGGTAACCACGATGGATCAGTCTATCTCTATGGACATTGTTGATGCCCTGTTGCCTCTGCTTTCCCGTTACAACAGATTTTCCTTGTATTTTACCCCCCCCCCCCCCCCCCCCCCCCACACACACACACAGTTGCCCACCTCAACATTGCACGCTTGTTGCAACCATCCTTGTTGTCCTTGCGGATCTCTCATTGAACTGTTGTTCTCTCATTGAATTGCCCAGGCCACCCTGGTGCACCCAAATCTGTATACCAAAGTTCAAAAGGGCTTAATAAAGTCAACAAACATCCCAATTATAATGTTAGACAATTTATCCTGTAATCCAGAAATAGATCTAATACATAAGACGCTGAGGCTGTGATAAATGAATGATATAGGTGAGGATTTATTTGCTCTCTGGTGTCTGCTTGATGTTATCTTGAGTGTGTCTTATGTCCTACATTCTTATATTATTTTATATTACTCTCATAAAATATTCTATATTTTTATATTTATAAAATACTAAATAGTGTGAATATACACATATGAATACACATATACAATCCTTGGCACATACTGACTGGTTCCATCAAATCCATCTGCACATTACAATCCATATGATTATATTTGACAGCTCTTCATTTCTTTTGTTTACTCTTTTGCTCTTACTTTATCTATTGTAGTAGCACACTTGGAGTTGGCAACAAACATTTCACTGCACATTGTACTTGTACTATGACGGGAGTATGTGACAAATAAACCTTGATTGATTAATTTATTGATTGTCCTACTGCACTATTATCTTGCTTTTCTTGGAATGTGATGGGAATCTAGTTTTTAAAGAAAAAATGCTATGCTCAGAACATTTTTATATGACGTGTAATGGCACTGTTATTAATAGTTACTGTGCAAAACCATTGTTAAAGGATAATCAATAGGTTACAATTTATTTAATGTAAAATAAAAACAGGCATTCCTATTTCCCTTGTCTTATACAGTGGCATCACTGTACACACAACAGCCACATTACACAGGCTTCAGAGCTATTTATTATACTGGCATATGTAAGTACTGTAGAACAAGTATAACACTATGTACTGTACATGGATGCTCTATACTCACAATGCCCAGCCTGTTGCATGAGAGATTGATGCTTCTGAGTGTGTTGTTCTCGACCAGGACTTGAGATATGATGGTGGCACTGGGCTCAGTCAGCAGGTTGCCTCCTAGATGCAGGTCTAGTAGGGTGTTGTTCTTCAGCAAGGCCTGGCCAATGGCTTGACCCCCCTCATCTCCTAAACGGTTCAGACGCAGGTTGAGGGAAAGCAGGGTGGAGTTCTTGGATACACTAGAGGAACTTAGGGAGGCTATATCTGAATTGCAAAGTGGTAAAGCCCCTGGCTGGGACGGCATTCCACCCGAACTGTACCTCTCATGTTGGGATGTAATTGGACCCCTATTACTTGATATGATTCTACACTCAGTCAAAGAGGGGAACTTCTCCAGGGATGTCAATATGGCACTCATATCTGTCCTACTTAAGAAAGATAAAGACCCCACCGAATGCGGTAGTTATAGACCCTTAAGCCTCCTCGGAACCGATCTCAAGCTGTACGCTAAGGTACTAGCCATCCGACTTCAAAAGCATGTGACATCTTTAGTTCACCCTGATCAGACAGGCTTCATAAGAGGCCGCCTGATCATGGATAATATCAGACGGTTACTGCATGTGATAGATTCCAGCAAGGATGCCGCGCCTCCTACAGCTGTATTATCCTTAGATGCAATGAAGGCCTTTGACAGGTTGGAATGGTCTTATTTATGGGCAGTACTTAGAAGGATGGGGTTAGGAGATGGGTTCATTCATATGATCAAAATACTATATACAGATCCTCCCCACACTTCCCTGTGTCGCGCTCGTCCAGACAGGGTTGTCCTCTTAGTCCCGGACTATTTGCTCTATCCCTAGAACCTTTAGCACAGTATATAAGACAATCCCAGTCCATAGCGCCGATCTCAATTAAGGGCACACAGCATCACATTAGCTTATATGCAGACGATATAATATTGTTCATGCAAAACCCTACCACCTCCCTACCGCATCTTCTCAAAGTAATAGATGATTTTGGCAATCTATCAGGATTTAAGATAAACTGGCCAAAATCGGCCTTCCTTCCACTTAATGTGACTGCGAAGGCTACCACCCTCCCAGCAAATATACCCATGGTAGAACACTTTAGATGTCTTGGAGTTGAAATATTCTCCACCATAAGCCAAACAGTGAAGTATAATTATTCCGGATTGCTAGATAGGATCACAAATTACTTCGGCAGGTGGTCAAAATTAAAAAACTCATTACAGGCCCGAGCGTCAATAGTTAAGATGAATGTTTTACCCAGAGTTAACTTCTTCAGCTCGATGTTGCCGTTACCCCCCCCCCCCCCCCCCCCCCCCTGTTGGTTACTGGCAAAAATTACACTCCGCTGCATATACATTTATTTGGAACAACAAACGTCCACGAATAAAAAGATCCACTGCACAGAGAAATAAAGCCGACGGGGGTTTAGTCTTTCCAGACTTCAACTATTACTTTAAAGCGTTCTCTTTAAGACCACTGGTCACCCGGTTTGATTCTCAAGCATCGGTATCCTGGAGACCATTAGAGGAGAACATAGTGGCACCACATAGACTGCAGGATATAGTGTACACCAACTTATCAATTAAGCAATGCAACTTGAGATATGGCCCTCTTATTACACATGTGATCCGGATATGGCGTGACACACAGAAAAAGTGTACTAACCACCATAAATGGCACAGTCATTCTCCCCTATTTAATAACAATTTACTCCTTATTGCACAACAACCTATCAGATTTCCTAGATGGGAAAAGAAAGACATACACACATTGGGGGATATCTTCGATGACCATGGTTTCTGAAGTTATCAAGATATATTTAACAAATTTAACCTCACCAGTTCCACTCATTTTTTCTATCTACAATTAAGAGCAGCTTTGAGAGCTCATGGAGTCCCATTAAATATTCCACTTGAGCACCACAGATTTCACAAATTATTTTATGACAAGGAGACATCGAGAGGCTTCAAGTTTCAAGTTCAAGTTTCTTTAATAGTTGTCATACAGAAGTACAGAATACTTTTATTCAAAATGCTTCTTACTGTTACGCTCCAGAGACTGTGCTAGACAAGATAAGTATGAAATAAAATAAAATAGTATAGCATGTAAAATAGAAGTAAAAATAGAAGTCACAGTGTTCAGTATAGACATATGTACAATGTTCGATGCAGAATAGAAGTAACTGAGTTACCATACAATATACAATATACTATGCAATGTACTAATATACAATACTATATAGTGCAAAGCAGAAATGGGATGAGGTACAATTTAGGTACAATTTACAGTAAGGTGTACGAGTTGTAGTGCAAATCCTTTACCAATAAATATAAAGTGTGCTTAGGTGATCTAAAGTGTGGAGAGTGGGTGCTGCAGTGTGTTGTTTGTTTAAAGTGAGTGTGTGCGTGTGGATGTGTGTGCTGTGTGCATTTGATGGTTGTTGCATAGTGTTTATTGTTCGTTGAGCAGCCTGATGGCCTGGGGATAGAAGCTTCTTCTGAGTCTTTCTGTGCTCGCCATGAGACTCCGGTATCGCTTGCCTGACCGCAGCAGTTCAAAGAGGCAGTTGTTTGGGTGGCTGGAGTCCTTGATGATTCTCTTAGCCTTACCCCTGCACCGCTTGTTGTAAATGTTCTGGAGGGTGGGAAGCCCCCCTCCAATTGTGCGTTCGGCTGAACGTGTCACTCTCTGTAGTCTGCTTCGGTCTTGTGCAGTGCTATTTCCAAACCAGGAGGTGATGTTGCCAGTCAGGATGCTCTCTATTGTATGAGTAGAAGTTTTTTTTTTTTTATATTTTTTTTTTTTATTATTTTTTAAACATAACAACAAATTAGACACACAAGCATTAACAGTAAACATCCAATGAAATCAACATTTGAATTATTATAAATGTATTTTACGAGATATATACCTAATACTTGCTATCTAATACCATACAAACATAATATGCTCCTGCTCGTTCACCCCCCCCGGACCCCCACTTGGATAATCCATCCATTTTCATTCGTTTCTAACCAGGCACTACACTTCATATGCTAGCTTTTATTCTCTCCACCACTTCTAACCAGATTGCAATGTTGGTTTCACTGACACCTAAAATTCTTGCTGTAGATATTTCTAGATAAATCACATCGAGATAGGTAAGAACCCATACCTTCCGGCACATTTTTTCCGGTTGAATCCATCGTGATGCTATCAGCTTTTTAGCAGCTGTGAGACCGGATAAAACTAGTCTCTTTAGCTGTATAGGGGCTGCAAACTGAAATACATCATTCAACAGCAATACAGAGGGATGTACAGGTATGTTCAGAAATAAGAATACTGATAATTGCTGGGACACTTCTTTCCAGAATATCTTAACCGGTGGGCAATCCCAATACATGTGCATAAATGTACCCTCATCCCCATTTGTACATAAGGAACATAGGGAGTAGAAGTTCTTAAGGATCTTCTGACTGACTTGGAACTTCCTTAGGCGCCTGAGGAAGTAGAGGCGTTGTTGTGCCTTCTTCACAACACTGTCAATGTGTGTGGTCCATGTCAAGTCCTCGGATATGTGGGCTCCGAGGTACTTAAAACTGTTCACTCTCTCAACCGGTGCCCCGTCGATGCTGAGGGGGCTGTAGTCCCTGACCCCCGACCTCCTAAAGTCCACAATCATCTCCTTTGTTTTGCTGACGTTCGTCTCTGACTTTTATCGCCACTTACTTACGTCCTCATATGAGGTCCTTCCCCTAGACTCGGTTTGGAGGAAGGATATCCCAAACTTGGAAGTAGATTTTGATTGGGATGCAGTCTGGGCAAACGTTCGGCTATCATCACGCAACCCAGATCACCAACAGATTAATCTAAATTTTGTTCATAGGACTTACCTGACTCCTAGACATTTGCACCTAATGGGTCTCAGACAAGACTCTCGATGCTCCTTGTGTTCAAACGGTGCTCTTGGTACATATATGCATATGTATTGGGAATGCCCTCCTGTTAAGATTTTCTGGGAAAAAGTAACCAATTATCAGAATGTTTATCTCTGACCATACGTACACTGCCTTCTGTATTGTTGTTGAATGATGTTTCTCAGTTATCGACCTCTGTAGGCCCTACATGTAAAGAGACAAATTTTGGCCGGTCTTACGGCTGCCAAAAAGTTTATAGCGTCACGCTGGATTCAACTGGATAAAATGTGCCCGAAGGTATGGGATCTTACCTATCTCGATGTGATTTATCTAGAGATATCCACTGCACGAATTTTAGGTGTTAATGAAGCCAGCATAGCAGTCTGGGTAGCTGTGGTGGAGAAGATAAAGGGAAGCATATAAACTTGTAATTTTCTGATGTTAAATGAAATAGTGGATGTATAGTCCAAGTGGGGGTCCTGAGGGGGGGGGGGGGGGGGGGGAAAGAGCGAGGAAGAGCGAGCAAGAGCACATGTATTGTATTTATTATTTTTATATCTTTTAATCTACATTTATTTTAATGTAATTACTGGATTGTCATTATTATTATTATTATTATTATTATTATTATTATTATTATTATTATTATTATTATTATTATTATTATTATTATTATTATTATTATTATTATTATTATTATTATTATTATTATTATTATTATTATTATTTCTGTCATTGTCCTGTGATTTATCATTGATTATTACTGTTACTGTATTGTTTGTCTAGTTTCATGTTAAAAAAAGGGAAAATAAAAAACATTTGTTCAAAAAAAAAAATTACATTTTGGTTTTGAAACCAAGCCATGTTTCTTCAACCAGTGTACCATTGAGCTCATTTGACCAGTCCAGGCTCTCCAGTTCAAGGTTAAAGGCCTCGCTAGAGTAGGTTTTGAGGTCTCTAGATGTGACTGTTTTGTGACAGCCGGCCTTTTGTTTTAGCTTTTTGCGGGTACAGAATATCATATAATGATCACTTAACCTGCATGCTATAACCCCTTTATTGGAGATCTTGGACTTGTCAGAGGTCAGGATGAGGTCAATGGTAGTCTGAGTTGATTCACATACACATGTGGGTTGGGTGATTAGCGATAGGTTATGTAGATAACCTAGTTATATTAGTATTGGCTGAGCTCCCGCTCTGAGCCTTACGAGATACTCTATATCGCCTGTGATACCTAATGTATCTCCCACGAACAAAAACACATGCACCCCACCTGTATGGGGCCCCGCCCCTTATGGTGGCACCACCCATATAATCATGACTCTGGTCATGACACACCCTTCCTCGCCAAAAACCCGTCCCAGGAAAAGATCCCTCAAGAGGGAACTCAGGGCGCGCAGAGCGGGAGCTCAGCCAATACTAATATAACTAGGTTATCTACATAACCTATCGTTATATTTCGTATGGCATCGCTCCCGCTCTGAGCCTTACGAGATAATGGGGAAGAGCGGGTGCGAGACCCGACAGATGTACCCCCTGAGGACCCGTAAGCCCACATCAAGGGGTGCGGGGAGCCCTGTCACCCCATCCTTCCTAACGAAGGGGGGGCGCAGTCAACTCCACCTGAATGCGAACAAGAGGGAGCCAGAACCCCTTGAACACACCGTACAGGCGGAACCACGTGTGACTCAACACACTGCGGCCCATACCCATACACTCCCGCTACCCGACCAAAGGACGGGAAGCAGGAAAGGCCACAGACCCCAGAACCGCCTGGGAGACAGAACCCCCGGTCATGTCCATGAGGTAAAACCTTACAAAGGAGCCCGGGGAGGACCATGAAGCTGCAGCACAGATGGCCTCCACCGAGGCCCCACCCAGGAGAGCGGCAGAGGCAGCCACCCCACGAGTGGAGTGCGCCCTGACGCCCCCAGGGGGATCCTGCCCAGCCAGCGTGTAGCAGAGGGTAACACCCTCGCACAACCAATGGGACAGGCGCTGCTCCGACAGTGCCTTACCAGCACGAGCCCCACCGTAACAGACAAAAAGCTGGTCGGTAACCCTGAAATCCTGAGTACGGCTGAGGTAAATCCCCAAGCACGGACTGGACATGACAGGTGAAGGCCCGCATCTAACTCACCAGTGTGAGGAGGAGGACGAAACGCCTGAACCACAATATCCCGGGAGCGGAAGGAACTCCGGATATTCTTAGGCACGAAAGCAGGATTAGGTCGCAGAGTGACACCGCAATCGGTCCGAAAAGACAGGCACTCTGGACGTACCGAGAGAGCACAGAGCTCACCTACGCGTTTAGCGGAAGTGACAGCCAGAAGGAACGCGGTCCTGAAGGACAGCTGTCCCAACGGCGCCCGCTCGAGCGGCTCAAACGGGGCCAAGGACAACCGACCGAGGACCAATTGAAGATCCCAAGTCGGAGCCAAGGAGCGTTGCACCGGCTTAACGCGTCGAGCGCCAAGCAGGAAACGCTTCACAAGAGGGTGGCTGAACAAGACATCCCCTCAAACCCCTCATGATAGGAGGATATAGCTGCTGCATATACCCTCACCGTCGAAGCCGACAGTCTATCAAGGAGAGACTGGAGGTAACTAAGGACAGCAACCAGGGGGCAGGAGACTGAGTCCTGGCCCCCCGCCTTACACCACACTTGGAACATACGTCATCTGCCCGCGTAAGCGCGACAGTGGAGGGAGCATGCGCATTCCAGATGGTAACACCATCAGGATCAAGGACCTGCGCCCCTCAACGTACCCGTCCCAACAACTGACCCAACAGATGTATGGGGAAGAATCCCTGGCGGCACGGCATCGGTCCCAGACCTGCCTGGCCATGTCCAGACGCAATCCTCACCCGTCAGGATGAGGGCCGCCCCGCGACAGTACACCTGCACCCACATTCTCCCTGCCGGGGATGTGGGGAGCCCTTAGGCCGCGCAGATGGAGGACGCCCATAGCCAGCCGCCCGCCGCCTGGTGCAGACAGGGGGAGCGTACTCCTCCCTGTCTGTCGATACACGACACTGACGTCGTATCGTCCGTCCTGATCAACACCATTTGTGGACCAGAAGGACCGCTTTCAACACCAACACATTGAACGTAGCGCAGACCGGGCAGCATGGTTTGCCAGCTGCCCCCTACTGCGTTGGCCCGACGCGTCACCAGCGAGGGAGGCGTCGGTGAAAGCGCGACATGAGACAGCGCCGTAACCGTCCTAGGACGGAACCTCCCGAGCGTGTTGACAACACGCTCTGAGATGGATGCCCATAGCCCTCCAACCGTTGACTGGGAAGAGGAATACTCTACATCCAGTCTACAGCAACCCCAGGCTGGTAGAGACCTGCCTGGTACGAGACCTGACGATCCACCTTGACCGCGAAGGACCAGAACGTCATCAGGGCAGAACACTCCGTAACCCCGGATGACGCAGAGGCCCCAGTGCGGCCTCCACGCACTTGGTGAAGATGCGGGGAGCCAGAGAAAACCGAACGGCAGCCTCTGGTACTCATACGCTAACCCTGCAAAGGAAGCGTAGGTAAGCCCTAGGATGGAAGATCGGGGATGCGCATACGCATCCTACAGGTCTATGGAGGAGAACCAGACCCCCACCTGACAGTGTTCAACAGGTAGGAGACGATCCAAAAAATGCTGAACCTTCCCATGGGACAGGTCCAGCCTGGGTCTTACACCCCTCCCTCCCGACTTCTCGGGCAGAGAACACCGGGAGGAGAACGCCACGACGATGGCTTGCTTCGTCCACAGAGATTGGATCCCGTCGACCAGAGCTGTCCCTGCTGGAGACCCCGACAACAGGGTCTGTACCAAACCTGAAAACGGGTGGGGTTGTGTAAACACAAGTCCCCGCCTCACCATTCTCTCCATCTACCTCGACATATGGTACTGCCGTAGTCATATGTGACGACACTCCCAACGCACCCGCCGTCACGTGGCGCAGGTCCGCCAGGAACTGTAGATAGTTGGCCCGGTCCCCCCCGCTGTGCGAAGACAACCCTGGAATCGTGCGAGGAGCGCGTTCCGTGTCGGAACACCTGACCCTGACACCACCCACGAGGCAATCGCACCCAAGGGGGAACCCCGACAGAAAAAGGGCCTGTCTGATACGGGGGGCTTCCGATCAAAAAAGCCCCCCCACTGAACACCCCTCCAGAACATGCTGAAGGAGTTGTTCTGCAGCCGGACATGCAAGGTGTAAGGCCCCCATGGGTTCCTACACACCGTAGCCCTGCAGTGATATCACTACCACCTCAAACCATGTGAGCTGCGACCACTTGCCAATATTCCAGGAGTGGGAGCACCAACATGATACCTGGCCTGGCGAAGGCGAGGCCGGGGAAGCCCGCACTGTGTGCCTCAAAAGGTTTCGAGCCCCCCTGCTGACAACACTTAAGTTGACAGACGTAACACCAGGCTCAACCAACACAGTTCAAGGTGTGGGAGCCGCTTGACAGCACAACATTCTCACGGACAGACCCAGGCTCAGCCATCAACTGGGTGTCAGCCCCTGTCTCCATGAGAAGCGAAGAATGGGGCCGCATACGCTTCAATGAAGGTTCGCGGCCCGCAGCCAAAGGAGAACGCTCAGAGCCCCGCTTCTGGGGGTACCAGAGAGAGGATTGAACGGGGAGCGGGCTGCTCGCGGCAAAATGACGACGGAGTGGTTTACCAACACCGAAATCACCCAAAATGGCCGATCCCTCGGCCGCCAAGACTGTCGGCCTCGCGATACCCTGTCGATTCTCCAACCAGGGCACCACTGGCGGGGGAAACATGGCCGCCTGTCGAGGGCCCCGTCATCGCCGCTGACGAGGCCGTGCTCTCTCCTCTTCTGGCTGCGCGGTGTGAGGCGGTGTAGGGCCTAGGACAATACCGCCCGCGCTCCAGCAGAAGACCAAAATCCCCTGCGGAGAGGGGAACCCTGAGCGGTTATAGCTTGCGGCTGGGTCAAAGCTAATAACGTCAACATCCTCGACGGAGTGGTTTACCAACACCGTGCGCGATGTGTCGACGTCGGCCGGCCCTCAAGGCCCCTCCACCAGACACCATTTCTGTAATAGAAAAAACACCAATTCGAACACAGTTCTAATCGTTGCCAATTCCATACCGTGGCGGTACAAGCCTTAACAGCCCACCAGCCACTCGCCAGGCCGACCATGGTGTCGGCCGGGCGGGGCATTGTTTCAATATATCAAAAACAAAGGACTGACGTTAACATGGAGCACCAGTGGTGATTGCAAACAGCACCCTCCACTGTGGTGTGGACCATGAAAAGGTTAAATGAATAAAAGAGCTAAACCACAAAAACTGTAGAATGAGCAAACCCATACACACAAAGTTTAAGGGGAGACGGACCAGACCCGTCTTCATTCAAAATATTCACAACAGAACACCAGCCCTAGTTTAGCCCATTTACCAAAAAAGGTAAACAAAGCCCCCCCCCCGCACTACTCCCCCAGTATACCGATTGACCGTCAGTATGAATGGTTTGAGAGGAGAGAAAGCTGTAGCAAGACAGCCTTCTCATAGCAGAGTGACAAAATGAAACAATAGCCCCCTACACAGGGCCGCCCCAGGAGATGGGGGCCCTCGCGTCTAAAAACGCACAGGGCCTCACATTTCTCCCAAGCGGCCCTGCCCTTATACTACTGCAGCCTAACGCCAGGCAATGTGGAACCCAAGACAACAATTGCCTGTGCACAGACACGCAACATGTTTACCATGTCGGCTGGACCCATAGCCCCACTACCCGACGCCAACCCAGATGGGAACACCGTTCAACAAACCCCGCCGGAACACAAGGTAATACCTGGCTAGAACCTAGCCACGACCTACCCCGTTGTCAACCCATTTACCCGAAAAAGGTAAATAGAACTCAAAACCCCACAACAGCTACCGACTGACCTTCATTGATGAACCGGGCAAGAGGCGGGAGAGTGACAACATCTCACGGCGGAGACATTAAAACAGCATAGCAATTAGCAGTAGTGATAGCATGCGGCAGTAGCGATAGCATGTTAGCATAGCTTTAGATGTTTTAGCAGCACGCCCAAGACAGCTTGGAAACCGTTCCCTGCAGAGAACGTTCACCAAACCATCTTGCCCCTGGCGCCAACACACAACAAGGTTGTGTTAACAACACAAACCAGCATTACTAACACTAATACCCATGCCTGAAGACACAGGGCCTACCTGAGTACAAGCTGGCCCGACAGCCAGCCTTGTACAGCTGAACCTCGATGTGCAGTCATCAAACGAGGAACATCCCAGGCCCGTCGTGTCGCCGAAAACATGCGTCGAAGATGCCAGGGGCCAGCAACCTCCGGTAAGCTTCCAACATTATTAATCTTCCTTAATCTTTTCACTCCGCTAGCTCGCATGGTGCATAGCATCCAGTACGCTGGGACGAAAATAGAGGAAGGGTGTGTCATGACCAGAGTCATGATTATATGGGTGGTGCCACCATAAGGGGCGGGGCCCCATACAGGTGGGGTGCATGTGTTTTTGTTCGTGGGAGATACATTAGGTATCACAGGCGATATAGAGTATCTCGTAAGGCTCAGAGCGGGAGCGATGCCATACGAAATATAACTGGCTGAGGCCGTGCAGATCACAAAACCTATTGAAGGATTTGAAGACGGGTGCATCTTTTTGTTGTATATCCGCTGACTCCCAGTTATTATAAAACAGGGCATCGAGCTGACTCCCAGTTATTATAAAACAGGACATAGAGCTGACTGACTCCCAGTTATTAAAAAACAGGGCACAGAGCTGACTGACTCCCAGTTATTATAAAATAGGGCATAGAGCTGAGTCCCAGTTATTATAAAATAGGACATAGAGCTGAGTCGCAGTTATTATAAAATAGGACATAGAGCTGAGTCCCAGTTATTATAAAATAGGACATAGAGCTGACTCCCAGTTATTATAAAATAGGACATAGAGCTGACTCTGACTCCCAGAATGCAGCCGGTGATGACGGGAAGCATGGATTCCCACAATGCATTTCGAGAGAACATGGCTGACTGAAGCGTGAAGAGTGACGATTCATAAAGCTGTGTAGCCATTTGTGCAATATTATTATTACATTATTAGGGGAAATAATAATTGTTTGGTGGATCGTTGAGTCGAGTCTACTACAAACGATGTTCATTTGAACGTGTTTATTATTGGAGGAAGCAGCGAATAGCCCTGTGTTTGTCAAGGTGAGCAGCAGTGACGGCACGCTAGCTAGTACGACTGAACCACTGACGTAGGTCTATATAGACAACTTGTTTTTATTGCTGAACATTTCCATCTAATGTACCGTATTGGCATAGTAATGTCGTCCATTCTTTTTTTTTAACTTCATATCATATTGATAATAATAATAATGCCATTAGCTCGAGAAGAGATCGCTTCCAATGTGGCCTAGAGTGAATTAATGAATGAATGAACTTGATTTAACAGATTGCAGAATGGCTACAATACAGTACGGCTCAATACACACAATTGTTAAGGGGATGCAGACCAGAGAAAGACTTTAGTCTTGTTTACATCAGGGTCCCCCATTTTCAATTCATATTGAAACTAGAGGTCTCAAACAGACTAATATTGCTCATTGTTTAAACTTGTGACAGCAGCTGTGACATGTCTTCTTCTAACCTGTCTTTTTGCATGTAGGAATATTTATGATAAAACATAAGTTGGTTAAGAGTTCACTCACTGACCATGCATCCAAACGAATGATCATCTTTCTCACTGCACTCATACATTACATTTGGAAATAAATATTCCTATTTCATGTGGAAAGTAATAATACAAAATAAAGTCACGTTTTTAAACACAATCTTTCCAAATCCTTGTACATTTTTCATTATCATCCCCTGGTTACAATTACATTAATTCATTAGCATTTAAATGTTTTTTTAAGTAATTAAAGTCAGAAAAATAACCATTACCTCACTATGATGGTATACACATTTTCTGATTTTTGAATGGGATACTTAATTATAACCAGTTTACCTAAAATGGGGCCTACTTTTTTTTCTGTGATGGTCCAGTACTTCTGAATAAGTAGAAGAACCTCTTGGAACAATCGATTGACAACCATCTTGCATCATGTGACTTGACTCGACTGTATCACATCATGATCTGACCGGCTAATGTTAATGTTTCGCCCCTGGCAGCATCTTCCTTGTCGACATGGCGGCGGTGGTTGTAGCCAAACGCGAGGGGCCGCAGTTCATCAGCGAAATCGCGGTGAGGGGCAACGCCGCCGTGCTGGACTACTGCCGGACCTCCGTCTCGGCGCTGTCCGGAGCCACAGCGGGCATCCTGGGCCTGACGGGACTCTACGGCTTTGTCTTTTACTTCCTCGCCTCGTTCCTCCTCTCCCTCCTGCTCATCCTCAAAGCGGGCCGTCGGTGGAGCAAGTGCTTCAAATCCCGCCGGCTGCTGTTCACCGGCGGCCTGGTCGGCGGCCTGTTCACATACGTCCTGTTCTGGACTTTCCTCTACGGGATGGTGCACGTATACTGATGACGCCGTTTATGAACCAGATTAACCCTTAACCCTGCTAACATTATCTTGTATATATAGGCGATGAACCATATGGGACTCTTGAACTCTGCTGTACACGCTCTTTATGCAGTGAATGAATGGTGTCAATCACGGTGTAGCTTACTGTACACCATGCAACAAATGAAATGTCCTGATATTTCTCCTGCACTGAACTTAAAAATGTATGAATTTATTTAACGTTGAACTGTTAAGACGGTGCCCAGTGTCGTCCATGGATGTGGGGTACTGTTGCCGTGTTCATGTGGTGTCTGGTATATCGGACGGATGAGTTTCCAACCCTTAAATAGCCGACCATGTTGGAGACCATTTTTATATCTTGAGTTGTGAAGTTATGCCCTTTGACCGCCGGTGCTCAAGTAGTCCGTAGTCTTACGCACATTTATTTTCCAGGTGCCGAGTAGAAAAGGTTGATCCATGTTCAAAATGACTCGCCCTCATGGGCTCTTTGTCAGATGCTGCCATTGGCCAGTTCAGTCACACAATCAAAAGTAGAAGGAACCACACACCTTTTGGTAGACTGCAGTAGAAAATCAACTTGTTAACCCTTTCACTACCACACTACAGAAGGTTAACCTAACCTTTCACTACCACACCGTGTATTGTCACAGTGAAAGGGTTAAACAGTAGTGGCCTAAAGCCATAGTTTGTTTTTCTGAATTATTTACTTTGTTAATGGTAGCAGATTGGATAAAAAAACGTTGCAAAGTCCGCTAACTCAGACCTTCCGAGTTCCCGGGGCCCATGTGAACGTGGAATTGTGATCATTAACCCTTTCACTACCACACTACAGAAGGTTAGCCTTTCACTACCACACTACAGACGGTTAATAGTGTGGCAGTGAAAGAGTTAACCTGTAGTGTGGTTGTGAAAGGGTTAACCCATTGTCGTGTGGTAGTGAAAGGGTTAACCCTTTGGTAGTGTCGTAGTGAAAGGGTTAAGAAAAGCTTTTAGCTAGGAAACGGGTTGCATCTTGGTGCAAAGCCCTAAGCAGTGTGTTTGCATCAACACGTTTTAGCCTTCTATTTGAAATATAACTGATCTGATTTTTTTTGAATAAATTACGTCAACACACTCATACCTGTTTGTATAATTTATCAGTTTCTGAGACAAACATGACTTACTGTATACATAATTTCCAACAACAGACAATTCAATAAATATGAACGTGACCAACAAAGAAGGAAGAGGCAAGTCCTTTGTATTTTTAAATCCTTCCCAACAGGACAACACTAATCACTTCTGACAATGTGGTGTATAGACGTGTAACAACTTGCAACACTTCATGTTTGATTCCACAGATTCCTTATGTTGTGAATAAAATTCTGTTGTAGCCACCCAATGGCTCCAGCAGGATGTAACTGTCCCCACACACAGCACATATACACCATGAAGAACGGTATGGTCAAATACACCTTTCACAGCGCAAGTTATGCGTTATGGTTGGAATTCCGTTATGGTATGGAGTTATGGTTACAAGTGGAACATAATTAAACAATTAGATCTTTAACATTTTTACCCCTCACATCTGGCTTCCTACAGTGGTTTTCAAATGTTTTCTCTTGAGGGTTCACATTTTCTTTTATTTCTCTCATAATGCAAAACAGATTTTTCAAGCCATTGTGTTGACTGATTTCACAGAATTATCCCCTTTTTTCAGGCGTGAGTTATAACTTATTAGTGTACAGTATTCTATTTAACCAACTTGGTTGCAAGGACTTGGAAAGGGTTTTTAGCAGCACAATAAAGTCACTACTTCTGGATACCATCACTCCTAATTTGGGGACCTCAATTTAAACCTCCCTGACCCAGTCTTGTTGGCTCAGACTGCAGGTGAAAGTGGCCCAAATATCAGATATTTTCTTTAACAGTGTGAACAGCACTAATTACATGGAATCTGACCTTTTCAATTCTGATTTGGGCCACTTTCATACGTGGTTCTAAATCAGATACAGGTCTGGTCACATTAAAAAAAAATTGGTTCTGAGCAATACATCAGAATTGAGCACTAAAGTGCAGTGTGAATGTAGCCAAAATCACTTTCCCTTTGTTACAATACTTAAGTACTGTTTTGGGGGATTTGTACTTTACTCAAGTATTATTAGGTTTGTATACTTGTACCTTTACTCAATTACATTTCAGAGAAAAAAAACATACTTTTTACTCCTTACGTTTAAAATGCAGACCTACAAAGTACAAATCTTGCAGGTTCAACCGTTTTAATTAGTATATTTGTTTCTCTGGCCGAACTAACGTTAACGTTATTAATCCTGCGGCCGCACTTTATTTAAAAACATCCCCATCAATGGAAAATGAACCCGCCCATACCCATGCTGATTGGTCCTTGTGCAAGACTAGAAAGTGGGGATCTTTGATTAAACACCTGCTATCAGAAGAATAGACAGTCAGAAAAAAGGTTTTTACTTTTACTTTTTAGTGTACATTTAAAAGTAGAAACTTTTTGACTTTTACTCAATTGTGTTTTTAGCCAGATACTCGTACTTTTACTTGAGTACGATTTTGAGACGGTACCCATACTTTCACTTAAGTATAATTTCTGGGTACTTTTTACACCCCTGCCCTGGTGTATCTTTCTGCCTTAGGATCTGGTGTAGGGACACTGAGGATATTGCAGGATAATTCCACCTTTCTCTTGGCCAACATACCTTGAATCAGAATATGCTCTAGTTGGTAGCATCACCTCTGCTGATGGTGTAGAAATGGGAATCAAATCCCACTTCATACTCCACTCCCGGCAGCATAACGAGACCATCACGGTGCCATTTTCTTTGGCTTTGATGGTGTGAACAAATTGTTAATTTTGTGAGGCAAAAGTGATATGCTTTGGCTCTCCACCTTGTGAATGGTTTACGCCGCCAAAGTACCGTTGTCCTGTGTTACGTGGAATGGTGGGCCCCATTTTCTCTACTGCCAGCTGGGCGTCCACCGTCGTGAGTTCGATTTCCTCCACCTTTTTGGTGGAGTTGGAGTCCTGATCCGTAGTGTTCTTCCTGTGCTTCCTGCTTCGGTGCCCCGTCTTGCCGTCCTTGTTGTGTTTCTCCCGTTCTTTCCTGTCACATAGAAGATTTCACTTTACTGACAGATAAGCACTGACCAATGTGATAGTTAAAGGGGCACTTCACCAAAAAAACAAAGCTGATTTATTTTGCATATCTCACACACATCCAAAAAACCAAATAATTTGCACACATTAAGTTAGTTTGACAGTTCTGTATCACACTAGCTCCCGCTCTGCGTCTGTTGCATATATCTCGCTTCAGCATATATACACTGAATAAATTTCAAAATGTACCTTTAAATGCCAGCATTTATCTGACCACACCCCCATCCGCTTACCTATATAAGCAGGGGTGGTGCCACACACTCATCTCCTTCTCAAATTTCATCACAAGCAACGTGTTGCTATATGCCCACTTGACGTGGAGAAAAATATTACTCTGAGGAAAGGAAGAACAAGGAGATACGTTGACATCATATCTTTATTTTCTCTCTCACTATTTTCGAGAAAATACGGCGATATTGTCTTCGTACTGGAGTGTCTGGAAGATGATGATCATTCTAAAATCCTCCACCGGTTTTCGTATTGGGAGCACGCCGCTGCATGCCTCTCAACTGCAGTTCCTTGCTGTGTTGGTTGGGGTGAAACCTTTCAGGGCACAGCTGAACTGTAGGACGCGCCGCTGTTGTGAGAAGCGGTGGGTTTCAGGTTGGGTGAGTACTGTTTGCTGGCAGGCTCCACTTGTCTGTTAGTGCTATGGGGGCTAATTGACAATGTTTATGAAAATCGGCCCCAGGCTAGGGTCCTTTGTTCAGCCTCTTAGGCGACAGAAGACCTTGGTCTGAAGCCCATTATAGTTTTAACTAGTGGGCCGCGACCATTAACACTGGTGATCCCTGTGTTTTCTGGACGAGTGGTTATCTCTCTGTCACCGTGTAGCCCCTTCTTTCATATCCAAATGAGAGTATTCCTTCACGAGGAGATATGGGCATAGATGTTCGATAGCGGAAGATCTATGTTCAAGTCAGCTACACAGGCCAGTTTGGGTATTGTGCTGGCTCCGTCGGGTGTTGGTAAAATCACCGTTGTAAAGCTGTGTTGACATCTTGTTTCTCTTTTCTCTTAAAAAGTGAGGAGGGTTTCAGAACGGCGGCCTGTCTGGGTGAGTGTTATATCATTGTGTACAAGTTCAGGTGATAGCTGCTTAGCTTACGTGCTAGTGGTGGCCTACTGTTAGCCAGTCAGCTGTTAGCTGCGGCGCTAGCTTGCTGTGATCACTAGGTGGCCTACTAGGTTAGGCTGGGGAACGTTAGCTTGCTGCTATCGGCCTAGGTCCAGCACGGGGTGGCTCCGGCGCCTCGCGCGCCGCCGCGGTTCCCGACTCCCCTCTCCCTCATGGGGAGAGGCGGGGGGGATTCGAAGCTACTCTCTGGTCGCGCGCGCCGTTCGCTTGGCGTCTCGCGGGCAGGGGCGGTAGCGTCCGACGGTTAGGGCGGCCGTTAGCTTAATGCTACTCTGTTGAACGTGCTTTGATTATAACATGTTTTACACTCTTGACTACGACGTCATCTTTGACAGGGGATGTTCGTCGACCCTGCCCTGAGCCAGGACGGCAAGGATTGCGTCAACAAAGGGGACCGTAGCGACGGGTTGGAGCGGCGACGCTGGCCGGGTCGGCAACACAGGACGGCTGTGTTTACTACGTTTTGCTGTAGACTGGAAGTAGAGTTCTCCTCTTCCCAGTCAACGGGTGGAGTACTTGGGCTTTTTCTAAGCTCAAGGTCTATATGGGCATCCCTCTCGGAGCGGCGGCGAGTGATTGGGTTCTCGGCGCGCTTGGGAGGTTCCGTCCTAGGACGGTCCGTGATGCGCCTGCTGCTGGGGTCCCTCTTGGCCTCCTCTTCATGGGGAGGATGCAGAGGTGGTTTTTTCCAGTACGGAAATGGACCCGGTGTGAGACATATGGAAGCGGCTATGTCAGTACTGGGGGACCTCATCTTCTGGGGAGGGTCTGGTGCCCTCACCTGCGGGGTCCCCTTGGGCAGCAGGCTGTCATACGTCACGGTCTTCACCGACGCCTCCCTCATGGGATGGGGGGGGGTGCCGTGTTGGACCAACGAAGTAGGGGGCAGCTGCCATGCTGCCCGGTCTGCGCTACATTCAATGTGTTGGGATTGAAGGCAGTCCTTCTGGTCCTCAAACGGCTCGACCACCTTGTGGTGGGCAAGCGTGATTTGGTCAGGATGGACAACACGACATCAGCGCCGTATATTGTCGGACAGGGAGGAGTGCGCTCCCCCCGTCTGCACCGGGCGGCGGTCGGGCTCTGGCTATGGGCGCTCTCCATCTGCTCTGCCTGAGGGCTCTCCACATCCCCGGCAGGGTGAATGTGGGTGCAGGTGTGATGTCGCGGGGCGGTCCTCACCCTGACGAGTGGGGACTACGTCCAGACATAGTCGGGCAGGTCTGGGACCGATTCCGTGGCCGTCCGGTATTCTGTACGCTTTCCCCCCCTTACACCTGATAGCTCAGCTGTTGGGGCAGGTATGTCGGGAGCGCTGGACTTGGTCCTGGTCGTGCCGGGCCGGGGCTCAGCTGTGTGGTCCCCGGCCCTGATTCAGCTCTGTGTGGCCCCGCCGTGGCCTGTTCCGTGGTCACCGCGGGCCCTCTCTCAGGCATGCGGAACTCTGTTCTGCCTTCCTGTTCTGGGGCAGCCTCTAGGCTTGGCTGCTGACAGTGTGAATCTGGTGGGGATGCGTCTTGACTATTCTGTGGTTAATGCTATCCGATATGCGCGCTCCGCCCTCTACCGCGGCTTACGCTGGGGAGTGGCGTATGGTCGAGTGTGGGGGCGGAACGTTGTTCAGCCACCCTCTCGTGGGACGTTCCTGCTTGGCGCTCTGCGTCTCAAGCCTGTGGAACGTTCTCTGTCTCCGAGTGGGACCTCCAACTGGTCCTGGGCCGGTTGTCGGAGGCCCCGTTTGAGCCTCTTGAGCAGGCGCCATTGGATCTGCTGTCTTGAAGACCGCGTTCTTTTTGGCCATCACCTCCGCTAAACGCGTGGGTGGCCTGTGTGCTCTCTCGGTGCAGCCTGAGTGCCTGTCTATTCGGGCCAATAGCGGTGCGACTCTGAGGCCTAATCCAGTCTTCGTGCCAAAGAATATCCGGAGCTCTTTTCGCTCCAGGGATATTGTGATTCAGGCGTTTCATCCGCCTCCTCACACTAGTGGGTTAGAGGTGAGCCTTCATCTATTGTGTCCTGTCCGTGCTTTGGGGGTTGGCCTCAGTCGGACGCAGGATCTCAGGCCTGCCGATCAACTGTTGTTTGTTACGGTGGCCCTCGCGCAGGTAAGGCACTGTCCAAGCAGCGCCTGTCACATTGGTTGTGCGAGGGCATTGCCCTTTGCTACACGTTGGCTGGACAGGTCCCCCCTGGGGGTGTCAGGGCGCACTCCACTCGTGGAGTGGCGGCCTCTGCCGCCTTGTTAGGGGGGGCCTCGGTGGAGGACATCTGTGCTGCGGCCTCCTGGTCCTCCCCGGGTCCCTTCATTAAGTTTTACCTCTCTCCCAGGCGGTTCTGAGGTCTGGGACCTCCCCTGCATCCCGCCAGTTGGTGGGCTAGCAGGGGTGTGTGGGTGTGTGCCACACTGCCACGGGGTGCTGTGTCACACGTGGTCCCGCCTGTACTGTGCGCTTTTAGGGGTTTCTGGTTCCCTTTTTTTTGCACTTTGGTGGAGTTGACTGCCTCCCCCCCTTCGTTAGGACGGGCGGGTGGACGGGACTCCCCTCCTCCCTGGTAGTGTGGCTTACGGGCCCTCAGGGGGTACACTTGTCGGGTCACGCGTCTGCTCTGCCCCATATCTCATAATGGCAAGAGCGAGACGCGATGACAGTATGATAATATAACGAAAGGTTATCCTATAACCTAGTTATATGAATACTGGCAGAGCGTCTCGCTCTCAGCGCCCTGAGGTCCCTTGGTTGGGTTTTTCAATGTTGGAAACTTTTTTTCCCGAGGGAGGTAGAGTGTGACCATGTCCGGCGTCTTATAGGAAGACGCTGGGGCGTGGCCTGGTCACGTGCATGGGTGCAAATTGTTTGTTCATGAGCACAGTAGGTGCTAGGAGATAAGAGTTATCTCATAATGGCAAGAGCGAGACGCTCTGCCAGTATTCATATAACTAGGTTATAGGATAACCTTTCGTTATTCAGAGTAAGTGATGTCATCAGGGACATTGAATCCTTGTGTTGTGTTAATTACAGCAATAATTTAGCAAGCTCATTTACTCTCAATAACTAAATGGACGTGTGTTTCTTGGTGAAGTGCCCCTTTAAGTTGTGGTATTGATCAATTAAAAACACCATAAATAAATAAATAAATAAATAAATAAATAAATAAATAAATAAATAAATAAATAAATAAATAAATAAATAAATAAATAAATTAATTAATAATAAATAAATAAATAAATAAATAATAAATAAAAAAAAACATATTGAGTCATACTTGAAATTGATGATTTCAAACTTCCTCTCTCGGTAGAAGGAGCTTGTGCTCATCATGTAGAGTAGGATCATATCACAGGCGAACGCTCCCTGAAACAGAGGAGGGTATTATTGTAAACTTGATTTAAATTGGGCAGACTGCTGGGAGACACGCAAGATGCTCCTGCCATTGAAACATTGAATTTAGGTGAACATTTAAAAAATATACCATCGAATTTATGGCAGCAACTAAGTTGGCAATGTGAGATACTGTAACTCCTTGTGTGTGTCAAATAAGGCTGAGACGATATGCTATTTGGAACAATCGATAAATCGGGACAGAATTATCGATAAATATTGATATCTATAATTATTATTATTATAATTATTTTTTTATTATTATTATTTAAACAACTCATTTATGTTTATTTTGCAGCAATTCTTTGTCGTTGCTGCCATCTTTAGTATTACAGATTTCCCCATTCAAAACTACCACAGTGATCCTTCTCATTTTATAGTCGGTGGTCTCTGGATGTGATGGAGGAGTGCACTGCATATTGAATGCACAGTGCAGAGTTGCAATTTAACTGAATTTACATGAAATGGGGATGTTTTAACTAAAACATGCCACAAGACCTAGTATTTTAGTATAGTAGCCTATAAAGTATTAAAAAATATATATCGATTTCACACAGTTATCGATAATTATCGATAAAACGATAAGTGGTCTCAGCCTTAGTGCCAAACGGCATTGCCTAATAAGTAACCTTTTGTATCACTGAACAGAACAAGTGATCAAGCTTATACCACCCTCTTCTAGTGGTGTAAGAATTATTCAATGTATTCATAGGGGAGAGAGAGATGATGTACTAGTGCTAGTCTATCGCTGCTGTCTGGTGAAAACCTTGTATCTCCATGAGTGTACACTTTTAAGGATTAAAGGAAAAAACAACCACATTTTCAGATTTACTTTCAATTAAAGTAAAAAACATGAAAATCAACAAGGTTTTCACACAATAAACAGTAGTGTGAATCATTCTTATAGTACCACAAGAGGGCGCCACTGCGGTTTCACCATTCAATAAATTGTAATATTTAATTAAGTACTTACTGCTCCCAACAAAGCAAGGCCAGACCCAAGAGCAATTATTGTCGGAACGATATTGAATTTTCCAGCCTGAAAAATGAAATGGAACATAAGTAAACTGACATTCATGTTTACTGCTTCACTCCATATGGTGCAGTTGTGTCTGACTCCTCTGGTAGTGTCTCTATACACGTAGCATCTAGTGAAATTCTTTATTAACCGCAATAATTTTACTATGCAACACAGAAACCCAATGTTCTCTTGAGATCATAAAACATAGTTATATATTCAATATAGTATTAAAGTAGTGAGTTTTGGTTAGTAGAATTTCAACCTTGTTTTTAACCCTTTCACTACCATAATACAGAAGGTTAACCTTTCACTACCACACACTACTGTCTGTTTCAGCCCCTGCCCTCAAGTAGGGAGACGCATGCAGCTGCAGACCGCTCAGCAGCGCCACCCACCCAATGGCTGAATTGGAGTATTGCACTGTGCGGGCCACGCTGTGAGATCCGCGCGAGGCCAGAGGATGTAGCTACATACTGTATGAGTAAATTAACTATACTTTTGCTCACACAATATCTTGAATGAATGCGTTTATTTATTTCGAACATAAATTGAAAATAAATAATAATAAAAAACAAGTAATAAACAGATAAAAAAACAAACAAGCAGGAGTAGGATGAAGTGTAAACGTATGTATTCCTACCCCCTTCACACTCTATTATCTTATGCAACTCATATTCACTCCACAAACTGAAATATACATACATTGTTGAATGAGACTCTCCTCTAAATTGTAACCCCCCTCTCTATAACAACTTTTGGATGTTACCCGGGAGTGAATTGTTTCGTGCTTTAAACATGATTTGTGCAGTCTTAAATTCAGCCAGGTCCTCGAGTTTCATGGCATGTGATTTAAAAAAGAGTGTGTTTGTGTAAGTGTTCCAGATATCCTACCTTATTGATAATCAAATCAAAATCAAATGTATTTGTAAGGCCCGACAACACACGTTAATGTCCCCATGGGCCAGGTAACGGTATACTTTTGCTATATGCTATACACTACAGTCTATGTGATGTGGGTATGATGGTAATTAAGGAATGGTGAATATTATGTTTAATGTAAATATGCATACTGGATATGAACAGCAGTATTATAGGCCTACAGCAAGCAGTATTGTACAGCCAGCAATATTATACATTATTATACATGACTATTCTATGCAAGTAGGCTATGTCTAAGCTATTTTACAATATTATACATGAACTATATGCAATTATGCACAAGACTACATAAGACACTACATATGTGGGTATGTCAGGTGGTCTTGTGGTCAAAGTTATGTCTGTGGAATCATATAAGAACGTTCAATTTGACCAATTAGGCCCAATTAGGCCCTCTTTTCTAGATGCATATCACAATTCAAAATGGGAAATCTTTGCCGGAGCTGCACAGATGCACCACGTGCTGCCAGCATTTCCACTGCCCTTTCTGCAATACATCTGTATGCAAGCCGACAAAGTTGAGCAAATTGAAGTGCCTATAGCTGCACTGCTGCTATAGCTCTCTCTCTAAAGTGACGCTTTACTAACATTTACAATGTCTCTCTCTCTCTCTCTCTCTCTCTCTCTCTCTCTCTCTCTCTCTCTCTCTCTCTCTCTCTCTCTCTCTCTCTCTCTCTCTCTCTCTCTCTCTCTCTCTCTCTCTCTGTTCCGTCCTCTGAGCTTTTAAAATGGACAAACTGGTTTAGGAAACTTAGATTACAAGTCAGTTTTTGGAAAGTTATGTGAACACAGTGGGGCAGAGCTCGAGTTTTATATTAAGATATTATGTGAGCAAAAAAGAAAAGAGAAATCTAAGTATATATTTTACTCATACAGTATGTACATCCTCTGGCCTGTTTGTAGAACTTCCCTGTGTTGTTGACAAAGCTAAACCCTATTGATATGAAGTCTAAATATCATGAGAGGATGCCGTCATTATTGCACTACTGAGTTATCTGCTGCTATGTTTCAATATTATAAGAAGAATTATAATAATACTTTTGAGTTTTTATATTGTTTAAAACTTCAACAGCAGAAGCTTATGCTAACCATCAAAACATTAAAGAATATTTAGAGCAATTCCATAAACCTTTCAATATCATAGCAATATCCGAAACTTGGTTTAGCTCTGAGAAAGGAGTTGACTTTGAGTTGAATGGATATGAACTCAATTATATTAACATGATTGGGAAAAGAGGTGGAGGTGTAGCCCTATATATAAAAAAAATAGCCTCAAATATAAGGTTGTAGAATGCAGGTCAACTACCATTGACAACTTGATGGATTGTATCTCAGTAGAGAGAAACGTGATTGTCAGTTGTGTTTGTACTGTCTATCTGTATGTCGTGTATGTCAGGGGTTCCCAAACTTTTCAGGCCAGGGCCCAGAAAATAAGGCGTCAGAGAGCCGCGGCCCAATGCACATCGTCTGGCTTTTTTTTTTTTTTTTTGCCAGGCGACCGATTTTTTAAGCCAAATATCACTTCAATCCTATTAAGTTAGTTCAAGTTAATTATTCATTTATATGTGCTATTTATGAGAGGGCTAACTTGTTGCAAAATAATAATGATAATAATAATAGCCTCATTAAAATACTATTGTTGCTTCGGTTGTTTTCAGCGTTTTATGTGCATAATCTGTTATTTAGTTTGAAATGTTCGTTGAAATAAGTAGATTTTTCGTTTTTGTTTATTTATTAAGTTAATATAAAACCATATAGTCACATTTTAGAATACAATAGAATAGAATTTTAGAATACAATTAGAAACACTGTCCTGGCCTGCTTCTAAGTTCAGTGGCCTGACAAAAAAATAAAAAATAAAAAATAATTTTAAATTTTTTTTAAATCATCTCGCGGCCCACCCGTGGCTGCTCGCGGCCCACCTTTGGGTCGCGACCCCGACTTTGGGAACCACTGGTGTATGTCATATATGTTATGATGAATTGAAAATGGGGGACCCTGATGTAAACAAGACAAAAGTCTTTCTCTGGTCTGCATCCCCTTAACAATTGTGTGTATTGAGCTGTACTGTACCCATTCTGCAATATGTTAATAAAGTTTTCAATCAATCAATTCAATCAATCAATCAATCAATCCTACTCCTGCTTTAAAAAAAAAAATCTGTTTATTACTTGTTTTTTATTATTATTTATTTTCAATTTATGTTCGAAATAAATAAACTCATTCATTCATGATATTGTGTGAGCAAAAGTATAGTTAATTTACTCATACAGCTCACAGCGCGGCGCGCCCGCACAGTGCAATACTCCAATTCAGCCATTGGCAATTCAGCCATTGGGTGGGTGGCGCTGCTGAGCGGCCCTCACAGCGCGGCCGTCAGAGCCCTGAGACCGCCGCTGGCTCTGCGGCTCTGCGGCTCTGCAGCTGCATACTATTGCAGGTAGGCGCTTCAAGTCCATCCTCTCAAAAACCACCAACTTCAAGGACAGCTTCTTCCCAACCGCCTGTCGGACCCTGAACTCCCTTGGCCCCCCTCTCCCCCTCCCCCCCTTACACTAACCAAGCTCCTGACCTGATGGACTAGTCTCTTCCGTGTATTTATGTTGTGCTGTGTCGTGCTGTGCTGTATTTATGTATTTATTGTGTCATGTTGTGCTGTATTATGTATCCATTTCTGGGAAGAGGGGGGTAAATGTATCTATGTTCCAGTTGTATGTACTGTAGTCGAGCTTATTACACTCTGTACCGATTAAGAATACCACCAACCTGGTTGTGTAGCAATAAAGGAATCTTGTATCTTGTATTTACTGTGGTTGTGAAAGGGTTAACCCTTTGTCATGTGGCAGTAAAAGGGTTAACCTTCTGTATTGTCACAGTGAAAGGGTTAACCCCTTGGTAGTGTGGTAGTGAAAGGGTTAATAGCTGTATTCTGGTTTCAACAGAACTTTCTGCAACATGCTTTACCTTCTCGCGGGAACCATAGGTCTCGGTGTTGCACAGTAAAGTTTCCTCCACTCAGAACCACGCAGGTCTCGGTGTTGCACAGTAACGTTTCCTCCACTCAGAACCATTTTGCCCCCATCAATTTGAAGTCCTATCCACTTCCCTCAAAATGCTAGGCCTATATTCCTTCAGCCCTATGTAACTTTAGGCCAACATTATGGGACATGCGCTTACCGTCTTGTCCAGAGTCAGACCAGAAGAGATATATACCAGTTTCCTCTCTGCATTCAGTAGAATGCTATCTGGCTGCCTAGCCTTGTCTGACTCTGAAGAAGACAGTAAGCTGTGCATTCCTCATAATGTTGGTGTGTTCCTTTAATATATGTTGAGGAACGTTGGGCTGAGGGGACATAGAGGTTATCCCAATTTTTGTAACTGATCTTTCATTTTTGCCAGAGGCTACGATTATAGAGAAAATACCTCTGTAGCTCAATAGTTCCATTAAAAATATATATAGTTCAGATTACAGTCATACCTTGCCGTTGATCATAATATCGAAGCGAATCCCAAACACTTTATACAAAGTCCGATAGTTTACACCGGTTTCATCTTTATAGTACCTGGCATATCTGAAGAACAAACAAATCAGCAGATTTGAAACGAGTAAAGTGCATCAAAACAGCATATTTCCTATTACCACTACTAAACATTATGTACAGGATGGAGGCAGTGGTTTGGCAGCTTCATGTACTGTATGTTATTCTCGACCACCAGAAGATGTACCTGAAGTTGTATCCTGACGTGATAGAGTTGTTTAAGTTCATGTCCAAACGTGTGAAGCTGTACTGTGGGCTACACAGTGAGTAGTCCTTATCCAAATCACAGTTCCAGTCAATAAGAATACCAACAGACCCACCCTGAGAGAGAGAGAGAGAGATAGAGAGAGAGAGAGAGAGAGAAAGAGAGAGAGAGAGAGAGAGTGAGACATTGTAAATGTTAGTAAAGCGTCACTTTAGTATCAGGTCTTAGGGTACAGTGATTAAAGGTTGCCAACAAACATGCATGTTCTGCCTGCTAGAGACAATTGGTCACCCTTGAATTGAAGATGATCCACACAACCACTGAACAAATCAAATAACCCAACAACAATTATGATAATAGTTAGGGATGCCCCGATCGATCGGCCACCGATCGTTATCGGCCGATAATCAGTATAAATATGCAATCGGTGATCGGTGATAATGCTTTATTTTCGCCGATCGTCAAAACCGATCGAAAAGCATGATCCAACTCTGAGCGGAGATCTCACTCGCTGAGTTCTGTCTCAGACACACGGAGAGAGCAGCGGCGTCTGCTCCTCCTCCTCCTCCTCCAGCCCCTCCCGCACCTGTGTACTGTAAACACTAGTATAGTCTAGTCTAGTGGGACACTGGGACCTCCGTGAGCTAACGTTAGCTACCATTACAAAATGACCCAGTCAACTATTCACTTTTAGTTTAATACATGAGGCATTGTTAACGGTATCTAGCCGGCTAGCTACTGATAGCTCCTGATATCAACAAATGCTCCAGCAAGTCTAGTAGTGCATGATAGCTCACGTTAGCTCACGTTAGCTCACGTTAGCTCACTGTTCAAAACAAAACATCCCATTAAACTAAATAGTTCACTGAGGCGTTGTCTTAACGTTATATAGCCGGCTAGCAGAAGCTACAGATAGCTCCTGATATCAATGTCTTATAACACTGATTCGATGCGTATTCGAGCTGAGGGCATGTTGAATGTGATCAATATGGTCCAGCTGCAGCTCCGGAGAATCCTGGCCGTAGCTGGAGGCTACTAGAGTACACACAGACAGTGGAGCTGTTTGCAGATAGCGAGCAATTTGACTTGTTGCGTGGTGGCGATGTCTCGCAGATAATACAACTACAAGTATGATTATATAATATATATATTTTATTTAAAAAAAAAATTATATAAAATAACATTTTTATTTTAATTTTTTAATCAAAAACGATCGATATCGGCCGATATGGCTCAAGACGATCGGTATCGGTGGCAAAAAACGTGATCAGGGCATCCCTAATAATAGTACTAGTAGTAACACGTTTAATCTATGAAACACTTTCAAAAACTGAATTAACATGAGCAAAATACAATAATAAATAAATAATAAGTTAATTAGTGGTAGCACTTTATAATAACACCCTGTTATAATACATTTATAAGGTATTTGTAGATAATGAACTAATCATGAACAAACCATTTATATACATTCATAAATGATTATTAAATCATTTATAACTATATTTGTATAACATTTACAAAGTATTTATAACGCATTAGTGGATAATGAACTAATCATGGACAAACCATTTATATACATTCATAAATGATTATTAAATCATTTATAACTATATTTGTATAACATGTACAGATTAGTTCTACATGATCTATAACTCATTATCAACATTGTGTGTACTTGATTTGTTCATCATTAAATAATGTTGTTTAATGTGTAGTAACACATTTGTAGACGCTTTGAAAAATGGATATGAAAAAACGACTATACTGTATCTCCATTTATTTGTTCATGTTCAACAAATGATTTGTTAAGACATTCATAAAACATCTATAAATCATTTGCAGATGCTATCGTGTGCCCTAATCTGAAGTGAAGCCTATTCATCATTAACAAATGTCTAATACAGTTAATTATTTGTTTACTTTTTCATCACCTGTTACAAATGTTGTAGACAGCTTTCGGATACACCCTTCTTTGTGACATCAAACAGTGACAGAATTAGGACTATAGATAATGCAATTTTATTAACATATAAAATACATGTGCATGACATATAGTGTAACATGGAGGGGCACTAGGACCCAGGAGTACCCTGGCCAGGGCTTGAAGAGTATCTAGAGAGGAAGTCTCACGCGAGTGAGACTTGACGTCACGTGTGTTGCCGTCTGTTTGAATGGAAGCACGATACATCCAAGTTATCCGTGCTGCTCCTGCCCCACGCTTTTAATAAGGTATGAGCAGGTTAAACACCTTTTTTGTTGGTAAATCTATTCCATAATTTCCGACCTACAAACAACTCTTATATGTTGTGTAGACGTACTTGATGTGGTGGGCGCTAACGTTACATTTGTTCCTAATGTGTGCTCAGTGCTCAGTATATTATGGTATGTGATGAACACGAGAGTAATAATTATTTGTATTTTCAGACTGTATAGGCGCCGATACAGCCTGAAAATACAAATAATTATTACTCTTGTGTGTCGTGTCATTATCTACAAATACCTTATAAATGTATTATAACAGGGTGTTATTATAAAGTGCTACCAAATTAGTCAATAGAAAGAGAGGGGGGTAGTGTGTATAGATAGATGTCTGGGAGTGAAGGCTATGTGTATGTGATTGTGCATGTGTTGTATGTGTATGTGCGTGTGGGATAGTAAGAGAGACAGAGAGAGATTTGTGTGCGGTGTGTGTGTTAGAAAGAGCGAAGTGTGTTGGTACATTTAAATATCTTTTGGGTTTAAATATCTTTAGATGAAACATAAGAATTATAGACCAATCTCAAACCTGCTGTTCATTTACAAATGTATATATAATTTGTACCCAACAACTGACATTTTCCTAGAATCTAGACTCTCCTCATGAAGCACTCCAAACTGTGTGACACAAGGACACTCCTCTCTTCACTCCCGCCTGGTGCAACAAACCTCTGCATCCTCGCCCAGCCAGTGAAATATATGTGGAACTATTTGGTGAGATTGCATCACAGACATGTTTTAGGTGTAATGCAAGTAATTGTCATGCCCCTCCAGTCCTCCAGATTCAGATCAGATTCCTTTGTTGTCACTTATTTCAGTACTTTACAGCTAGAAGAGTGAAAATCTATTTATTGTGGTCCCTCGACCATAGCAGCTTCCAATAATAAAAATACAATAAATTTAGCGTCCTTGTCCTCTTTTTGCTCACAGTTCCTGCCTGGCTCCACTCCCTGTTCCCCCATCTTGGATTCCCGTGAATGACCTCTGCTTCCCTGACCATTCTCTCCGTGAACATCCCTGGACTGTATGAGGACCCTCTCCTGGCTACGACCCCTACGCCATCTGACTACCCCGTACCTGCTCACTCCCAGGACCGTCTGAATACCCGCTCCTGGCTACGACCCCCCTGCTAGTCTGACTACCCTGTACCTGCTCGCTCCCTGGACATTCTCTGAGTATATGCTCCTAGCTACAACCCCCCCCCCCGCTCTGTACCCTGGTGATTCTGTTACTCTTCTTTTCTGATTAAATACACCCGACATTTGGGTTATACTCTGATTCCACATAGTCTCTGCTTGTTTGTGTCTGCACCTGTGTTCTGGCTTAGTGAAATGTGCTTAGTAATACAACAAGTAGTGTAACTAATTACCTTCCACAGGGAGTAATGTGTAATATATTACTTATTTTGAGTATACCAACCCCAAAATACAATGTTTATAACATACAAAACCCTTAACAGCCGCCCTAGGACATGGACATAGCTATTTACTTTTAAATATTGAGATTATACCAACTGTCACAGACCCTTAGTTCACCTCTAGCTGAGGTCCATCTTTGCACCTCTGTCAAAATCGGTTTACGTTTTTAAATCCAAGTGTTACACACATATCTTAACAGTCCAATTATGCATAGATTGAACTCTCTCCTTCTATATCCTACTTTTTTGTGCTCATGAGCTTCCCAAACCTCAGCTTGTCTCACATGAAGGCCCAAGAAGCAGCAAGAACAGAGAGACTCAGACTCAGCTTCTTCCCCCAGGCCATCAGAACACTGAACACTAATCTCTCCACACACAAACACACATGAACACACACACACACACACACACACACACACACACACACACACACACACACACACACACACACACACACACACACACACACACACACACACACACACACACACACACACACACACACACACACACACACACACAGTCACACACACACACACACACACACACACACACTAAGGCTGAGCCCGAACGTTCGAACGTTCGTTCGTTACGCTGACATTCGGACTTTAATTAATGGGTTCGAACGTTCGGTGAAAAAAAAATAAAGCAGGTGCACGACGTTGAGGCGATGTGAAGCGGCGCGTCCCCCGAGGCGCTCGGCTCAACCAGTATGGTCTCTGCCGGGCTGTAGCTGGATAAATTGTCTCAACCAGAGCTCTCACCCAATGCAATAGAACAATTTTGATTGACAGGCGATTCTGCCAATTACGTCACACCGCTTGCACCCGCCTCTGCTGTTACCACCAATCGGCAAGCGTTTATTATTTTTTTTACTTCCGGCAATCCCGCCATTGATCTGCTTGCGAGAAGCATACGTTAGCTCCCCGCCGAGGAAGTAAAACCTGAGGAAGGATCATTAATGAATACCAGCCTTTTTCGGCCACGGAGCGCGAGCTTCATGGCGGGAGGTGGTTGCGTTGGAAACAACTCTGGCCGAGGGCGGACGGGCGGCAGGCGTGTTGGGAGCCCGGCGGGACCCCGCCGGTGTCTCTGTCTCTCTGCCGTCCCCCGTTCCGAGGTAGACGGTGGACGGGTCTGTTGAGGAGCCGAGGCGCGCGCCTCTCTCCCCTCCCCGTCGACCAAGAGTGAATACCTGTTATTGAACGTGTAACACTAACTATATAACGTTAATAAACGAATGCCTTTGTTTATCTAGCCCCTTACGTGACTGCGGTGTGCAAGGGCTATTGTTTATCATAAGTAGTAACTTTGATGCAGTAGCTTGTTTATTTTCTTCTGAGTGCTTTGTTTAATTACATGTTTACATGAACAGCCACCACTGTAAACAACGTGTTTTTCACCAATAGACTATGCAATGCCGCCCTCCGTAGGATCTATAATAATACAATAAAAAAAATATATATATTATTAAAAAAATTTAAAAAAAATTTTTTATTAAAAATGTTTTTTATTAAAAAAAAAAAAAAAAAAAAACGAACGTTCGAACGTTCGTTCGATAAACCCTGGCGAACATTCAAACCCTAAAAACAGGGTTCGGGGGACAGCCTTAACACACACACACACACACACACACACACACACACACACACACACACACACACACACACACACACACACACACACACACACACACACACACACACACACACACACACACAAACACACACATCCTGCACACAAACACACACACACACACATCCTGCACACAAACACACTACAGGTCACTTTAAAAAAACATAACTGTATGTTTTTGTATAGTATAGTATAGTTATATATAGTATAACTGTATATTGTATAGTATATTGTATAGTAGTGTATATAGGACTCATTACCTTTCATTCGTAAGCTTAGCATTGTATTGTATTTTATCTTAGTACTTTTTATCATGTCTATTTTATTATCTATTCTATTTTATTCTATTATTATTTGTATTTTTTGCACAATCAAGGCGGGCATGGCCACCTTCATTTCACTACATGTCTTGTGTATGTATGTGACGAATAAATCTCTTGAATCTTGAATCTTGAAGATCAAGACAAGTCAGTGCCGCTATCTGTTACTCTTTGCATGGTCTCTTTCCCTGGAAGTAACCACTGTCAGGACCCCTCACTGGCCACGCCCCTCCCTGACCATATATACAAGTCCAACCATGACTGATATATATGAGATATGATCTGTTGTTACACCCAGGCAACAATTGTCTTTATATGGACCCTTGCCTGCTCTCTGTTTACATTCTCAGCACCAGATAAATATGCAGCCCACGCCTACCCCTGCCAGTAACCTGCCTGCACCAGCTTAAGACCTCATCCCATTCTCAATGACTCAAGAGCCCTGAGGATTCTGCTGCCTGATGGGACCAATGCCCTTAGTAACATGTATTATACGTTCAATAACATTTTCATTTGTATGTACAGTATTTATACTATTAATTAGTATATTATTATTAGTACTGTAAGTCTCACTGTGATTGCAATCTTTTTAAATTTTAAATTTTTTTTATTACCTGGCCACAAGTGCAGCATAAAAGACATAGAAAAAGGTTGCAAACGGGGGAGTTGTCTAATGTCTGTTGTCTAATGTCTCATCATCAGTTCAAGCGATCCAAGTCTATGCTGGTTGAACTACTGGTCCTGTGTCATCTATTCAGTTAGTGTCTGCTGTGCGGTCCTGTGTTTTGGTGTGCTACTGTAGCTAGATGACTATGCTCTCCACCTTGCTTTGTTCTCTTTTCTCGATAGTCCAACACTCCCACGCCCATCTTCACTTCCATTCGAGATGGAATGACAGAATGACACTTCATACGGTTTAGATTTGTACCTTAACAGCCATTTCCTGGAAGTCATGTCCGGTCCAACTAATCAGGTCTCCCAGGCGGAAGATGGGGCAATAAGGATGCTTCTCTGTGTCATAGGAGCATCTCTTCAGATAGCTGTCATCACTGGTGTCAAGGACATTGGACCTAAGGGGAGAGAAAACAGCACAGCGGACTGCTCAAGGGGACAGTAGTACACTGCTCAACAGCATAGTAGACTGATCAAAAGCACAGTAGACTGATCAAAAGCACAAATAGACTGCTTACGTAAGAGCACAGTGGACTAATGTACTAATGTACTTATTTTTAGGGATGTCCGATATTATCGGCCTACCGATATTATTGGCCGATATTGGCATTAAGATGTGATATTGGAAAATATCGGTATCGGTTTTCAAAAAGAAAAATCTAAAAAAAAAAAAAAAAAAAAAGTACATTTCTATAACCTTTATTTACCCAGGCAAGCAAGTAAGAACAAATTCTGATTTTATTTATTGTCAAAAGTATGCATAATGTTGTGTTAATTCCACAACAAGAGATATGTAATGTTAATTACCTGAAATTATTCCGTTTTGGGGGGGGGGGGGCACACTGCATATATCGGTATCGGTTGATATCGGTTGATATCGGTATCGGAAATTAATAGTTGGACAATATCAGTATATCGGTATCAGTAAAAAAGCCAATATCGAGGAGCATCCCTACTTATTTTTCTTTCTTTTTTTAAACCAGGCCCTATTTAAACATTGTCTGGCATGATGTTGACTGTGTATAGTATATCGTATACAGATCACTTTTGTATTGAGAATTTGACACATGCTCACATATTTTGGACATGCCCCATCACACTGGGTGACATAAGCTTCCCCACTGAACATCTCCCCGGCATGGACCGCTGAGGATCTGTTCTGCAGCTGGACATGCAAGGCGTGCGGTCCCCACACTGCCCGATAGGGTGGGTTCCTACACACCATAGCCCTGCAGTGATATTACTACCACCCAAATCACTCGCGCCTGACTGACCACCGCCGGGCTTCCGGCCGTGGGAGGCACTAACGTGATACCCGGCCTGGCGAGGGCGGGGCTGGGGGAACTCGCGCTGCGACCCCCTGGGCCTCGAGTTCCCCCGCTGACAACCTTCGTCGTTGACAGACACAACACCAGGCTCACCAAACACAGATGCAGAACGTGTGGCGTGGGAGCCGCTTGACAGCACAGCATTCTCACGGACAGACCCAGGCCTAGCTAGCAACTGGGTGTCAGCCCCTGTCCCCATGAGAAGCGAAACGTGGGGCCGCTTGTGCTTCACTGAGAAAAAGGGAACAAATCAGAGCCCGTATCCTGCTGGTGTTGGGGGGGTGAGTGACCGGAGAGCGAGCTAGACACAGCTAGACGGCGACGGTTTTTTAGGGCGTGCTCATCTAATGTAGCCGATCCCTCGGCCACCAAGGCTGTCGGCCTTGTGATCACCTGTTGTCTTTGTGTCCAGGGTACCTCAGGCGGGGGAAACATGGCCGCTGGTCGGGGGCCTCGCCACAGCTGCTGGCGAGGCCGCGCCCTCACCTCTGGCTGCGCGGTGTGAGGCGGTGTGGGGCCTAGGTCAAATACCGCCCGCGCTCCTGCGGAAAGACCAAAGTCCCTCTGCGGAGAGGGGAGCCCTGAGGAGGGAAAAACCTTCTCTCCTCCTCAAGGGGAGACTGTTCCAACCAAAGATGTTTGTGAACAAGCGTTGACAGCATCCTAGCCCTCCCTGCGGTTATCGCTTGCGGCTAGGTCAAAAGCTGAATAACCTCAAAACCTTGCACGATGTTTTGACGTCGGCTGGCCCTAAGGCCCCACCACCCGACACCATTTTTGATGGTGTCGGCCGGGCGGGACACCGTTCCACCATGTCAGAGGCAAAGGACTGATGCCACCTGCTTCACAAGCACGGAACACCAGTGCTGGCTGCAGACCAAAGTCTACGACTAGTGAACCACTGCCTCACTAGTAGGCATGCAGCAACCTCCACTGTGGTGTGCACCCATGAAGGGGTAAATGAATAAATGAACGAAAACTCCACTAACACACTGCAGAATGGGCTAGCCCATACACACAATTGTTAAGGAGATGCAGACCAGAGAAAAACACCAGTCCCGCACACAATTTATAGATTCACAAAAAGCACACTAGCCCTGAGCCTCAGCCCATCCACCCATGTAAATGGTAAACAAGCCACCCCCAACATTAAACACAGATTGACCGTCAGCATGAATGGTTAAGAGGAGGGAAGACCTTTTAGTAAAGACAGCCCTCGGCGGGGAACTAGGAGCGGCGTCCTAGCATTGTAGCATTAGCATTAGCCGCGCGCTCTAGGATAGCCAGAAAAACACCCAAAACAGAGTCATGACGACCATGTTTTCTCAAATATCCTGCCCCTCGCGCCAACACATCACTCGGCTGTCTCACGGGACAACAAGCAGTATTACTCATGCTAGTATCAATGCCTGCTAATCGTCGCGCGACGTCCCTCAGTCCGCTGTCACGAGACGAGGAAAACCCAGGACAGGCCCGTTGCGCTGTTTAGGATGTGCCGAGAAGATTCCAGGGGCTGGTGAACCTCTGGCGAAAACCCAACATTGTGTAATTTCTCCCTGCGTTTCATAACAGCTAGTTCACGGAGTGCACTGCTACTTCCGTGTTGGAAACAAAAAAGAGGAAGGTAGAGTGTGACCATGTCCGGTGTCATATAGATGGGATGCGGGGGCGTGGCCTGGTCACGTGCATGTGAGTGCATTTGTTTGTTCGTGAGCACATTAGGTGCTAGGAGATAAGACATATCTCATAATGGCGAAGAGTGAGACGCGATTGGCCAGTATGATAATATAACTACCATGTAGTTGATTTTATTAGAACAAGGCTTTATGATATCCTCCACAACACATATATAAGCACAGCAAAACTATGTTTCACCATTTTGAAAATTTTGAAGGTATCTGGTTTCACATTTAGTATATTATGATTGAACAACCTCATTTTCATCTTAAAAATAAGGGACATGATGTGTCTCTGGGGCCATAAAATCAAATTACAATGGGATTATATGGTTATGAATGAAACGTGTAGCCAAAATGTCTTGTCCCAGCTCCTTGCGAAGGCTGGAGATCTTCGCCCTAGTGTCTTTTTTTATATCTTATCTAGCCGGTTAGACTACTGTAATAAAGTTATTATTATTATTATTATCTTCACAGGTGTTTCTGAAGTCCTCCTCCTGGAGAGATTCCACTGCGGTTTCCGAGTTTTCTCTCAGAGAAGTTCCATCTTCATCCCTCCGCCATTTTGTTTCTTTTTCTGGCCACCGGAGCTTCATGTCCGGGCTAGGTTAAGTAGATGTTGAGTTTTACGCTATTTTACCTAAAGATTATTTAACTATATTAGTTAGAATGTGCAGTATAAGTGAAAAAAGGGCAGAACTGGAAGTTAAACGGTTTGAAACCATTTCCACAATAGAACACGCAAAAGACACATCTGATTAAACTGCAAGGTCCCTGGTGGATAAATAAAATAGCAACAAAAATACATTTCTTCAAGCAAGGTAACTTTGGACACTTTTACATTGCATCATTCACATTTTATGCTCTACAGTCGGGATGAGACCGTAGCCTTTTAAAGATTGTCCATGCCCAACCAGAAGAGTTTGTATGGGTTCACTGTGCATCGCTGTTGGGCCATTTTCTCTTGTTCAGCCCAACTTGGCACACAGGTTTAACAGCACAGTATACTCCATATATCTATCCTAAGTATATATCATATCCTAAGTATCATATATCATATCCTAAGTATCATATATCATATCATATCCTAAGTATATATCATATATCATATCCTAAGTATATATCATATGTCATATCATATATCATATCCTAAGTATATATCATATGTCACATATATAATATCCTAAGTATTATATTATTATTGACCGCTGTTGTGTCTGTCTGCTTGAGTGTTTGGTGTCGTGTCTCCTTTGGCGTGGCTGTGGGTCCTGGGGCGCGTGACCTGTCATTCCTCTGTGTTTTTTTTGGGGGTGGGGGTGTGGGATTCACTGGTTTTCCTCGTGGTGGTGGGGGCGCCGGGACCGGGGGAGATGGAGCGGCCCGCAGGGGTGGCATTCCCGTCGCCATGCATGGCGGTGTGAGTGACGCGCGGGCTGTTTGTGTTTTCCTTCGGTCATGACGTGCTTTATCGGGGGTGTGTCTTGGATGGGGATCTGGTAGGGATTGATGTGTGGGGTGTTTGGGGGACTGGCTGTTCCGGGGGGGTTCACATGCCTTTGAGCGACATTGCACTTATTTTATGCCTATTCTTAAGTCTGCACGTTTACATTGCACTACTTTTATTGTCTTTTATACCTATTCTTATGTCTGCAATTTATGCATTGTTTTTTATTCTGTCAATTGTGTGCTGATTTTATGCCTATGTTAATTTTATACTAATTGCTGTGGGGCACTCTGGACTGTGGTCCATGTGTGGAAACAAGTACTATATAGATAGTTATTAATATTTATTATTGTTATATTGTAAAAATGTGTGCATTGAAATGTCTGTAAAGTCTCGACGACATTGAAAATGAGGGTGACCTCAATTGTCTTTTCGAGAATAAATAAAGGTTTGAATGAAGTATACTGTATATAATATATATCCTAAGTATATATCATATATGATATCCTAAGTATATATCATGTCATATATCATATATAATATCCTACGTATACTTATACTGTAGATCATACATCATATCCTAAGTAAATATCACATATCATATATAATATCCTAAGTATATATCATATGTCATATATCATATCCTAAGTATATATCACATATCATATATCATAGTATATATCACATATCATATATCATATCCTAAGTGCAGTGCACTGGTGATTAATCTGGTGTAACGTTTCAAGTGAAATGTAGGAATCTGCATTGCGTGCACGTTCCATTACATTCTCAGACGAGGCGCATCATGTTCTAAACATAGGGGACAAACTGTATCTCCTCACAATCTGTTGGCCACTACTAGTAGTGAACGTTGGGTGGTAATGAATGTGTATGATGAGATTTAACTCATAACTGATGAATTAGCGACAGCACTTGGCATCCCCGCTTCCCCTGTTGCATTGGAAAGACAACACCAGTGTGTTGAGTCAGGGTGAGTCTGGCACGGCAGGCCAGCAGCGACACACAGCTCCCAGGCTAGTAGCCCCATCTGATCTGACACCTGTCCAGGCCGTGGCCTGCTTTCAAGGACGTCTCAGATGACAGCTCCCCCTGTTCCACACTGAGTGCACTGCACAGGCAGGCCTGTATAAATAGAAGGCCCAGCTCACCCTGAAAGCTATTCGGAGTAGCCTTTAGTTAGGACATGCATATCCCCCTCAGCTCACTCCATTCCACTCAGTGATCTGTGCCAGTGTGTCTCTAGACTTAGACAAGGAACCCCCGGTGTAGCAATCAGCACCACTTAGAATGACTTACTTGGTGAATTCAAATTTAGGGAACCTGATGAAATTCTTAATGTAGATGGTGAAGTTCTCTGCTTCACTCAACAAGGCCTCTCTGAAAATGAATGCAAGAGCTGTGTCACCCCAGGGATACTGCAATCCTATATCGGCAATAAATAGAACTTGTGAAATATTTCAATACGTGTGAAGGATTAGAGTGAGCATGACAATATAGTGACACAAAATGACAATTTCAGAAATGTTGCAAGAGAGAAGTTCTTACGGCGGCCTGCGGTTGTACTCGACGGGACACCAGCCATTGATCTCGCAGGTTCCAGTGGCGTTTATACACATCCCAGTCTTTATCCCTACCAGGGGAAAAAAGGTTCTAAGCTAGATGGATCTTAAAGGACCACGCCAGCATTATGGGAAGAAGATAAGATACCAATTTCCTTTATGTGCGTTCAGTAGAACGCTATCCGGCTGCAAGATAGCTTAGCTTAGCACAAATGAATGGAAGCGGACACGGACCGCTAGCCTAGCTTAAAATCCAGGAGAGGTATTTTTGCTAGGCTAGGCTAGTGGTCAGTATCCGCTTCTATTAATTTGTGCTAAGGTAGGCTAACTTGCAGCCGGATAGCTTTCTACTGAACGCACAGAGAGGAAATTGGTATCTATCTTCTTGTCTGATTCAGGAGAAGACAGTAAGCACATTTCCCATAATGTTGGCGTGTTAGAGGTATACTGACACAAGACATATTTTACATGACACGTGTGAAATTTAGGTGTGATTAAACAAAAGGTTACACATTTTGTATGTTCAAGGCTACTATTTGAACCATTATCTGAAATAAAAAAAATCTAACCCTAACTAACCTTACTGTCATGCACTTGTCCTAATAAACTAACCTACACTGCAGCACGCAACACTTTGATGAACATTGTTACTCAGCTGATAGAGTTGTGCCCTTCCTGATGACTTGTCGTACAGAACTTGTAAGTCGCTTTGGATAAAAGCGTCAGCTAAATGACTAAATGTAAATGTATATGGTAATAGGATTGAGTGGATTTGTATGCAAAACCCATAACCCATGAAAGGTGACAATATCATGAAGTAGTTACAACCAAAGCACAAGAGTAGCCTAAAACAAAATGTAATACAAAAATATCTGTTAATTGATTGTACAGGATATGAGAGTCCTCACCATGGCCTGCAACGACAGCCTCGCCCTCTGCACAGTCAGTATCATTTGAACATCGTCCATCTGGCACTTTGTGGCTCTGTCAGACAGTAGAACACAATCAGACAGTAGAACACAATCAGACAGTAGAACACAATCAGACAGTAGAACACAATCAGACAGTAGAACACAATCAGACAGCAGAACACAATCAGACAGTAGAACACAATCAGACAGTAGAACACAATCAGACAGTAGAACACAATCAGACAGTAGAACACAATCAGACAGTAGAACACAATCAGACAGACAGTAGAACACAATCAGACAGTAGAACACAATCAGACAGTAGAACACAATCAGACAGTAGAACACAATCAGACAGTAGAACACAATCAGACAGTAGAACACAATCAGACGAACACAATCAGACGAACACAATCAGACAGTAGAACACAATCAGACAGTAGAACACAATCAGACAGTAAAACACAATCAGACAGTAAAACACAATCAGACAGTAGAACACAATCAGACAGTAGAACACAATCAGACAGTAAAACACAATCAGACAGTAGAACACAACCAGACAGTAGAACACAATCAGACAGTAGAACACAATCAGACAGTAGAACACAATCAGACAGTAGAACACAATCAGACAGTAGAACACAATCAGACGAACACAATCAGACGAACACAATCAGACAGTAGAACACAATCAGACAGTAGAACACAATCAGACAGTAAAACACAATCAGACAGTAAAACACAATCAGACAGTAGAACACAATCAGACAGTAGAACACAATCAGACAGTAAAACACAATCAGACAGTAGAACACAACCAGACAGTAGAACACAATCAGACAGTAGAACACAATCAGACAGTAGAACACAATCAGACAGTAGAACACAATCAGACAGTAAAACACAATCAGACAGTAGAACACAACCAGACAGTAGAACACAATCAGACAGTAGAACACAATCAGACAGTAAAACACAATCAGACGAACACAATCAGACAGTAGAACACAATCAGACAGTAGAACACAATCAGACAGTAGAACACAATCAGACAGTAAAACACAACCAGACAGTAAAACACAACCAGACAGTAGAACACAACCAGACAGTAGAACACAATCAGACAGTAGAACACAATCAGACGAACACAATCAGACAGTAGAACACAATCAGACAGTAGAACACAACCAGACAGTAAAACACAATCAGACAGTAGAACACAATCAGACAGTAGAACACAATCAGACAGTAGAACACAATCAGACAGTAGAACACAATCAGACAGTAGAACACAATCAGACAGTAGAACACAATCAGACAGTAAAACACAATCAGACAGTAGAACACAATCAGACAGTAAAACACAACCAGACAGTAGAACACAATCAGACAGTAGAACACAATCAGACAGTAGAACACAATCAGACAGTAAAACACAATCAGACAGTAGAACACAATCAGACAGTAAAACACAACCAGACAGTAGAACACAATCAGACAGTAGAACACAATCAGACAGTAGAACACAATCAGACAGTAGAACACAATCAGACAGTAGAACACAATCAGACAGTAAAACACAACCAGACAGTAGAACACAATCAGACAGTAGAACACAATCAGACAGTAGAACACAATTCACTGTTGAGGGAAATCCAAAACTAATTATCTATTGAAAAGTAATCTACATTTCAGCTACAACAATACATGGTTTTCGGTTGTCAAATAGAATACCGGAAGAGTTATACATAGTAAATAAAGTGCCATAAAAATTACTTAATCAAAAGAAAAAGAAAAAAGAAAGCTGGATTTGGATTTCAGGTTCACGATAAAGAAAGTAAACACCATTCCTCATGTCGTATATCACTTGTGTGCGTATACTCACCTCAGCGCAGAACCCAAGTCTCTGATTCGGAGTCTCTACATAATTTGTGACAATGAAGAACACTTGCTCACCCTACAAAATAAAATGAAAGGAATACCATTTTATGGCTTGTATATTTATCAACAGGGATTGTTTTGTGTTTGAAATAGGAACCAAAGTGCAGCCTGCTTTCATTATGTCATCCAGTTTCGAGGATTGGATGTCTTGATCTCAGAGGAGCAAAAAGTTAAATTAATTATAACTCTTATCTTAAAACCCATTAAACCCAATATCTTTAAAACCATTAGAACGATGGTGGTGTCAATGATGCCCCTAAGACATTCAACAGCCATCAATTTGGGAGTGATTGTTGTTAACACAATTGTTCCGCATTTGCTTGTGTAATAAAACCAAACTAAAAGTGCTTTCTGCACATGACATCTATAGGCAAACATCTTTGTGCATCTATGTGCAGGTTGTGATGTCATCATTAAAGTGCTACTTGTTGTTCAATCCTGATTAAATGATCTGCTTCTGCCAGACACTTGATGCTGATGATGACGTAATGAAATCAGTATGTGGAGAGTACACTGTACAGTATTGTAATTGTACTTGATTGTACTTGCCAGTTCTCATGTCACAATCTCATGTCAATGAAAGAAACATCAGATAATAGTCCATACAACAAAAACATAAATTTTTTTGTTAACAGAGAGAATGTTGCATAATTATGTTCATCCCTGTTCATCTTATGTCCATGTACACAGTTCATCTTCGCTTTACCTCTGCCTAGAACCAAGGCGCTAAAGAAAACTGCAATGCATAGAGCCATAACATAATTGGAATAGGATCCCATTACATATCATACGGATGGAAAACAAGGACAGTTTCAAAAATAATAATAATAATAATCCGGAAGGAAATCAATATATGTCATGCATGAGTGTAGCTGCAGCCATGTTATCCAAACTTCTTCTGTGTACTTTGTTTTTGTTTTAAAGGTATGGTGAAATGGATTCACCTATGACCTTTTGTTTTATTTTCTATTGATTATGTATGTGAAATATGACTGATTTCCACTGAATGTTTCATATTTGTATGTGTATATCTGTGAGGACCCCAGGAAGAATAGTCAACACGTTGATGATGACTAATGGGGATCCTAATAAACATAAACATCTAGCATCTCACGTTTGGGGGTATGACGTAGTCCTCCGCACCCCAGAGGTGGAGGCCAGACTCAAAGCTGTTGGTCAGGGTCACACCCTTCAGCTTGGTAATGACAGAACTCTGGATGGTCTCCTCTTTCTCCTGGTAGCCCTTCTTAGCCATAAACACCCACCTGGGAATACGAGACATGCTTTCATTCATTACCTTTTCATGTATTTTGCCTGATATCTGAGCCATTTTTTTTTCACTCACAGAAGAATTATTATTATTATCATTATTATTATTATTATTATTATCATTATCATTATCATTATCATTATTATTATTATTATTATTATTATTATTATTATTATTATTATTATTATTATTAGTATTATTATTATTATTATTATTATTATTATTATTATTAGTATTATTATTATTATTATTATTATTATTATTATTATTATTATTATTATTATTATTATTATTATTATTATTATTATTATTATTATTATTATTATTATTATTGTTATTATTCTTGATAGTAGTAGTAGTAGTAGTGAGAAAAGTAGTGGTAGTAATATATTATTAGGATTAACAATTATTTGCATAATTTGTATACAATTTAAACTCTGGGGCAATGCAACTACATCTCTACTTTTCTGATTTATGACCATGTGCTCTATGTTCGAACACTGTGTTACGTCTACTGCACAACTGTCACTGACTCTGTCACATTATATCCTTGTACTCACAGTTCACTTAATATTCTCCAGAGATAGCATGAACACGATAATCTCTCTCCAAAAGCTAGAGATCTGAGATCAAAGACTCTTAATCTATAGTTTACCAAAGTACAGTACAGCCTGGTGCTGCTGCGTTGACAATGAATAGGCTACAATTGAATTTATACAAAACATGTGTCTGAAATGTTCCATCCATGAGCTATATTTTAAAGGATATTATAGTATTGCTATATGGTCCAGTGTACCTCAATGGATCATGGCACTAACTCCCTGTCACCACTTCCACACACAGAAATGTAAGGGGTTGGCTTTGCTTTCGTGGTATAGCTGTTAGCTTTGGATGACATGGAATAGCCTATTTGCATTTCATTCCAGATCATGCAGCCTTATTCCCCTTCACCCTTGTCCTATCACAGTCACCTTTTCCATTTTCATCATTCATTCTCTTATCAGTTGCACATCAGTGTGACATCACAGATTAATAAGGGGCGGGAAAGATTATTGTTTCTGGCACGTGGGAGACATTTAGTGGATTTTACAATAATACCACGTTTGAGCTTTTATTATGTTTGAGGAGATAATTGTGTTTTAGTATGTTTCAAAGCAGGAAATCAGTAACCTATACCCCCCCCCCCTTTTAACAGCAATAGTTAGTCAAATTTCATCACAAAATTACATTTGACAACTCCAGTCCATGTATAGCTCCATTTTCTGACATTGTGTAAAACAGGCCTGGTTGAAACAACTATACTGTCTGTATATACATACCTTACATTTAATTTGGCTATAGCTTTTGCCATGCATACATGCAGAAAGACATAATGCGCCTCACCCGATTAAATATCCCAGCACGGCTATTTGATAAAGTCTAAGTAGTATTCCAATTTTTCTGTTTTCAACGATGACATATTTCTCTGTCTTGTAATTTAACAGAGAAAATAAAAATACTCCACAACCGGCCATTCCTCCTGCAGTGCCACTGCTGCTGACTCGAGTAGTGCGGCAGGCAGCCGGGAACAGCGCGTCTGCTCTCTCCGAGTCCCAGGCAGCTTCATGCAACAGGAGGCAAACTACTATTGTGCCGAACTGCAGAATCAGAGACAGTGAGAGAGAAGATTATATCGAACTTCCAGGGAAGAAGTTAGACGCCCCTGTTCCCCCACAATAACTACTTTTATGAGCGAATTCCCTTTGAGTCGGTGCCAAAGGGATCAACGAGCCCCAATGCGTTGTCGATTGATTGATTGATTGATTGATTTAATTATTTGTTTGTGTGTTTGTTTTGTTTTGTGAATTTGTTGGCGTAATTTGTTAGGGGTGGGAGTAGTCGGGCAAGTTTATATCACATGGATAAAGTGACGGACTGTAGCCACTCATAGATTGATAACTATGGATTAGGTTTGCCTTGTTACCTCTTGAGTTCAATACAGTCTTAAAGGGGAACACCACACAAATTAAGAATAAAAAATAAGGTGCAGACGAGGACTCGGACTTGTTCATTGATAAATACTGTTTTTTGTAATAGGCCCTAATCATTTGGCGTAAGATATTGATGGCTAGTGCATTTGTTTGGCTATTGTGTCACAAAGTAAATAAACTCCCTATGAAATGGTGACTGCTGTGTCATTTATGTGTAGACCTTTTATGTCCACTCCACAGCCAGAGTGGAGTGGACTCAACCTTGATGACTTGGACTCGGACTAGGGTAATGGGGACTCGACTCTGGCTCTTCTTTGGTGACTCGGACTCGAACACTGGGGACTCGAGATTTTGTGACTCGACTACAACACTGCATGTATCTGTGAAATACTGACATTTTTTTGTTTTAATCATTTTGTAAATGATAGAACAAAGTAGAGTGATAAATGTAGCGCAGCCTGGACTAGATGTTTAGCCATGGAGTTGTCAGGGATTCAGAACCTGCAAGGTACGCAGAACCCCTCAAGCAGAGTGTTCTGTTTGAAAGGTTTTTCTGGTCTGTTCTGAATGTTCTACAGTCTTAATAGCACGTATCCTATTTACTGTAACACAATATTCTGTATAATCTACCAGTCCATGTGGGCAGGGTACTCCTCTTGGCTGCTATATGCTGGTGAGAAAACATCAAAGGGAAGGGAGGCTGACAGGCTGAACACACTGATCAGAAAGGCTATACTGTAGCTCAGTCACTGGGCAGAGCCTGGACACCCAGGTCCAAACTGGGCTGATCTGGCCGAGTAGCCCTGCCTGAAGCCCAGTAAGCCTAATATCTCCCTTACCAGGCCATGGGGATCCTCCAGCTGATTTCTCATGCTGGGCATCTGGGTTTGAATTCTTCTCGACGGGTTCTAGTGGTGCTGTGACCTGGATAGGAGGTCAATGAGGGTGAATGTAGTGGAGCACCTCTGCCTGAAACCCAGTAAGAATAATACTGTTTCTCCCATGGCCCAGGGGCGGTTCCCCTTTGGCCCCGTAGTTTTTTTGTTTCCCATGCAGGGGACCCTGGTTGACAATCCAGATGGGTTACACTGGCAGATTAGAAGCATTTTCAGGAACTGACCTCTACAAGGCCTCCTGTGTCAGTGGACCGAGCCTCAGTCAACTAGGGAGCTAGTCAACTTGAGGCGGGTCCACCTTCAGTCCTTTAGCCCTCTTCATATTTGTGATGTGTTCTGTAATTCTCTTACATAGTGGATATGCAACCGGGTTGGACGAATTTCTGCAGTTCAAGATACAGTCCAGTCAATGGTTCTATGTGAGCCTATTTTTTTATTTTATTATTGTATTATTGCACAATCGATGCGGGCATGACCACCCGCATTTCACTGTATGCCCATATTGCCCTGGTATGTATTATTATTTAAATTGTTTTTATTGGTTTTTTTAAGGTTCAACAACATTATATACATACATACATACATACATACATACATACATACATACATACATACATACATACATACATACATACATACATACATACATACATACATACATACATACATACATACATACATACATACATACAAACATACAAACATACATACAATACATGACTACATATAACCACACAATACCTAAAATAAATAAAAAAATAAAGTAGACAAAAAGAGAAAAAAGAAAATAATAATAATAATAAAAGAAAATTGCATCGTTCTTATACAGGTTGTCACTTGCCATACAGAAATTGCCTATCTAATAGATCACGTCTTATGCCTAAGCATCCTCAGCCGGGAATTTTAGATTAAAATAGTCAAAAAATGGCTGCCAAACTTGGAAAAATGTCTGGGTAGAGCCCCTGGTGGAGTATTTAAGTCTCTCAAGTTTTAGGTGTGCCATCACATCTTCGACCCAGCGTCGATGTGATGGAGGAATGGCTGACTTCCAATTAAGCAAGATAAGGCGTCTAGCCAACAAAAAGGAGAAGGCCACAGCATCTGATTGAGCGACAGATATCCTAATTTGATGGGCATGACCAGAACATATGGCAGAGAGTGGCTGGAGCCTGATGGCACCTGGAGCAGGTCGGATCGACATCCGGGTAGATCTCGGCAAGTCTGCTCTTAGAGAGGTGTAGTCTATGGAATACCTTGAATTGTAGTAATCCATGTCTGATGCAGACAGATGATAAATGTATTATTTTAATTGCCAATTGCCAAGAATCGTCAGGGATTTCAAGTCCCATATCCTGACCCCCATGACTCCCTGATACGGTCCAGTGATGGGGATGCCATCTCTTGGATATCACTGTATAGTGAACTCACTATATTTTGTTTTGGGTCTCCCTCCAGCCACTTATCAAGCCACCTATCCGGTTGAAGTACAGGAAAATAAGCGAAATATTTCTTTACAAAACCCTGCACCTGTAAATATCTGAACAAATGTGAGCGGGGAATATCATACCCGCCTACCAACTGTTCAAAGGACATAAACAGCCCTTCTTCACCTTCTTTAGCCCCTTTCCAGCCCATGTTGTGAATGCTGCATCCATGAGTGAGGGTGTAAAAAGTGCATTAGATGCAATTGGGAGACAGGGTGAGGCTTGTTTATATTTGAAGTGAGTCCTAAACTGTGCCCATATACGGAGTGAGCCAATCACCATGGGGTTATTTGTGAGACGCTTTTTACTGAGTGGCAGTGGAGCACACACTAGTGAGGATAGTGATACAGTGGAGCACACACTATTGAGGATAGTGATACAGTGGAGCACACACTAATGAGGATAGTGATACAGTGGAGCACACACTAGTGAGGATAGTGATACAGTGGAGCACACACTAGTGAGGATAGTGATACAGTGGAGCACACACTAGTGAGGATAGTGATACAGTGGAGCACACACTAGTGAGGATAGTGATACAGTGGAGCACACACTAATGAGGATAGTGATACCAGTGGAGCACACACTAGTGAGGATAGTGATACAGTGGAGCACACACTAGTGAGGATAGTGATACCAGTGGAGCACACACTAATGAGGATAGTGATACAGTGGAGCACACACTAGTGAGGATAGTGATACAGTGGAGCACACACTAATGAGGACAGTGATACAGTGGAGCACACACATCTATCTATCTATCTATCTATCTATCTATCTATCTATCTATCTATCTATCTATCTATCTATCTATCTATCTATCTATCTATCTATCTATCTATCTATCTATCTATCTATCTATCTATCTATCTATCTATCTATCTATCTATCTATCTATCTATCTATCTATCTATCTATCTATCTATCTATCTATCTATCTATCTATCTATCTATCTATCTATCTATCTATCTATCTATCTATCTATGCAATTTGCATACAGACAAAACAGGTCCACTGATGATGCGGTCTCCCAGTCCCAAGTACTGCACAGCACCCTCTCTCACCTAGACCGCCAGAAGGGGGGCTATGTGAGACTGTTGTTCATTGACTACAGCTCAGCGTTCAACACCATAGTCCCCACCAGACTGGTGGACAAGCTGATCGAGCTGGGTCTGAGCTCCGCTCTGAGCGCCTGGATACTGGACTTTCTGAGTGAAAGGCCCCAGGCGGTCAGGGTGGGGGGTCAGACCTCCAACACCATCACCCTGAGCATCGGGTCCCCCCAGGGCTGTGTTCTGAGCCCCCTGCTGTACTCACTATACACACATGAGTGTGTGTCCAAGTTCAGCTCCAACTCCATAGTGAAGTTTGGGGACGACACAGTGGTGGTGGGGCTGATCTCGGACAACGACGAGAAGGCCTACCGGGAGGAGGTTGAGGTACTGGAACGCTGGTGCCAGGACAACAGCCTGCTCCTGAACATTGGTAAAACCAAGGAGCTGATCGTGCATTTTAGGAGGAGACAGAGACACACACACCACTGAGGATAAACGGAGCTACCGTGGACAGGGTGAGCAGCTTCAAGTACCTGGGGGTCCACATCTCAGAGGATCTGACATGGACAACACACATAGACTCAGTCATAAAAAAGGCGAAGCAGCGCCTCTACCACCTGAGACAGTTAAGGAAGTTCAGAGTATCTGAGAAGATACTCCAGTCCTTCTACTCCGGAGCTGTAGAGAGCATCTTGACTGGAAACATCACTGCCTGGTATGGAAACAGCATGGCACAGGACAAGAAGGCCCTACAGAGAGTGGTGTGCTCAGCCGAGCGTACCACGGGTATTGCACTACCACCCCTGCAGGTTCTATACAACAAGAGGTGCAAATCCAGAGCCTGCAGAATAATGAAAGACCCTCACCACCCCAACAACAGCCTGTTCATGCTGCTGCTGTCAGGCAAACGCCTGCGAACACCAGTAACTAGGACAGAGAGACTTCGGCTCAGCTTCTTCCCCCAGGCCATCAGAGTCTTGAACACTGAACTCTCCACACACAAGCACACATGAACACACAAACTGTACACGCTCACACACTAGCAGCCACTTTAACATGAGCACACACACACTCATGCTGCACACGCTCACACTTATGGTCACTTTACAAAAGGAAAGGTCACTTTAAGAATAGTATAGTATAACTTGAGATTGTATAATATAGCATTGTATAGCAGTGTACATAAAGACCCAGTGCCTCATCCGTAGCTAACAGTGTATTGCACTAACACAGGACCTAGCATGTCCTACTGTAAATAACTCATGTACAGATACCGATATGCCCTACTTTGTTTACTGTGTTATTGCACAATGTCGTTCTATTGGATTCTTATTATATATTACTATTGTATTATGCACATCGTTGCGGGCAAGACCCCCCCGCATTTCATTGTATACTTGTATGCTGTGACAAATAAAACTATTGTATCTTGTATCTTGTATCAATCTATCAATCTATCTATCAATCTATCAATCTATCTATCTATCCAAACGTTTAACTCAATAACTCTCAAACCAAATTAATTTGTATAGATGTGGGAGATTATGGCCTAATATATTAGCTGTCGTTTTTGTTGGAGCATTCCTTTAAATATGTCAACACAACTTTTCACACATTTCCAAAAGTTCAGTATCCTGAAGTGCATTTGGAGAAAAACAGATGACACATAATGGCTGAAGGGAGAGACATCCTGGTGGATAGAATGGCACTTCAAAGTTCCTGTGGCCACCTCCTTCCTTATCCACGTTCCAGTGTCCATCCCCCTCCTCCTCCTCCTCCTCCTCCTCCTCCTCCTCCTCCTCCTCCTCCTCCTCCTCCTCCTCCCATGTTCCATTGTTCAACTCCATCTCCATAAAGCCATTTATGGTAATAAATGGCTCTGCTTGTACCAGTGCAACGTCAGAGGCCAAGTCAATGATCCACTTCTCATGTGAGGTTGTCATTTAGAATAGCATGCTCTACTACTGTGTCAAATGATGCAATCAGGTGTAAAATTATTTAAATCAAACATTCAGCGGCATTGATCATATTCATACATGGACATTTTGCTCTATAGAATCCCAACATAAGATATAAGAGCAAAATGGCCACTGTTTCAATATGGTAATTTACTTTGGAAAGCATTGTTTCTGTGCTATGAAATGCTCTAAAACCACATCAGAATATAAAATAAAAAAAAAACATAGCTCAAAATATATATGAATTTCTCTTTGAGCTTCTTGAGGACTGCATGCATTCATACTGTATATCATTATGAGTTAAGTGGGTTTGGGGAGGGCCCATTCACTGAACTTTTTAAGAGGCCCAGCCATTTCTGTGTCCGGGACTTCTGGCCTGGTTATCCTACAAAACACCACACAACTGGTGAGATCTGCAGTGACTATAGTCATTGTAAGATTTTAATTTAGTCTCAATTTGTTCATGATTTAAAATAAATAGAGGCAACTTTTTTCACCCAGTCCATTCCAATGAAATGGGTAAGATGACACAGCCCAGAAGAACATTTCTACATTTCTTTTTTAATTTGTAGGTAGTGAGAGTGGTTAAGGTTAGGGATAGGTTTCATAAACAACTTTCAATGTGAAGATCATGACAACTTGTGGCTTTGCAGCTTGGTCAAACTGGAAGACTCCCAATAAAACGCAGCTGACCCTGTGTGTTCTATGCAGCACAGGAAGTAGTGAGACTCTGTTACTAAGGAAACGGACAGTCAACACAAGCAAGCCCATGGAGAAAGGACGACGTATTATACTGTCTGCTGACACAAAAAATAAATATCTGTCGTTTTCTTTGAGAATATATTAACGTTACAATACATCGCTAGACAGTGGCAATAACTGTAGATAACTGTAACTCAGCCCTGCTGGTCTCTGACAAGAACAAGTTACAGGTTGAAAAAGCCCTCAGCTCGGAACTAGGCAAAATCTGCATATGACTCGCCGACAACAAACTATCATTACACATGGGCAAAACAGAGTCCATTCTCTTCGGTTCAAATAACAAACTCAGCAAGATCGACGGCTTCTCAGTTACAGTGGGTGACAATATTGTCACAAGGAAAGATGAAATTACCTACCTGGGTTCCATCCTAGAGGCTAATCTTTCCTGTGACAAAATGGCATCCAATGTAATAAAAAAAGTCAACCAACGAACTCGATTCTTGTACCGGATCTCCTCTCTGGTAAACAAGAATACCCTGAAGACTCTGGCAGGAGCACTCATTCAAGGGTACTACGACTATGCTTGCACCTCATGGTACCAAAGCACCTCAAAGGCACTAAAAACCAAATTACAAACATCTCAAAACAAACTAGTCAGACTACTGCTTGACCTGACTCCTAGAACCCACCTCACCCCTGCCCACTTTGACAACCTAGGATGGCTTAGAGTAGACGACAGAGTACATCAACTTGCAATGGGCCTGGTCTACGGGGTGCCCATGTACATGTCAAAATACTTCCCAAAGGTCAGTGAATACCACAACCACTACACCAGAGGAAGCTCAACAAATCATGTTAAACCCAGATTCGGCTCAAACAAGGGACTAAACACGTTTCGCAATTATGCCACAACAATGTGGAATGCCCTACCCAAAGCTGTAAAGGAATGTGAATCCCTGCCCACATTCAAAACCGCTCTTAAAGAGCACCTACGGGAGGCTGCAATTCAAAACTGGCCACCGTAAATGCCCAAAACCCCCACCACCTCCTAATAGACAGTCTCCTCCCCACCGCATGTATATATTCCCTCCCCGCCGTATATATATTTCTCTCCCACCCACCCACCCCCTCCTAATGTACAGTCCCCTCCCCATCATATGTATATACTCTGTCAGGATCTAGGGGTAACAGTACTGTATATTTGAATACCATTTATGTCACAAATGTATCAGTACTAAATACCTATATGTCCCTATGCCATAAATGTCATGTATGTTGTGTATGTCATAAATGTCTATATGAATTGAAAATGGGGGACCCTGATGGAAACAAGACAAACGTCTTTCTCAGGTCTGCATCCCCTTAACAATTGTATGTATTGAGCCGTATATTGTACCCATTCTGCAATCTGTTAAATAAAGTTTTCATTCATTCATTCATTCATTCATTCATTCATTCATTCATTCATTCATTCATTCATTCATTCATTCACACTACACGACCAAGGTACCCATGTACATGTCAAAATACTTCCAAAAGGTCAGTGAATACCACGATCACAACACCAGAGGGAGCTCCACAAATCATGTTAAACCCAGATTCGGCTCAAACAAGGGACTAAACACGTTTCGCAATTATGCCACATCAATGTGGAACGCCCTACCCAAAACTGTAAAGGAATGTGAATCACTACCCACTTTCAAAAACACTCTCAAAGAACACCTACGGGAGACTGCAATTCGAAACTTGCCCCTACAAATGTCCTAACCCAGTTGTACAGTAAATGACCATGTATGGCTTTGTCAGTATTCCAATGTACAGTCTACACTGTCCCCCACCCACCCCCTACCCACCCCCCCCCCCCCCACATCCAATGTACAGCCCCCCCACCCCCACCCCCACCCACCCAACCCCACCCCACCTACCCAACCTCCTCCAATCTACAGTTTCTACTTCAAATGTATATACACACTTTTTCTGGACACTTTTTGTATCACAAACAGTACTGTATTTGCAAATCTGGTATGTCATAAATGTATAGATGTAGCAGTACTGTCTATCTGTATGTCGTGTGTGTCATATATGTTATGATGAATTGAAAATGGGGGACCCTGATGTAAACAAGACGAAAGTCTTTCTCTGGTCTGCATCCCCTTAACAATTGTATGTATTGAGCTGTACTGTACTGTACGCATTCTGCAATCTGTTAATACACTTTTCAATCAATCAATCCCCATTTTCAATTCATATCGACATTTATGACATACACAACATACAGGTATTTAGTACTGATACATTTGTGACATAAACTGTATTCAAATATACAGTACTGTTACCCATAGATCCTGACAGAGTATATACATATGATGGGGAGGGGACTGTACATTAGGAGGGGGTGGGTGGGTGGGAGATAAATATACATACGGTGGGGTGAAGACTACATTTGGAGGGGGTGGGTGGGTGGGAGAGAAATATACATACGGCGGGGAGAGAATATATACATGCGGTGGGGAGGAGACTGTCTATTAGGAGGTGGTGGGGGGTTTGGGCATTTACGGTGGCCAGTTTCGAATTGCAGCCTCCCCACCGGATACGAAGGATGAATGAATGAAAACTTTATTTAACAGATTGCAGAATGGGTACAATACAGTACGGCTCAATACACACAATTGTTAAGGGGATGCAGATCAGAGAAAGACTTTCGTCTTGTTTACACCAGGGTCCCCCATTTTCAATTCATCATAACATATATGACATACACGACTTACAGATAGACAGTACTGCTACATCTATACATTTATGACATACCAGATTTGCAAATACAGTACTGTTTGTGATATAAAAAGAGTCTAGAAAAGAGAGTATATACATTTGATGTAGAACATGTACATTGGAGGAGGTTGGGTAGGTGGGGTGGGTGGGGTGGGGGGGTTGGGTAGGAGGGGTGGGTGTACAAGCAAAACTGTACATTGGATTATTGACAAAGCCATACTTGGTAATTTACTGTACATTGGAGGGGGTTGGGTTAGGACATTTACAATAACAATAATAATAATAATGGATTGGATTTATATAGCGCTCTTCATGACACCCAGAGCACTTCACAGAGTCCATTATTCGTTCATACACAGTCATACCGGTGGTGGTAAGCTACAATTGCAGCCAGAGCTGCCCTGAGGCAGACTCACTCATTTACAGAGGCCAGTTTCGAATTGCAGTCTCCCGTAGGTGTTTTTTTAGAATGATTTTGAAAGTGGGTAGTGATTCACATTCCTTTACAGCTGTGGGTAGGGCGTTCCACATTGATGTGGCATAATTGCAAAACGTGTTGTGTGATAGTAAAGGCGGGGCGGACTAACCTTCTGTATTGTCACAGTGAAAGGGTTAACCGGCTGTCGTGTGGCAGTGAAAGACTGCAGACTTGTATCTGTTGTTTTGTATTTATTTTTTTTTTTTTTTTTTTTTGCCTTTCACACCTTCCCTAGGCAGCAACATGTTCATTGACTGCAAATTTAACTTTTTCAATCTAAGAAATAATTTGCAAATCATAATGGATGCCTCTCAAATATGATATAAACATCTAAAACAGATTTTGAACCTAGATACAAACCTTATAATAAAGAGCTCACTATTTTAATTATGTTCACTGATTAAAATGATTATTTATTCTATGTATTTTGTGTTTGCTAATTTTCTGTTTTCGAATGTGTTTTCTTTTACTGACGTGACGAGAGTACTGTACACAATTAGTTGAGTTTGGCCTATTTGTAGTATGTCAAAATGACCCTGTTGTATTATTAGATCTGACATTATCTGTAGCTGAAGACAGGCAGCCAGCAGCACAGTCCGGGCTGGGTGAGAACTGTTTTAGATCAAGGAGACCACATGGTTTTTCTTGGTCTGATCATCATTACCTACCAGTATATCATTGACCATGAGAAGCTATTTAATTTTCACCACTGTCAGTGAATGGTGATTGATACCATGGAAAGCTATTGTAAATGTCTCCATCTATCACTTTATGTCTATGATAGTGTCCTCGTATCCATGTTTTAAAAGTGGACATTTTGGTGGTTCTGGCATATCTCTCTCTGTTAGATTCCTTGAATACTGTAGCTAGTAGCTACAATGGCCCAGCTATCTGTAGACGGCAGGTGGCGCCCATGCACACAACCAGTGCCTTGTCCATGGTGTGAAGGACTCACTAGTGGAGTGACGTGTTGTGGCCTACGTCTCTGAAAATATAGGTCAAGAAGAACTAGACCCCCAGGGCCAAGGAGAGAGACAGGGAATTAAACACTTCAACACGGTAATATGAGGGCAGCTCAAGAAACGTCACAGGGAAAGCCTAGTTTCTTTGTTTTTTAAGTTAATTATTAACGTTTTCAGCGTGGAACCCAATTAAAATAAATCTCACCCTGGGACGCCAGCTCATTAAATTATAGTAGATATTATAATGTTGCCATCTGCGAACCACCAGAAATAGGTCTGCAACTATCTGCACCCATAAATAGTTATGGCTGTGGCCAATGCATCTTTCTTCTGCTTGTGTAAGGAAGTTGAACTCTCAATTTAAACATATCCCAGTTTTGCGCTATGCCATTTTCTTGTTTTGAGGTTTTTCCCCCACAGGTTTATGTCTTATTTCTTCTCGGAAATATGCCTGATATTACAATGGATACAGTATTTATACGAGACCCAATACGTCATTTGGTGGTATCCATCCGCCTTTAAAATAGTACCATATATTCCAAAGTACAACACAATTGAATCTACATTTATCGTATTTATCTTGCTGAATTAATTTGTTAATACTCTTTACACACATTTACTATACATACCCAAAACGAAATAATTTTGAGGCACTATGAACCAAATGTGAGCCTAGAAGACACTTATGAGTATTGCACAGTAGGTAGCAATGACAACCAATTGTATACGTATTAATATTTTGGAGAGGTTATCCTTTCAGCTTCCAAGTTAAACATTCAGATGAAGAATCTTGTTTTCAGATTAGTGATATTGCCAAATAACCTTATCTAAATACGTTAGTTTATTCAGATATAGACTGTAGAGGTTGTGTACTTCCAAGACATAAAACATTCACACTCTAGATTAAATTACAACAGCATGTTCACACACAAAAAAAATCTAGTATATGGTTTATTTGTAAGGCTTCAAATGTTGGGTCTATACAAATGTATTGGACATTTAGTTACTCTGGAAAGACAACATTTTGCATACAATACCATGCATGTTAATGAAAATAATGTATTATATTGTATGCAAATGGGCCTCATTCAACAATACTCTCTTATTATTTTTCTTTTTTTTTATCCACTTTTACTCCCATTTTCTATTTTTCTCCCATCCCAATTTTCGTATCATCCAATTCAACCCTCCCCTGTCTTTGAACGCTGTTTCTTGCCTCCCACAAGCCGGCTGCAATGTGGACTAAGTCATACATATAGCACGAGTCCCCTCCGATACTCGAGGTAACAGCAGTCGCATCTTTCCACCTGCGCGGCTCGATCTTTCAGCGTCAGGGGTCTGGGCTTTGGAGGGGCCCCGCCCCCGTCGCTTCCTGATTCTACTGCGCAGGCGCACCAACCGACCTGTAGGAGTCGCTGTCCACAACGCCCGATCCGCACCCATCAGTTTCCATCCCCCTAATACTGCCAATACGACCAGCTAAACTGAAAGCAATGTGGAGCGCTGGGCTCGAACAGGGAGGCGAACCTGTTCGAGACCAGTCTCCAGTATTCGTGGTAAGCGCCTTGCCCACTGCACCACGTAGCCACCCTTCTTATTATTTTTCTTATATTCTTGCTTACCTGTCTGTTAAGAGAACAATAAGAAAAGCCACCGCCACATTCATCAAACCGTTCTTAAAGTCCAAATCTGTTCTTACCCAGGTTTTTTGAATGGTGAATTCCACTCATTCTAAACTGGATGCGCGTTCTCGCGCAAGTCATTTGCATACAGAGACACGCCTCGCGGGCTCATTATAATACGAAAGCGGTGGGTCTGCATTGTATATGAGCGGATACGGGATGCATGAATACTTTCGGCAGCCAACATGCCCTTCCGCGTTGCTCTGATTGGCCAGCGTTGGCTAGCGATCTACGCTCGTTTACCCCCTACGCCGCGCATGCGCGCGAGGCTCCCCCAGGTTAATAATAATGCGAGACGCGACACGATAATCCCCCTGGTTAATAATAATAAATGGGTATCGCAGAACACGCCATATTAGCAACGCTGGTTAATAATAATAAGCGGGTATCGCAGAACATACATGATAATACAGCTGTCAGAAACTGTACATTGTAACGTTATATAACATAACGCTATATAATGTTATTTCGCGTTTTATTCATGACGTTATTTCGCGTGACAACACAGCCCAGCTGTCAGAAACTGTACATTGAGGGGGTTTGAATCAAAGCCCTATCGAAAGTACTGAAGCTCTACTGTCTTGAACTAGTATAAAGCATCAATGTGCAGAAACTGTACATTGAGGGGGTTTGTATCACTGTACATTGAGGGGGTTTGAATCACTGTTTACACTCCCCACTTACTGTACCATGTTCTACATATAGAACCTAATCTCATGCACATTGATTGATTGTTCAAGAGTGGATATATGTTGCAGAACATGCCTGTTAATTACCTTTTAAATATCTGTTATGTGGTTAGGGTATGTATGTTTTTTAAATAAATGCCCAGTCTTGTGCTTTGTCACCACCTGTCAATCTGTTCTGTTATTGGTCCATGATGGCAATAAATTGATGATTTTTACAGCCTGGTGGGCGAGATTATGCATGACCAGCCTGTGATCTAAATATTACCTATGTGTTGATGGAATCACGTCAATATAGAGAGTAGTGACGAATGCATAATTTACACTTGTGCCAATTGCGTGCGTTTGTCTAAGTATTATTATTCTAAGTATTATTATTATTATCTACCGCCGTGGCGGCAAAACCTATTAATATTACCTATGTGTTGATGGAATCACGTCAATATGAGTAGTGACAAATGCATAATGCCGCGGCGGCAAAACCTATTAATATTACCTGTGTTGATGGAATCACGTCAATATAGAGAGTAGTGACGAATGCATAATTTACACTTGTGCCAATTGCGTGCGTTTGTCTAAGTATTATTATTCTAAGTATTGCTATTATTATTATCTATTGCCGCTGCGGCAAAACCTATTAAAACCTGCTTGTGTGTGAGCTTGTGGCTGTGTGGCGTCAAAAAGAAAATGCGCATGCACGCGTTACCGGCGTAGGGGGGAAACGAGCGTAGAAGATCGCTGGCCAATCAGAGCAACGCGGAAGGGCATGTTGGCTGCCGAAAGTATTCACGCATCCGGGATCCCCCGGCCGTATTCAAGCGCTGGAGCGCTTTGCGATGGATCAAAATTAGATAGGAATCAAATGTATTGTCATCATCATACAGCACCTATAGCTATTGGAATAGACTGTATTAATATAGTAATATAATAGTAGTTGGCTAGTTGCACGCTTCTGGCCACCTCCCGCAGTGCGCGCATATACACACGTACTGTTTACAGTATGCACTGTAAACCCGCATGTTCAAAATAATCAATTAGTTTGAGTAGGGTATACTCAATATTCTATGAAAGTTCTACTAACTTGAATGTCTTGAGTTCGTGTGATGTGTTCTTATGTTTTGAGTAAATAAAACTCATCGTTTTTGATTGACTTGGAACTATTCACTTATTAAGTAAGTATAATGTAAAAGCATAACTTAAGTACAACTTAAGATAATTAAGTAGATACAGACTGTAAACCGCATGTTCAAAATAATCAATTAGTTTGAGTAGGATATACTCAATATTCTATGGAAGTTCACCTAACTTACATATGTTGAGTTTGTGTGACTTGTTCTTGTTATGGTTTGAAACCGACCCCAACAGCACGGCACAGACAGGTAGTTCAGAGTTAGCCAAACACTAGGGCGTATTTATTACAGAATCAAAAATGAGCCAAATAACAAATCAGAATTAACAAAAAGGAGAATGCTCTCGGCAGAGTTGTCTGCGGCTCTGCAGATCCTCCCGGTTTAGAGGTGGGGAATCGGCGTAGGCGCCACTACCTCTGCGGCTCTGCAGATACTCCCGGATCCAACTCAGGGAGGAAACGGAGAGAGAGAGAGTGGTCAATAATCAATCCAACTGTACACAGAGGCAGTGCAGTTCAGTCCTCCTTAGCTGAGTCCAGTATAAATCACAAGTGACTTGATCTTCGGTGTACCAACACACAAGTTAGCTGAGTCCAGTACAAAACAAAAACGGTATTTCTTCAGTGTTATCCAAACACACAAAAAACAGATAATCCAAAAGGTTTGTTTCCAAAAACTCACCAAAGCGCAAACGCGTAAAGCGAGCAACGAGGCACAGCTCCAACGGATGATCGAGATATACACCAGCGGCGACTTCCAAAGACGTCCTGGAGAAGAAGTAGACGAGGCACAACAACGGGGGGGAACAGGCAATAGCAGTAGTAATCCAAAACGACCCGACAACGATTGATAGAAGGCCCGAGTATATGAAGCCTCTGGAGCGCTAATTACAAACTACAACGATAGGTTATGTAGATAACCTAGTTATATTAGTATTGGCTAAGCGTCCCGCTCTGAGCCTTACGAGATACTTCTATCTCCTGTGATACCTAATGTATCTCCCACGAACAAAAAACACATGCACCCCACCTGTATGGGGCCCCGCCCCTTATGGTGGTACCACCCATATAACCATGACTCTGGTCATGAAACACCCTTCCTCGCCAAAAACCCGTCCCAGGAAAAGACCCCTCAAGAGGGAACTCAGGGCGCGCAGAGCGGGACGCTTAGCCAATACTAATATAACTAGGTTATCTACATAACCTATCGTTATATTTCGTATTGCATCGCGTCCCGCTCTGAGCCTTACGAGATAATGGGGAAGAGCGGGCGCGAGACCCGACAGATGTACCCCCTCACCCACCCGTAAGCCCACATCAAGGGGTGCGGGGAGCCCTGTCACCCCATCCTTCCTAACGAAGGGGGGGCGCAGTCAACTCCACCTGAATGCGAACAAGAGGGAGCCAGAACCCCTTGAACACACCGTACAGGCGGAACCACGTGTGACTCAACACACTGCGGCCCATACCCATACACTCCTGCTACCCGACCAAAGGACGGGAAGCAGGAAAGGCCACAGACCCCAGAACCGCCTGGGAGACAGAACCCCCGGTCATGTCCATGAGGTAAAACCTTACAAAGGGGCCCGGTGAGGACCATGAAGCTGCAGCACAGATGTCCTCCACCGAGGCCCCACCCAGGAGAGCGGCAGAGGCAGCCACCCCACGAGTGGAGTGCGCCCTGACGCCCCCAGGGGGATCCTGCCCAGCCAACGTGTAGCAGAGGGCAATACCCTCGCACAACCAATGGGACAGGCGCTGCTTCGACAGTGCCTTACCAGCACGAGCCCCACCGTAACAGACAAAAAGCTGGTCGGTAACCCTGAAGTCCTGAGTACGGCTGAGGTAAAACCCCAAAGCACGGACTGGACATGACAGGTGAAGGCCCGCATCTAACTCACTAGTGTGAGGAGGAGGACGAAAAGCCTGAACCACAATATCCCGGGAGCGGAAGGAACTCCGGATATTCTTAGGCACGAAAGCAGGATTAGGTCGCAGAGTGGCACCGCAATCGGTCCGAAAAGACAGGCACTCTGGACGTACCGAGAGAGCACAGAGCTCACCCACGCGTTTAGCGGAAGTGACAGCCAGTAGGAACGCGGTCTTGAAAGACAGCCGTCCCAACGGCGCCTGCTCGAGCGGCTCAAACGGGGCCAAGGACAACCGACCGAGGACCAATTGAAGATCCCAAGTCGGAGCCAAGGAGCGTTGCACCGGCTTAACGCGTCGAGCGCCAAGCAGGAAACGCTTCACAAGAGGGTGGCTGAACAAAACAGTCCCCTCAAAACCCTCATGACAGGAGGATATAGCTGCCGCATATACCCTCACTGTCGAAGCCGACAGCCTACCAAGAAGAGACTGGAGATAACCCAGAACAGCATCCAGGGGGCAGGAGACTGGGTCCCAGCCCCCCCCCTTACACCATTCTTGGAACGCACGCCACCTGCCCGCGTAAACCGCGACAGTGGAGGGAGCATGCGCACACCGGATGGTATCAACCACTGCGGGATCCATCCTCTCCAGACTCACCCTCCCACCAGCCACACCACCAGGCGTTGACCCAACACCGGAGGCTGGACAAGCACTCCGTTGTGCTGCGAGAGGGCCGTCGCTGACCACGGAATGACCCAAGGAGGAGCGACCAGAAGCTGGATTAAGACCGGGAACCACACTGACGTGCCCCGGTCCGGCGCGACCAGGATCACCGTCCTGCGCTCCCTCCGTATCCGCTCCAACAGCTGACTCAACAGCTGTACAGGAGGGAAGGCGTACAGAAGACCGGGCGGCCACGGAAAGGTCGAGAAGGCATCCACCCCCAAGGGGGGATGATCCGCTCGACTGAGCGAGAACCACAAGGGGCACTTGTGAGAACGTCGGCACGCAAACAGATCTACCGAGGCCTCCCCGAACCGATCCCAGATCTGTCTGACCATGTCGGGGCGGAGTTCCCACTCGTCGCGACGAGGACCGCCCCGAGACATTATATCCGCCGCCACATTTTCCGTACCAGGAACGTGGAGCGCCCACAGACTGCGCAGCCTGCGGGATGCCCATAGCAACAGTTCGCGCGCCACCCGGAGCAGGCGGGCGGAACGAGTCCCACCCTGCCTGTTGATATACGCCGCCGCCGTCACATTGTCCGTCCTGATCAAAACGTGTTCGCCTACCACCAGGTGGCCGAGCCGTTTGAGGACCAGGAGGACCGCCTTCAACTCCAACACATTGATATGCAGGACAGCTGGGTCGGCATGACCCGTCCAGCTGCCCCCCACTGCGTGGGTCCGAAATGCCCCTCCCCAACCTGTGAGAGAGGCGTCGGTGAAAACCGTGACGTGGGAGCCACTGCTGCCCATGGGGACCCCAGCGGAGAGGATACCCAGCCTCCCCCAGTGGGCGAGATCCCCCCATATCGACAAAGGAACCGTCAACCGTCTCCCTTTGCCCCACACCGGATCTATTCTCAAAGAGAGAAACCACCTCTGTATCCGCCTCATAAAGAGGAGGCCAAGAGGAACCACCGTGTGGGCCGCCGACATAAGGCCCAGCAGACGCATCACCTGCAGCGCCGTAACCGTCCCTCCCAGACGGAAACCCCCGAGCGCGTGACGGAGATCCCCCCGACGCTGCTCCGAGAGGGTCGCAAGCATGGGCTTCGACCTCAATGTCAAGCCCAAGTACTCCACCTGTTGACTGGGAAGAGGGGTACTCTTCTTCCAATTCACAGCAAAACCCAGGCTGGTGAGGAATTCCACCACCAGTCGAGTATGAGACCTGGCAACCTCCTCTGAACGGCTGAGGAGCAGAATGTCGTCGAGATAGAACAGAACTCGTATCCCCCGACGACGTAAAGGCCCCAGAGCAGCCGCCACGCACTTGGTGAATGTGCGGGGAGCCAGAGAATAACCGAACGGCATTCTGTGGTACTCGTACGCTACGCCCTGAAACAGGAACCGTAGGAACTTCCTGTGAGGAGGGAAAATGGGTATGTGAAAATACGCATCCTTCAGGTCTATGGAGGTGAACCAGTCCCCCCTCCTGACAGCAAGCAGAAGGAGTCGGACGGTCAACATCCTGAACGGTCTCACTACAATCAACCGATTGAACATGGACAGATTCAGTATAGGTCTGACCCCCCCAGTTTTCTTGGGCACCAGAAAATAACGGGAGTAGACGCCTGACATTGCGTCCTCTCTCGGGACCACAACGATGGCCTGCTTCGCCAACAGAGATTGAATCTCGTCGGCCAGGGCTGTCACCGCGCCCGACCCTAACAATAGGGTCGGCACCAAACCTGAGAACGGAGGATGGGGCCGCGCAAACTGCAAAACCAGCCCCGCCTCTAACGTTCTCCTCATCCACCGATTCAAGGGACATTCCCGTCGCCATATGTGAATATAATCCCACAGCGCCCCCGCCGTCAACTGACGCTGGGCCGCAAGGAACAGCAGATAATTGGCCCGGTCCCCCCCGTCGTGCAAAGCACCCAAGGGGGGACCCCGACAGAAAGGGCCGGTTTGATACGGGAGGAGCGGTCATCAAACTTGTGGACACACACTCACCCCCTGAACACCCCTCCAGCACACGCTGAGGAGCCGTTCCGCAGCCAGACACGCAAGGCCTGAGGACCCCATGGGCTCCTACACGCCGAAGCCCTGCAGTGATATTGCTACCACTCAAATCACGCCAGCCTCTCCTTTGCAGACCACTGCCGGTTTGACGGGAGTGGGAGGCAACAGCGCGATACCCCGCCTGGCGAGGGCGAAGCCGGGGTAACCCCTGCTGAGCATTCAACAGAAGAGGCACCGAGTCCCCCTGCTGACCACTGGAGCTAGTGGCAGCTGTAACACCAGGTTCCACCCACCCACAACCTGCGGTGTAGGAACCACGCGACGACGGAACATTCTCACGGACAGACCCAGGCTCAGCCATCAACTGGGTGTCAGCCCCTGTCTCCATGAGAAGTGAAGAATGGGGCCGCATACGCTTCAAAGAAGGTTCGCGGCCCGCAGCCAAAGGAGAACGCTCAAAGCCCCGCTTCTGGGGATACCAGAGAGAGGACTGAACGGGGAGCGGGCTGCTCGCGGCAAAATGACGACGGGGTGGTTTACCTACCCCGAAATCACCCAAAATGGCCGATCCCTCGGCCGCCAAGACTGTCGGCCTTGCGAAACCCTGTCGATTCTCCAACCAGGGCACCACTGGCGGGGGAAACATGGCCGCCTGTCGAGGATCTCGCCACAGTCGTTGACGAGACCGTGCTCCCACCCCTGGCTGCACAGCGTGAGGCGGTGTAGGACCCGAATCAAAAACCGCCTGCGCCTCCACAGAACGCCCAAAAAGACTATCTGTGGAAAAAGGAGTCGTGAGGAGAGAAAACCTATCCTCTTCCCCAAGAGGAGACTGCTCCAACCAAAGATGCCTAACAACCAAAGTCGATAGCATCCGAATCCTCCCCGCAGTTATAGCTTGCGACTGAGTCAAGATCTCTATAACACCACAAACATGAATCACGTTCATAGTGTCGGTTGGACCCAAAGACCTACAACCCGACGCCATCTTGGATAGGAAAGTAGCCAGCTGAGCCACAACACTGGCCGCCGCTAAATGCCATCCTGCAGCAGTATACCACTCATTCGTCCATACTGCCACCCTCCGAGCCGACATGCTATCAAGCAACGGCCGGGCGGAACGTCGTTCATCCCCGCCTGGGCACAAAAAAGAAGCTACCTGGCTACTTAGCCAAGGTACCCCCGGGCTGCACCCCGTCGTCAGCCCCTTCACCCGCAAAAAAGGTAAATAGAGCTCAGCGAACCCCCCCACACCCACCACCGACTGACCTTCATCAATGAAGGCGGCAAGAGGAGGGAAAAGCGGAATCCCGCGGCGGGGATTATTAGACATTCCAGCGTCAACATCAGCGTTAGCAGAAGAAGCAGCAGTAGCATTAGCATTAGCAGTAGCATCAGCATTAGCGTCAACAGCATGTTCCAGGATCGCCAAGACATCGCCCACTACAGTGGAACGATCGCCAAGCCGCCCCGGCCCTGGTGCCGAGACATACTCCACAGCACGACCAACACCGACATTGACGCCTACTGACACAGACCTCACCTTTGTACAAGCCGACCCGTTAGCCAAACCTTGTACGCTGCCCCTCGGTCCGTCGCCGTCAGCCGAGGAACCACCAGCATAGGTCTCATGTGTCGCCGAAACAAGCTCCAGAGAATCCAGGGAAAAACAACTCTCCGGTAAGCCCTCAACATTATTAATCTTCCTTAATCTTTTCATTCCGCTAGCTCGTATGGTGCACGCATCCAACACGCTGGGACGAAAATAGAGGAAGGGTGTTTCATGACCAGAGTCATGGTTATATGGGTGGTACCACCATAAGGGGCGGGGCCCCATACAGGTGGGGTGCATGTGTTTTTTGTTCGTGGGAGATACATTAGGTATCACAGGAGATAGAAGTATCTCGTAAGGCTCAGAGCGGGACGCGATGCAATACGAAATATAACAGGTGCGTGATGGAAATTGGTAATCGCTCCTGAAGCATGTGGCGGGGAATGGACCAATCATCACAGTACCTTGAAGAAGCGTGTGGCGGGGAATGGGCCAATCCTCACAGTTCTTATGTTTTGATTAAATTAAACTCATCGTTTTTGATTGCCTTGGAACTATTCACGTATTAAGTAAGTATAATGTAAAAGCATACCTTAAGTACAACTTAAAAGAATTAAGTAAATACAGAGTATTGCGGTTCAGTGGTAGAATTCAATAAAGGAATATCTTATCTTATCTTATAAAAAAATATATTTTCCACTAATTTCTATGTTTCAACATTACTGTCTGATGCAGTAACATTAGTGTGATGATGTGTGCATGAGAACATGCAACCTGCATGTTTTTGTGAGCACTGGATGAAGCAATTATATTAAAGAATTCGTTTAGAGAAGCTCAGCTCTGAGAAGTGAGAAATAACGGCACATGTGAAAATAATATTTGTTATGGTTTGTAACCGACCCCAATCGCACAACACAAGACAGGTATGATGGTTTGCCAAGAAACAGATATTTATTGTGAACAGGGAAAAAAGGGCACTGTCCCTTTAAGGGAGAAAACACAAACACTGGAATAACACAAGAGGGGAAGGTAAAGTGCCTTTAAGAGGCGGGCAGGAAAGGGAACAATATGGGAAAGTAAGGGAACGCCTAAGGGAAGGTTAAGGGAACGCCTTGGGACAGAGGAACTAGAGACTAGGTAAACCAGGGACAAGGAGAACTAGGGAGAGAGGACTAGGGACTAGGAGAGCTAGGGATAGAGGACTAGGGACTAGGAGAACTAGGGATAGAGGACTAGGGACTAGGAGAACTAGGGACAGAGGGGACTGAGGCCCGCGGAGGCGGGCAGGGGAACAGGGAGGAACTGGGGACAGAGAACCGCGGAGGCGGGCTGGGGACAGGGAGGAACTGGGGACTGGTGGGAAAACATCTGGGCCGCTCTGCAGAACGGAGGAGAGGGTTAATATTCAAAGGGAACAAACAGAGCAGATGCAGAACAGTCCAAATAACAAAGTAACAAAGTAAATACTATCTTCGTGTGAATAAACACACAGTGGGAGATGAAATGTCCAAAATAATATCCACGAGAGAACAAAACAGAGTGGGGGATGAAATGTCCAAACTAATAACTAAGTGAGAACTAAAGGAGGCAATACGCTGGGAGAGTGACATCACAATCAAAACTCACCCAGGCGTATGCGTAATGGTACAGGAACAGCAGCGGGAACGGGGGCAAGAGGCATTACGCTGAGTGAGTGACATCACAATCAAAACTCACCCAGGCGTATGCGTAAAGGTACAGGGACAGCAGCGGGAACGGGGGCAAGGGCACTACGCTGAGTGAGTGACATCACAATCAAAACTCACCCAGGCGTATGCGTAAAGGTACAGGGACAGCTGCGGGAACGGGGGCAAGGGCACTACGCTGGGTGAGTGACATCACAATCAAAACTCACCCAGGCGTATGCGTAATGGTACAGGGACAGCAGCGGGAACGGGGGCATCGCCACCGGGTGGCTGGCTGTCCGAGCCGAGGGACAGAGTGCTGGAACAGTGGCGGTGGCGAGGGTGTCGTCCACCGGGTAGCCGACTGTCGGAGCCGAGGAACAGAGTGGCGCGCCACACCTTGGTGTGCGCGTCGGAACAGAGAGCTGGAACAGTGGCGGTGGCGAGGATGTCGTCCACCGGGTAGCCGCTGTCGGAGCCGAGGAACAGAGTGCGCGCCACACCTTGGTGTGCGCGTCGGAACAGAGAGCTGGAACAGTGGCGGTGGCGAGGATGTCGTCCACCGGGTAGCCGCTGTCGGAGCCGAGGAACAGAGTGCGCGCCACACCTTGGTGTGCGCGTCGGAACAGAGAGCTGGAACAGTGGCGGTGGCGAGGATGTCGTCCACCGGGTAGCCGCTGTCGGAGCCGAGGAACAGAGTGCGCGCCACACCTTGGTGTGCGCGTCGGAACAGAGAGCTGGAACAGTGGCGGTGGCGAGGATGTCGTCCACCGGGTAGCCGCTGTCGGAGCCGAGGAACAGAGTGCGCGCCACACCTTGGTGTGCGCGTCGGAACAGAGAGCTGGAACAGTGGCGGTGGCGAGGATGTCGTCCACCGGGTAGCCGCTGTCGGAGCCGAGGAACAGAGTGCGCGCCACACCTTGGTGTGCGCGTCGGAACAGAGAGACGCCTCGGGGTGCGTCTGCGAGGAGGAGTGTGCCAAGCACGAAGGTCTGGAAGATGCGCGTCGGCGCGCTGAGGTCTGGAGAGCGTGCCAAGCTCGAAGGTCTGGAAGATGCGCGTCTGTGCGCTGGTACGGAGGAGCGTGCCAAGCTCGAAGGTCTGGAAGATGCGCGTCAGTGCGCTGGTACGGAGGAGCGTGCCAAGCTCGAAGGTCTGGAAGATGCGCGTCAGTGCGCTGGTACGGAGGAGCGTGCCAAGCTCGAAGGTCTGGAAGATGCGCGTCAGTGCGCTGGTACGGAGGAGCGTGCCAAGCTCGAAGGTCTGGAAGATGCGCGTCAAGACGAACAGCTGCGCTGGGGTCTGCAGTGGAGCGCTGGGGTGCCTCCCGTGGAAGTTACAGGGAGCGCAGAACAGTCTCCTCCACAGGCTACGGCGACAGCAGACGAAGGCTGGAGCAAACATCTCAAGGCTGGAGAGATCCATCTTACAGCATTGGTAGACCAGAGGATCTCCCGAAAGAGTCTAGATGTTAGAGAATATGACTCAGCATGAATACAACACGACCCCACGCCGAAACGAGGGGAAGAGCCCTGGTATTTAAAGCCCACAGGGGAACTAATTAGCCTGCCACCACAGGTGCGAGAGGTAATTGATAATAGTCCAGGTGTGGCCACTGAGAGTAAACGAGAGTAAAGAACGAGAGGGTGGGGGCTAGAGAGAGTGAGTGAGAAGGGAATTTCTAACAGTAGGCTTTAAAGAAACAGAGAAAAGGTGGTGAGCAGCGGGCAAAACCTCACAGTACCCCCCCCTCAACGGGAGCCACCCGGCGACCCAAAACAAATACAGACAGAGTGGCAGGGGGCAAAACAAGAGGTACTGGCCAAGCCAGCAGGGGAAGCCACCACAAGAGTGGGGCTCGCAAAAGAAACAGGGTCGCCGAGGGGTAACTAGGGTAGCAGAGGGGCAACTGGTCTAGAGGAACTGGGTCTAGAGAACTAGTCTAGCGAACTGGGCAAGAGAACTGGTCTAGAGAACTGGTTTAGAGAACTGGTCTAGAGAACTGGTCTAGAGGAACTGGTCTAGAGGAACTGGGTCTAGAGAACTGGTCTAGAGCAACTGGTCTAGAGGAACTGAGGGGCAAGCAGGGTAGCTAAGGGGTAACCATGGAAGCACCGGGAAAGGGCTAGCAGAGGGAAGGTTAGCTGCCAGGGCACTGATAGCTACAGGGCCTATGCTAGCTGTACTGCTACATCAACATAGAGGCTGCGCTAGCTGCCGGAGCTAGGCTGGCAGACAGGGCTGGACCAGCATGAGAGCACAAGCTAGCTGGAAGGACAGTCCTAGCTGTGTGAGAAAAACTGACCTTGCTAGCTGAAAAGGGCAGTCCTAGCAGTGGGATAAACTACACAAAAAAGTGGAGGCCATGCAGAGGGACCGGGTTAGCTGCTTGGGCCTGGCTAGCTACAGGGCCTATGCCAGCTGCAAGGCTGCATTAACATAGAGGCTGTGCTAACAGCCGGGGCCAAGCTAGCAGACCGGGGCCATGCAGAGGGAAACTGGGTTAGCCGCCAGGGCATGGCTAGCTACAGGGCCTATGCCAGCAGCAAGGGCTGCATAAACATAGAGGCTGTGCTAGCAGCCGGGGCCAAGCTAGCAGACAGGGGCTCTGCTGAGGGACTGGGTTAGCTGCCAGGGCATGGCTAGCTACAGGGGGGTCAAACAGGGCAAAACGGGAAGCAAACAGGGGAGCTAACCGGGGAGACTAACAAGCTAAACAGGGGAGTAACAGGCTAACAAGGGAGCTAAACAGGACTAACAGGGAAGCTAAACTGGGCAAACAGGGAGGCTAACAGGGCTAACAGGGGAGCTAGAGCGAACAAGAAAAAAAAAGGCAAACTCAACATACACCGTCTGTGCTGGCTGGGGTCGTCGATTTGGTGGGGTCGTACTGTTATGGTTTGTAACCGACCCCAATCGCACAACACAAGACAGGTATGATGGTTTGCCAAGAAACAGATATTTATTGTGAACAGGGAAAAAAGGGCACTGTCCCTTTAAGGGAGAAAACACAAACACTGGAATAACACAAGAGGGGAAGGTAAAGTGCCTTTAAGAGGCGGGCAGGAAAGGGAACAATATGGGAAAGTAAGGGAACGCCTAAGGGAAGGTTAAGGGAACGCCTTGGGACAGAGGAACTAGAGACTAGGTAAACCAGGGACAAGGAGAACTAGGGAGAGAGGACTAGGGACTAGGAGAGCTAGGGATAGAGGACTAGGGACTAGGAGAACTAGGGATAGAGGACTAGGGACTAGGAGAACTAGGGACAGAGGGGACTGAGGCCCGCGGAGGCGGGCAGGGGAACAGGGAGGAACTGGGGACAGAGAACCGCGGAGGCGGGCTGGGGACAGGGAGGAACTGGGGACTGGTGGGAAAACATCTGGGCCGCTCTGCAGAACGGAGGAGAGGGTTAATATTCAAAGGGAACAAACAGAGCAGATGCAGAACAGTCCAAATAACAAAGTAACAAAGTAAATACTATCTTCGTGTGAATAAACACACAGTGGGAGATGAAATGTCCAAAATAATATCCACGAGAGAACAAAACAGAGTGGGGGATGAAATGTCCAAACTAATAACTAAGTGAGAACTAAAGGAGGCAATACGCTGGGAGAGTGACATCACAATCAAAACTCACCCAGGCGTATGCGTAATGGTACAGGAACAGCAGCGGGAACGGGGGCAAGAGGCATTACGCTGAGTGAGTGACATCACAATCAAAACTCACCCAGGCGTATGCGTAAAGGTACAGGGACAGCAGCGGGAACGGGGGCAAGGGCACTACGCTGAGTGAGTGACATCACAATCAAAACTCACCCAGGCGTATGCGTAAAGGTACAGGGACAGCTGCGGGAACGGGGGCAAGGGCACTACGCTGGGTGAGTGACATCACAATCAAAACTCACCCAGGCGTATGCGTAATGGTACAGGGACAGCAGCGGGAACGGGGGCATCGCCACCGGGTGGCTGGCTGTCCGAGCCGAGGGACAGAGTGCTGGAACAGTGGCGGTGGCGAGGGTGTCGTCCACCGGGTAGCCGACTGTCGGAGCCGAGGAACAGAGTGGCGCGCCACACCTTGGTGTGCGCGTCGGAACAGAGAGCTGGAACAGTGGCGGTGGCGAGGATGTCGTCCACCGGGTAGCCGCTGTCGGAGCCGAGGAACAGAGTGCGCGCCACACCTTGGTGTGCGCGTCGGAACAGAGAGCTGGAACAGTGGCGGTGGCGAGGATGTCGTCCACCGGGTAGCCGCTGTCGGAGCCGAGGAACAGAGTGCGCGCCACACCTTGGTGTGCGCGTCGGAACAGAGAGCTGGAACAGTGGCGGTGGCGAGGATGTCGTCCACCGGGTAGCCGCTGTCGGAGCCGAGGAACAGAGTGCGCGCCACACCTTGGTGTGCGCGTCGGAACAGAGAGCTGGAACAGTGGCGGTGGCGAGGATGTCGTCCACCGGGTAGCCGCTGTCGGAGCCGAGGAACAGAGTGCGCGCCACACCTTGGTGTGCGCGTCGGAACAGAGAGACGCCTCGGGGTGCGTCTGCGAGGAGGAGTGTGCCAAGCACGAAGGTCTGGAAGATGCGCGTCGGCGCGCTGAGGTCTGGAGAGCGTGCCAAGCTCGAAGGTCTGGAAGATGCGCGTCTGTGCGCTGGTACGGAGGAGCGTGCCAAGCTCGAAGGTCTGGAAGATGCGCGTCAGTGCGCTGGTACGGAGGAGCGTGCCAAGCTCGAAGGTCTGGAAGATGCGCGTCAGTGCGCTGGTACGGAGGAGCGTGCCAAGCTCGAAGGTCTGGAAGATGCGCGTCAGTGCGCTGGTACGGAGGAGCGTGCCAAGCTCGAAGGTCTGGAAGATGCGCGTCAAGACGAACAGCTGCGCTGGGGTCTGCAGTGGAGCGCTGGGGTGCCTCCCGTGGAAGTTACAGGGAGCGCAGAACAGTCTCCTCCACAGGCTACGGCGACAGCAGACGAAGGCTGGAGCAAACATCTCAAGGCTGGAGAGATCCATCTTACAGCATTGGTAGACCAGAGGATCTCCCGAAAGAGTCTAGATGTTAGAGAATATGACTCAGCATGAATACAACACGACCCCACGCCGAAACGAGGGGAAGAGCCCTGGTATTTAAAGCCCACAGGGGAACTAATTAGCCTGCCACCACAGGTGCGAGAGGTAATTGATAATAGTCCAGGTGTGGCCACTGAGAGTAAACGAGAGTAAAGAACGAGAGGGTGGGGGCTAGAGAGAGTGAGTGAGAAGGGAATTTCTAACAGTAGGCTTTAAAGAAACAGAGAAAAGGTGGTGAGCAGCGGGCAAAACCTCACAATATTTCTGCAGCAAGCAACAGGAAACGACTGTTGTGTTGTGCGCAGCTGCGGAGGAATTCTGGGATATATTTTATACCTGACCACATGTCGTGCCTCATGAGATGCAGTCAGCAGCTGGAGGTGCACGTCAACTTTCTTTCAAGTGAGTAAATATATATGTAAATTTGCGGTTATCTGTGGTCATTTAATCTGTTCGGATATGCAATTTGTAGATGCAAATAGCGTGAACATGCTAGCGCATCTTTTAATAGTTTAGTTTAGTTAATTGCATGATGTTCAGTATGTTCTGTGACATAGTGGCTCCGCTCGGTGTCACTCATGCACTATCCTCGCATATGTGCACGCGCACTGAATAAAATTCCACAATGTACCTTTATCCCAGTATTCGTCTGACCACACCCCTCGTTAGCTTACCTTCATAAGCAGGTGTGTGGTCACCTGCTCTCCTCCTTTCTCGCTTTCACCACAAGGAATTGCCTTCGGTAGTACCCCACTTGACGTGATGTGATAGTAGGAGAAGAGTTGGAAAACAAGAGATACGTTGACATCATATCTTTATTTTCTCTCTCACTATTTCGAGAAAATACGGCGATATTGTCTTCGTCACTGGAGTGTCTGGAAGATGGTGATCATTCTAAAAACCTCCACCGGTTTTCGTATTGGGAGCACGCCGCTGCATGCCTCCCAACTGCAGTTCCTTGCTGTGGCTGGTTGCGGTAAAACCTTTCAGGACACAGCTGGACTGTAGGACGCTGTCTGTTAGTGCTATGGGGGCTAGCTGACAATGTTTACGAACACCGGCCCCAGATTAGGGTCCTTTGTTCAGCCTCTTAGGCAACAGCGGAGGACCTTGGTCTGAAGCCCATTATAGCAACTAGTGGGCCACGACCAGTAACTGGTGATCCCAGGATCTCTGGATGCGTGGGTACTTCTCTGTCACCGTATAGGCCCCGTCTCTCATATGCAAATGAGAGTTTACCCTAAACGAGGAAATGTGAGCATGGATGTTCATTATCGGAAAATCCATGTTCAAGTCAGCTACAGCCCAGATGGGATTTGTGCTGGCGCCGCCGGATGTTGGTAAACTCACCGTTGTAAAACTGTGTTAACATCTCGTTTCTCTTCTCTCTTAAAAGGTGAGGAGGGTTTCAGAACGGCGGCCTGTCTGAGTGTCTTGTTGTATCGTTGTGTACGAGTTCCGGTGGTAGCTAATTAGCTTGCGTGCTAGTTGTGGCCTACTGTGTTAGCCAGTCAGCTATTAGCTGCGGCGCTAGCTCGCTGTGTTTACCAAGCCTGTTGTGCTAGGCTAGGTAACGTTAGCTTGCTGTTGAACGTGCTGTGACTATAACATGTTTTAAGCACTCTTGACTACGACGTCATCTTTGACAGAGGATGTCCGTCGAACCTGCCCGGAGCCAGGCCAGCGAGGACTGCGTCAACAAGGAGCACCGTAGCGGCGGGTTGGAGCAGCGAGCTGCCCGTGTCGTCAAACACAGGAGGCTGTGTTTACTTCGGTGCCATGTTAGAGACTGCAATTCGGTTGATCTGCGCTCCCGGTAGGCAAGGTTCTGACCAGACCTTGAACACTTCTTCTTGCTTTCCCTTCTAAATGTTTTGTAAATAACGATGTTTTCCAAAACGAGTGTTGCTGCACTACATTTAGGATACGACGCGAGTTATGTGTGAATTGTCTTGTCACTGGTCTCCATGCAAATCGGGTTATTGTTACAGATGTGAAAATGATCTGGTTTGTTGTGTTGAGACACATTGTGTGTTCATGTATCGTGTACTCACAACTAAGGGGGTTAAACTAACCTATAAAGCTATGCTTAGTGACATATGAGTAAAGAATGATTCTTTTCTCAGCCTGTAATGACAATGAACAGTGTGTTCACATATTAACAGGTTTACCTGTTTAACTGGCCGTATTAAGGGTAAAGTAGGAGGGTTGTGTTTCCCCCCGGTTCCCTGGGGACTTCTTCATCCTCCTTTCAGACATGTTGTTACACTATATTGTGTCACTGTGTGGTAGGGATACGATGTAACCCTTGGCTTAGTTGTTGGGGTTGTGCTAACCGCTTGAGAAACTTTATTTTCCTAAAGAAAAGATTGTTTGGTCACTTTTTCGTGTGTGCTTAGCAAGGCCTGTGGCCGATACTAATCGAGAATTGTGTATTCTCTCATTATGAAAAACGGCGTTCCTCTGTAGAGTGTTTTTGCCATTTTTTGTAGGTGATAATGGGTTGTGTGTGTCGTGTGACCTACAACTGGGTTGGGCTGGCCACAGAAGCACATGTGTAAGTCTGGTACCGGGGCTCTTGGAGGGCCCTCTCTATTCTGTGTTTTTTCCTTAGTAAAAATCAGATAGCAGGTTAGCACATGCGCTGTGTGAAGCTGTTAGACGCTTCATGGAGCTGACTATGACTGCGTCATACTCTTTTTGTCATTACATCGTATCATGGGTGTGGGGTCGTAAAGGGGTGAACTGGTAACCTTTCCTCCCCTTTTTTTCTGTTGGTCAGGGGTAAACCCACCTGTCCTTCAAGGTTCCTGTCACGTTGCGGTTCGGCACGTTACGGGGTGAGGGGGGGGGGGGGGGGGGGGGAGGGAATATTGGGCGTGTGCACCGCAGAAATTCCCCCGCCATAGAGTACGTCACTGTCACTACTCTGTTGGTAGGACTTCCGTGTGCTGTTCAGGTCCATATGATGGATCTGTTTCGGGGGGTGGTCAGCTTCACACAGCGCATGTGCTAACCTGCTATCTGATTTTTGGTCCTATTCGGGCCTTCTGTGAGTTGGGACTCTCCTTCCATGTGAGGGAGCCTCCTCAGAGTACAGAGCCTCCTCCTCAGATTGTCAAGGTGAGTGGAACCTCAAGAAGGAGTCCTACTCTATTGTGTGTGTATTCGATTCAATTCGATTATTGAGTGTGTATGGGTTCAGTGCCTCCTCCCCGGAGAGCCCTAAAACCAAACTTTTACATGGCTCAAGGGGCAATATATTCTTTTCAATCTGTACAGCTCGCGTGGGAAGTCTCTCTGGGGATTTCCGTCTCCTCCCTATGGGAGGGTGGTGGGATGTAAAATGTGAAATTTTTTTACCCCCGGCTGTGTAGACTGGGATACATACTGTTGGTGCTTCCTTCTTTTCTATTGAGAAGAGTTGGAGTTAGGGAGCATCACACCCCTCTTGTCGTTCCCCTGGGCGCCTTGGGGATTCAATGACGGGTCTAAATAGCCTGTTCATTGATGTGGTTGTGTCCCGACGCACGTATAGTGCTAGCTCGGGGTGTTCTGTAATCAGGCGACTGACTGGCACGCCTTGGTTGCTTGGGGTTAAAACGGCGTTTTTATAAAGCAACTGGGATGGAGGTTTTCCTCTTCCGACGACCTGTTTTGGTTGTCGACGGATTCTCGTTCATATCTGGGGGATGATGACGGAATGGATCAGAACATATGTAGAGGGGTCTCACGGCCTGGGGGTGGGCCACCGGGCGCGGTTCGCACCGAACGTCTGGGTGGCGCCTTCTTTTCATGTTTAAGATCAACACGCATATCTGCCCCTTCTCCTGGAGTAGGCATGTCGGCGTGGTTAGGGCACGGGACTGGTTCTGGTCACGCTGGTCCGGATCACTTAAAAACGTTGTCCGCCGGGGATGCAGATCTGCTGTTCTGGTACCCTGAGGGACTTGGGCTTTTTCAGGGGGAAAATGCCAGGTCGGTCCGGGTGTCACAGGGTTAAGCGCTATGGAGCGCTATGGAGACTCTGGTTGGGTACATTTTGTACTCTGCACTGTCGTAATGGCTTACGGCCATGCCAACCTGTACACGCTCGATCTCGTCAGATCTCGGCCGCTACGCAGGTTGGTCCTGGTTAGTACTTGGTTGGGAGACCGCCTGGGAATACCAAGTACGGTGTGCTTGGGGCTGGTTCTCCATTCTTTTCGCTCCTCTCTCACACATGGCGAAGAGGGGCCTGTTGGGGTTGTCTTTGACCTCCTCTGGTGACCCTGTGCTTCTCGTATCGCCGGGCCCGGTCCGAAGTAATGTTTCGTCGACCCGTAGGCCTGGGTTAACCCTTTTTTGAAAACTGAAACACTTGTACTGCGGTATAGCCGGTGTATACCCGCAGGTGTGTTTTGGAGTTTTTTCTTGAGGGGTTATAGGAACAACCACCGCATTGGGTAACACCAAGGTGGTTGATTCCCTGGTGTGTTGGAGCAGTGTCAACTCCCGGGTTACCCGGTTGAGGGTGCCCCTGCACGTTCATGACGTCTGCCAATCGTGTCAGCCTTCTCTGCCTCAACCCCTCTGGGTGGGTTTTTTTTAAATGGAGGCTTGGTCA